>NC_058131.1:677514769-677545639 GCF_016433145.1 Gracilinanus agilis
GGACAGGGAGAGAGAGAGAGAGAGAGAGAGAGAGAGAGAGAGAGAGAGAGAGAGAGAGAGAGAGAGAGAGAGAGAGAGAGAGAGAGAAACTGATGGTGGGAATGAGATGGAAAGACAGAGAGGAAGGAAGAGGGAAGGAAAGAGTTGAAGGAAAGCAAAGGAGGAAGAGGAATGGAAGAATGGAAAGCATGGATGGAGAGAGAAGAAGAAAGAGATGGAGTGATAAAAATGATGGAGTGGGAGAGAGGACATGATAGGGGAAAGGAGAGATAAAAGGAGATGGGGTAGGATAGAGGGTTAATGAACAGGTGAATAGAAAGAGGTAAAAGTGAAAGGATGAGAGGAGGTGAGAATGCAGATAAAAGAGAGAAAGGAAGAGAAAAGAGGGAAGTCATTGTGTACTACCAGCTCATCTTGTGGTCAATTAAAACCCAAGGGCTTTTTTTTCCTTCACACAAACTATTGCTAAGTTGCATCTCTCTTATCCTGGATCTATCCCTTTAATTATTAGAACTTTAATGTGTGATGTCAGTTCTTTGATTATTTGATCTCATTTTGTGAGCAGATCACTACCCCTCCAGCTCTTTTTGGTTATGATTCTTCATCTTATTTTCCAAGTAAATCCTACTGGATGAATTGGAAGCCTTCATTTTGTTCTTTTAGTACCTCTCTCCAGGGTATGAGAGTACCATGTGGGCTGGCCATCTGTTGTCTCTCATGATCACTACATGGCAGACCCACCTCCTGGCCCTGAAAATGTCTGAGGCCACTTTATTCCATTTATATTTCATCTTGTTAGGTTCGATCCATTGTTCCAGCCTGTCTGATCTTTCTGGATCTTTATTCTGTCATCTATTTTATTAACTCCCTCTCATTTTTGTCATCTGAAAATTTGATGACTGTCTTCTGTGTCTTCATTCATGTCATTGGTAATCAAAGCACTGGACAGGACAGAATTAAGAACCTTCCTCCAGGAAACAAACCATTGATCCATTACAGTTGTTCAACAAACTACAAATTTATCTAACACAGATCTCCCTTTCTGGCTGCCCGTAACACTTACTGTCAACCATCCATTCTGCTACTCACATACCCTGTTCAGCCTTATTCTGATCTCTGAGTATGAATCTTATCTCCCTTTGGGAACTCTGTGAGGTTAGGAACCTGATTCTTGTTCTCCTGTCTCTCCAGAAGTACAGATGAATCCTGGGCTAAATCCAGAGGACTCCATGGGCATGTGTGATTGAAGAAAAGTAATCTCAGCTGAAGCCCTGGTTGCTCATCAGTCCATGAAGCCTTCCTTGATTAAGGATATTCATAATGGCCCAGTAAAGGAAATGATGGGAAAAGTATTGCAAAAGTGACATTGGCAGTCAAGTGCTGTAGTACATAGAATGATAGACGTGAAGGCAGGAAGGTCTGAATTTGAATTTGGCCACTGATACTTCCTAGCAAGGTTAATAATAGCATCTACCTCCCAGAGTTGTGAAAATGAGATAGCTATAAAATGCTTTGTAAAAACTTGTGTTAAATAATTCTAATTATTATCACCATTATTGTTTATCTTCTATATGAAACTCAGGGAAGACCCTTTGCTGTCTCTTTTGTGATATTTTGACAGCACAAAACCTAAAGAAACCATTATAACCTGGAGAAGACTCAAGTAGAAACTTCATAAGATGGGAGAGGAATAACTTTATATAAAGCAGAAAAATTCTGAAGAGCAAGATGAACATCATTAGGATAGTAAATGTTCTGGTGTCAAGAATAACAACAATAATAATGAGAGCTAGCATGAATATTGCCCTTTAAAGTGTGTGAAGCACTGTCCATGTGTGATCTCATTTGATCCTCAACAAACCTAGGAAGGAGGTGACAATTCTTATCTCTATTTTATAGATAGGAAAACCAAGGCACAAAAATAGATATTTTAAAAATAATTTTAAATCTAAAACTTGAAAAGAAATGTTAAAGGACTTATTCAAGATCCCATAACTAGTAAGTACCAGACAGGATTCAAATGCATGCCTTCCTGACCCCAGGAGTAACCCTCTTTCTCCAGCGGCAACCAAGTTAACAACAACAACAACAACAACAACAACAAACAAACAAACAAACAAACAAACAACAAATAACAACAATGCAACTATAGCAGCAGCAATAACAATGACAGCATCAGTAAAAATGATACAATAGCAATGGCAATAGCAAAAAAACACAAGCAATGGCAGAAATGACAACGCAACCCCACAGCAGCATTAGAAACAACAGAAAAAGCAGCTAGAAGTGCAATAGTAATAAAAATCATCAGCAGCAAGAGTAGTAATAGCAGCAATAGCAACAATAAGAGAACAGCAGTAATAACACAACAGCTATAGCAACAGTGGTAGTAACAACAATAGCATTAGTAATAACAGTAACAGCCACAACACAGCAGCAGCAAAAACAAGCATAGCAACAATAGCAACAACTGATAATCAGAAGTAGCAACAGCATTGATAACAGCAGTGCTAACAGCAACAATAATAAAATCACAACAGTAACAACAAATACAGAAACAACTATGTGAGCAAGAATAGTAATAACAAGAACAGTAACAACACAACAGCCGTAATAGCAATAACAACAGCAATAGTACCACCTCCACCACCAGTAACAGCAGTGATAACACAATAGTAACAATAGCAACAGTGGCAACAACAATTGATAATCAGTAGCAGCAACAACATTAATAGCAGCAGTGGTAAAAGCAACACAACAGCAACAATAATAAAATCGCAACAGTAACAACAGATATAGAAACAACTATGTGAGCAACAATAGAAGCAGCCAAGAATAGTACTAACAAGAACAGTAACAACACAACAGTCACAATAGCAATAACAACAGCAACAGCACCACCACCAGCAACAGAAGTGATAACACAATAGTAACAATAGCAAGAGTGGCAACAACAACTAATAATCAGCAGCTGCAACAACAGTAACAAGAAAAACAGCAACAGCAGCAGCAAAAACAACACAACAGCAGTAATAACAGCAACAGCAACAATATAACCACAACAGTAACAGTACCAATCCAGAAACTATTACACAAGCAATAACAGTAGCATCAGCAAATAAAACAAGAACAGCAGTAACAATGCAATAACAGTAACAATAACACAATGGCAGCAACAACACAACAGCAACTATATGACAACAGGATAGTTTCATTCCTCTGAGTCTTTAGAGAGAGAGTCAGACATCTCTTATCCGAGTTTCCCTCTGGTTCCACAAGGCAAGTTAGTGTAGGAATGTCATTTCCCATTTCCTAGATATAAGGAAATCAGGTCTTGAGTTAAGAAGTGTCTTGGACCAGGACAAATGGCTAGCAAGCAGCAGAAACGGGTCTCTCAAAACTAAGTTGAGCCCTGTTCCATTTTGTTTTGCCCTATTCTCCCCCTGCCAGTCTTCTGGGGGTGCAACTCACCACTCTTTTAAAGGTCCATAATGAAATAGGGCACAGAGTGGTTGGTTTTTGCATAACAAACATGCCTAGAATTGGGTTCTGTGTCACTCAATTTCACAAGGCACAAGTCTCAAGACTCTTCTTTGCGAATCAGCCCATGTTACTACCCCACCCCCATGCTATTGCCATCCCTTGCAGAATGTATTATTCCAAAGAAAATTCCTGATTTCCTATTAAGCTGAACAAGACTCTAGAGGGAATCAGAAGGAAAATTGTTTCTTGGGCCCTGGGGAGTGTATTTCAAGATTGAACATGGCCAAATACACTCTAGTTATGGGGTGATCATCTGTAACTCACAGGTTGAGAGACTTGGTAGGGGGGAGGGACTTGGAAGGGTGTTTTTGTTTGGTGTGGTTGCTATACCACCACATTGTATTGTAAGGGTACCATGTTGTGTGGCTATGTAGCCCTGTTCTATTGTTACACTATAGTATCCTACTGAGATGACAATTTGTCCTGTTGCTACATGCCTCTGTTCCGTTGCCATATCAACATGGCAATAGCACATATTACCATGTTGTTGCTACAAGACCTGATTCTGTTGTTTTATCTTTATCTCTGCAGTCCTCATGATCTTGTTAATCCCTCACTGACTTGAGTGTGAACATTCTTCTATAAAACCAGGGATATTTGAAGCAACTAACCTGTTTAGTAACAAAAACTCATGATTATCTAGCAACCCAAGGTTTACAGAGTACTTCCCTCACAGCCCTGAAAATAGGTAGTAGAAGGACTGATACTTCCATTTCACTGATGAAGAAAGAGATAGTCACTCGTTCCATATTGCACTGTTAACAAGTGTCAGAGGTGAACCTTTATGTCTCCTGACTCCAAACCCTGCATACACTGGCTCACATTAGTTCAGCAAGGGGAAAAGGGAAGGAGGGAGAGCAAGAATCTGAGCAGAACAATTTACCAATTCAGAAAGTTTGGCGGCACTAGGCATCATAATCCATAAAGGAATAAGTACTGATAGGACATATGCACAGTAGTGAATGGTGACACCAGGTGAGTGCAGAATCCAGAGCTTCATTTTAAAAATTATTCCTGGGGTACCAGCAGCAATACAGTGACCCAGGACAATTCAGAGGGATTTATGGTAAAGAACGCTGCCCACATTCAGAGGAAGGACTACAGGAGAGGAAACATATAAGAAAAACAATTGCTTGAACGCATGGGTCAGGGTGGACATGATTGGGGATGTGGACTCGAAACTACCACACCAATGCAACTACCAACAATTTGGAAATAGGTCTTGATCAAGGACACATGACAAAACTAGTGGAAATGTGCATTGGCCATGGGTGGGGGGAGTGCGGGGGGTGAAGGGGAAAGGAGGAGCATGAATCATGTAACCATGTTAAAAATGAATATTAATAAATGTTTAAAAAAATTATTCCTGGGGGCAGCTGGATGTCTCAGTGGATTGAGAGCCAAGCCTAGAAACTGGAGGTCCTAGGTTCAAATATTGCTTCAGATACTTCCTAGCTGTGTGACCCTGGGCAAGTCACTTAACACCATTGCCTAGCCCTTACTACTCTTCTGCCTTGGAACCGATACATAGTATTGGTTCTAAGAGAGAAGGTAAGGGTTTTTTAAAAAAATAAAAATAATTCCTGAACCTTGCTTGCTCTGAGTTTGAGACAGAGTCCCCGGCCATCGTTGTCTACTTGTCCGCCTACTTCCTTTGGCTTAAGACTCCCTACACTCTATCCCATCCTCATATTTCCCCTTCTCTTTGCTGCTCCCACTATTCCTGGGTACCCTGACTTATGTACCCAATTTTCTTTTCTTTATTCAATCAGCCATCTAACAGTACAGTTCACATCATGTTTGATTTACAAAGAAAAAGAGTGTTATTCAAAGGTGTCAAGAAGAGATTGTGAGGATCATAAAATGTATATAATTATGACCATAAAAACAACAACAAAAGTATGAATCAGGGAGACAAGCAAGGTTTTGTATAGACCCAATTATAGAACAAAAGTCATGGGAGATTGTTGCTGAAACATATGTGTAAAATGCAGGAAGGAGGACTATGTGAGCTTCATCCAGATTTATTTGCATGCTACTTAAAAAGGTTCTGTTTCTATTAGGAAGATAGCCTTCAAAAATTTCTATGACGGGAATAGAAACCCAGAAGAAAAACAACTGCTTGATCACATGGTTCAATGGGAATATGATTGGGGATGTAGACTCTAGCAAATATTAATAATATGGAAATAGATTTTGATCAATGATACATGTAAAACCCAGTGGAATTTCTCGTTGGCATGGGAGGGGGTGGGAGGAGGGGAGGGAAATAACATGAATCATGTAATCATGGGAAAATATTCTTAATTAGCTAAATAAATAAACTTAATAAAAAATTTCTATATGATTTTTGAAGGGCAGTGTATATATGTGAGCAGAATCCCTAAAATGAGTTTGGTGACACCGGCTCATCCTCAGAAATTAAGTGGAAGTTAAAAGGAATTTTTAAAAACCTGCCATGGGAAAGGCTATAAAAGAAAATAGGCTTAATGTGAACCAGGGGCATTCTACTGGCTTTTGTTAGTTCTCCATCTGGGTATCCTAGCTCAAAGCTTCAGCTATGCACTAAAGAGTGACCAATTTATTCTTGTCAGGAAGAGGCTTTCCATTCATTACATTTTAGCAAATGGAAACTGAGAACAACTCAGCAACTATGAAACCAGTGAGACATTCAATAGAAACTAGCACAATATATCCAGAAGAGATAATGTGATAAGAGAGAGCTGAGATTTCTAGCAGAATGGAGAATAGTTTGATTACAATACCAGATAACATTGGGGCCTCAGAGGAGTTGTCCAGATTATGCGTCCATACAAGTATGTTCTCTAACCATGAGCTTAGATCAGTGATGGTGAACCTTTTAGAGACTGAATGCCCCAACTGTAACCCTCAAGCTGCATGTGAGCCCCCCCCCACCTTACTTTAGACAGGGAAGGAAGTGCTACCATTGGGCTGCTGGGCAGAGGAGCAGGTGATGGGAGAAATGTCCTCAGGTGCCCCTCCAGCACAATCTGGTACATGTGCCATAGGTTCACCAATACTGCTCTAGGCCATAGAGTTTCTTGTCATATTCCTCTTTACACATATTCCTTGGACAAAGGTTCCTACTTGTGTGCCCTTCAAATGTGTTCCTTTTTCATTCTCAGCATGTGAACACTTTGACAAAATGGTAACCAATGAAAAGATGCCATGGATGCTTGTCGTATGGGTATATTGTTACTTTATGTGCTATGGTGCTTAATTAAATGTATTTTAGTATGTCTTCTGGTTAACTAGTAAATGGTTGAAGACTCATGACCTGGGGTTTTCAGTGCATACTTATACACAATGTCTAACCTTGGGTAGATTTTCTAGGGGCCCATATGTGAGGTAGTGTTCTAACTGCTTCATAGAAAATGTAGGGAAATATAGAAAGACACAGAAGGATGTAAATCAGGATCAACAGAACCAGATCATCAATAGAACTTCAACCATACATATAAAAAATAAAGCTGGCTGGGTACTTCCTAAGGAGGCCAGGGCTTTAGGATTGAGTATCCAAGTATTTGCTTCTGGCTATGGAAAAATAGGGCACAGTCTTCTCTCCCCAGACTCCTCATTAACACAAGTCTCATGTCCCAGAGCATAACCATTCTTCCCTACTCACCCCCTTTGTTCTCTATGAAGAGATTTTTGTCTTCTCTCTTTTCCCTCAGACGTGTTCTTATACTTCCTTTCTTTTATTGCATCGCCTCTTCCACTCACCCTAGTTCCATTTTTCTTTCCCCACACAATTACAATTTTGTTAAATCAAGTCTTAATAGAGCCTCTTACTGGCTTGGATTCCCCAGGCAGTGGGGGCTTGTGAAGATTTGAAATAGATTGCTCTCCTTCTAACCCTATTTCTCCAGCCACATTCACCAGCCAGGTGGTGAACTGGATATTTAGCCAGGATGGCTTATTCATGCTCTGATTAATATTGCAAAACATGCTAAGGGGGAAAAGTTGTTTTTGACTTGAATCTTGTTGAACTTAAAACTTCCAGAAAGGAGTTAGTTGTTCATGAATAGAATAAATAGAATAAGGTAAAAAAAGAAAGAGGATTTGCTCAAGACATAAGAGTTCTGAGGAAAGAACATGTAGAAAGAATCATAGAATTACAGATTTTGAAGCTTAAAGGGACATCAGACAATTTTACATCAAATCCAGATTTTGCTTGAACCCCCAGGGAGGGAAAATCTCCCATTTCCTGGTGAGAACTTTGGGATCATTTTCTTAGTATATTTTTCCTTATATCAATCCTAAATGTTCTGTGTGGTTTCTATCTCTTTGTTCCTATTCTGCTCTCTCTCAGGCCAAGCAGAATAGGTTTCATTCCTCTTTTCCCTGAAAACTCTTCGAATACATGAAGACCAGGCATGATATTTCCTCAAAGTCTCTCCACCAGGCTAATTACACCTGACTTCTTCAACTGATCCTTATGTGGCATGAACTCAAGATCTTCTTCCATCCATTTCACCCACCTATGGACAATTTCCAGTTAATGTCCTTCCTAAAATGGGGTGCCCAGAACTGAGCACACTACTTTAGATATAGAGTCGGACCAAGACAGAGTACAGGACCATTGTCATCTCCCTGGTGTTAGACTTTATGAATGTCTTATGATGTCGCTTAATTTTGCTTTAGCTTTCTGAGCTGCTACATTCATACAGGTGACTCATATCAAAGTTGTATCCCACCACCCCCCAGATTTTACTTTAGGAAAATGCAGTCTGGCCATGTCTGCTCTAGATTGAATTTATCAAGTTGATTTTGGGGGGGGGGTCAAGTGTGTTAGATTGTATATTTATACCTACTAGATGTAATTTTTATAAGATGAGACCCAATGTTCTAGACTGTTAAGGTCTTTTTGGACTCCCACCCCCCACTTCCATTAGTTAGCAGATTAGTTAACCCTCCCAACTTCGCAAGTATTATATGCCTTCTATGCCTTCATACAACAAGTCATTGATAAAGACATTATCATAGGGTCAACAATAGAAGCCAAGCTCCCCACTAGAGACCATCCACACTGACTAACCATTAATGATGACTTTTTGATCTTAGTCATTCTATTGGCTGTGAATCCACCAAACTACGTAATCACCCAGCCCACTTCTCTATCTTATTCAAGAGAATAAATAGCATGAGGCGCTTGTTGAACAGACTGCTAAAAGCTAGGTAAACTATATTAGCAGCATTTCCCTGATTTATAAACCCATTAACCTTTTTTGATTATAAAAGGGCTTTTATATTTTTCTTTTATAAAAAAGAAAGCGAGATTAATTTTGCAAGCTTGTGTGTTGGATGTTTTTCATAGAAGTGCATAAAATATCAAGTGACAAAAGTCTTCATACCATTGGGGATGACCACTGTTTTGTACCACTGTGGGAAAGATTATTTGTCATATTTCTCTCAGAGGTAGATTTTCTTTTTCATTTCATCAAGCCTAGGTAAGTTCATAAGCCAACATGTGATAGTAATTACATTAGGTATTATACAATGACTGACAATGAGGAAATATTATCGATGTATGTATATGCTGTCACAATACAGTAATAGCCTCACTACTTCCCTTGACATATTTTGAAGCTCCATCAGAACAAAATAATTTCTCTGTTTCTGGTAGCCACTACTAATTAAGCACCTTGTTGGCTCCAAACTGCATCTAATTGATTAACCATAATTAACTCTCCTCTTGTCTTTTGGTTTCCTAGAAAAATCTTGTTTTATGTGCTTTTTCTGTCTCAACTAAAGAGGTCAAATAGGAACTGGGAACTCCTTATTCTAGAGCAGTAATGGTGAATCTTTTAGAGGTGGAGTGCTGGGCCTCACCTCTATCCCACCCCAGACTGAGCACAGTGCCTGTCCCCCAAGAGACCCTGTGCTGTGCCCTTCCCCCCTTACCATACACAGGGGATGGAGAAAGTGCTCCCATTGGGCTGCTGGGCAGAAGCTCGGGGGATGTGGGAAAATGACATCAGGCACAGTGGAGAGGGGGAGAAGAGCAGCTCTTCCCAAGCCCCTCTGCCTTTCTAGTAATGAACTCTGGGGGAGAGGTGGCATGGCTGACCATCAACTGTTCTAGGGGACACTCTTTCAAATCTAGTTCAACAAAGAGGTTGTAAGCTCATAGAGGGCCAGAAGCCATTTGACATTTTTTTCCTTTGTATCCCAAGTTCCTAAAACAACATTTGTTACTTTGGTGGGAAGGAGTATTTAGTGATGATTTCACCACAGTGAGAAATCTCTGACTGCTGATACAGTTGAAGAACTTGTAGTCTCACGGATTTGTCTGGAGGGCACTAAAAGATTAAGTGGTTTGCCTAGGGCCAAAGTCAGTATATAACAGAGGCATGCCTTGACCCTGACTCCAAGGCTGGCCCTCTATTCCCTCTACCAAGCTGGCTCGCCTGGAGCACAGTAGGAACTTCAAGCTTCTTAAATTAAAGCTAATCTAAATGGAAGATGATTAACAAGTATGATTACTCCCTTGCTCCTTCTGAGATTAAGGATAAATTATAGCATATGCAGAAGATCTAGGATCTGTGTAAAATTACACTTCCATTTAGGGGGAAATTCTATGACTATCTGGGAATTGGGACCTCCCCAAGATGAGGCAGAGCTGTAGTAGCACTTTAAGTTCTAGAGTGTTGCTTGAGGCACCTAGAGGTTAAGTGACCCATTGGAGTTATGTCACTAATAAGTGTTGAGGCAGGATTTTAATCTTGGCCTTAGAACTGGTATAACCTTATATCAGATTATTTACCATCTCAGGGAGTGGGGAGAGAGAGAATCTGGATCCCCAAATGTCAGATAACAATTGTTAAAAATTGGTTCTACATGTAATTGAATATATGTAAATACTGAATTCATATAAATATAAATATAATACAAAATGCAAAAATATAATAATTGTTATATTACTAACTATTTAATAATAAAAATATAAAATATTATATATATGTATGTATATATAAAACCTTAGTCTTTCTTTTACTAAGCCTAGCATGGCATCCCCTATGTCATATTGCCATTCACAGCTTCAAATGAAAACATTATTTACCTTTTGCAGTTCTCTAAGTCTATAGGGATTCATTGTTTCATTCTAAATTTCCCGAGGCAGAGATAGTGTAGATTTTGAAGATTAGAGTCCCCCCCTCTCCCACTCAGATACTTGGAAAGCTCCTTGGGAATGCCCAGTTGTCATGTGGTACTGGCAGCAACCCATTCTATAAGTTCATGATAAAGGAAACTGTTGAAGGTTCAGTGGGAAATGACAAAGCCATTTAGTAGAATGAGGTCTACTGAAGGACCATCAGTCTAGATCAGCCATATTTTTCCATCATCTCTAAAATGCTATGAAATTCCATGGGATTCATTCCAAGGAAAAATGGAAAGAAACTGCTGACAATGACTAGGCAGGGCCAAGATCACCAAGATGTCCAAAGCTTATGTGCTTGGCTGTCTCCAGCCCCTAGCCATTACCAGGGCCATTTCTTGTCTTTGAGTCAGAGCCTCTCCTCTAAACTAGGCAAAGGTTGCTATCTGTAAATAAAAAGATGGCTGATGGAAAGATGATTGCATGTGACCAAAGGGCATCAGGGAAGGAGTGGGTGAGTGAATGGGCTCTTGTTTGGTCATGGGACCTTTTCCCAGATCAAATCATATCCCTGTCAAGGATACTTTCTTCTTTACTCTGGATTGTTAAATTTGAGTCAGGAAGGGCCTAGTTAATAAGGCATCCCAAGGACAACTTGGTTCCATAAATTCAGGACACATATTTGATGTAGAAAAAAATGCCTTTTCTTCTCTGAAATCCCATCTTATATGAGAGGGAGAGCATTAAGTTACTTCTTGTTTATAAAACCTTTGGTCTAAGAATGGGTTGGCACATTAGGTACATATGTGCAAATTGAGTTCCATTTTAAACCTATCAAGAGAATGACATTTCAAGGAACCTAATGGTAAATCCCTTCACCGAATGAAGAATTCTTTTTCTACTCCTTCCCTTCCTCCCCTCATCTTCCTGTTATGTCATTGTTTCATGCATATAATTCCTTTTCAGAGTACACCAGCACATGCTGCCCCACCAAGAGAAATAAATCTCACACAGAAAACTGACTCAAGAGCTATCCCCCTTGACTTCCCTTCATTCTGTACCCCCTCCTTCTCCAAGGTGGGACAGCTAGCTCTTGGAACATTACTTCTCTCCAGAAGGCAGAGCATTTCTACTCACTGTTTCCTGGGAAAGCTCCTGAGGTTTCCAATCATCAAGCGAGGGTACAGAAAGGCATTTGTCCACAAAGCACTGCATGGGTGCGGCCTGGGCCTTGGGCTTAGCCTGGGGTTCAGGTATTAGCTCTAGCTCTGGCTCGTCGTCAGACTCTGGCTTTTGTTGTGACTCAGACTCTGGCTCTGGTTCTGGTTCTGGATCTGGTTCTGGTTCTGGATCTGGTTCTGGCTCTGCCTCTTGCTCTGGTTCTGGATCTGAGCTTACACAGTCCTTTGACCATGATTCACGGATAGTGCCAAGATCAGCATCAAGGAGTGCAGGGTTCAGCACAGGAATCTCTTGGCAATTGCTGGGAGTAAAAAAGTTGTCTGGCCTCTGGGAAATAAAGAAAAAAAAAACTTGATTTAGGAGAAGGGATACTTCTTATTTTTGACTGTATGGTCTGGACAAAGGGTCAATACATGGTTTGAAGCATCACTGATGAAGTGAAAAGAGCAAAGGAATGAAGAATTACCAGGGTTAACTGCTTATACTAGTTACTTCATGAAGACAGTGCTTTGTGAACTATAAATCACTGAAGGTGTAGTAGCTATTGTTGTGGCACCCTGAACATAGTGAGTGTTTAATAAATGTTTTTGTAAGAGGAGTGGTTTTGACAACTCATTTGTTAGGGAATAAGTCTAATCCAGTATTCTGAAAAAAAAAACAGTTGCTAAATTAACTTATTCTCAATATTCTGAGGCAGCAGTTGCTTGTTTGCTCATGACAGTGTAGAACTTTGGAGTAAAAAGAGAATCAAATCTGCTTTAGTGTTTTGTGTTTCAAAGATTCACCTACATATGAAAAGTTAGAGAACTTGGAAGCAAATAACTAGGAAATATTAACACTAGAACCATTTTATCATTATGGAAAAACATAGGGGCAGCTAGATGGCACAGTAGATGAAGTGTTAGATCTAGAATCAGTAAGATTTGAGTTCAAATCTGTTCTTGGATACTTTCTAGCCATCTGACCCTTGGGTAAGTTATTTACCCCTGTTTGCCTCAGTTTCAACATCTGTAAAATGAGCTAGAGAAAGAAGTGAATAGCCATTCTAATATCTGTCAGGAAAACCTCAAATGGAATCGTGAAGAGTCAGACATGACTAAAACTGAGCAATTGAATAATACATAATTTACCTGAGTATGAATTAGTTCCAGAAGAAGAAAATTTTGTCTCTAATTATAAAATAAAATTTACCAGGAATATATTGAAGTCATGACTCTCTGCACTGTCATTTGTTAACAGATTAATTTGGCTAACCAAAGACTGACTGAAGTTATTTCTATTGCTTCTGAGGAGAAAATTGAGGAAGAAAAAGAGAAGGAAGAGGAGAAATTTCTTTAGAGTGCTAATTACTGTTGCTGGAAGGTCACAAAGAATTCAGTCAGAGGAACAGAGTTAGAGAAATTTCTACCAGATGAGATATTGCCTTTTCCTTTAAAAGCACATATTATTATTTCAGCGGAAGGAATATCTGAAGCTGGAATTGTCAACTACTCTAGTTTCTGTTGCTAAGTAAGCCTTGCTAGAGGAATAACTTAATCAGGAGCATAAAGAAGCAACCCACCAGATCAATGAATTTAGCTGAGATGCCAAGTCTAGTGAAGTGCAATGCAGTGTGGCTCAGCTCACCTTATCAGTGAAAGCATTTGTTCAAATATAAGTTATGATCATTAAGGAACGTTTATGGACAGTTCCTAGGATCTCCCTTCCTCCACTAGTGACCATGATACCAAGATACTGTAGTTCAGTTTAAGACTCACCAGTTCCTAAATGCCTCCTCCACCCTAGGGACCACACAGAGGGGGCAATCAGGATGGAGAAAGGACTAGAGACTATATTGTGTAAGGATCATTTGAAGGGCTTGAGATGTTTAACTTGGGGAAGAGAAGATCTGACTGGTGATGGGATCTCTATCTTCAAGTATTTGAAAGTTTGTTGTAGGGATAGAATTTGTTTTGTTTGGTTTGTTCCCAAAGAGCAGAACTAGATACTGTGGCGTGAATTTGAAGAGACAGTTCTGAATCCAAAAATAGAGTTGACTCCCTTAGAAGGTGAAGGGTTTTCTATCTCTGGAGGTCCTCAGGGGGTGGTTGGATGGCCACTGGAGGAGATTCTTAGCTAAGAATAGGACAGATCAGGTAGCTAGTTATCCAGTTGTCTTGAAGTCCTAATGAAGGATTTTTAGTATATATCAGTGCTTACTTTCCCATCCATGGTGCTATTTCCCCTGAAATTCTGAATTCAAAATATGCTTAATTATAGAGACTATTTGTACTGTACACTGTAGCTCTTGACCATATGGCTCACTTATTTAAGGAGCAGGTCTGGCACGTGGCAAAAACACTATTTAGAATTAAGAGATTTGGATTCTGATTCTGGCATTGGCCCTTACTGACTGTGGGACCTTGGACAAGCCACTTCCCTTCATAGTTCTCAATTTCTCCATCTGTAAAATGAAGAGTTTGGACTGGATCAGAGCTCTTAAGCTGGGGTTTTAAACTTGTTTTAAAAAATATTTTGATAGCTGTATTTCAACCAGCTGTTGTTCAGTCATTTCAGTCATGTCCAATTCTTTGTGACCCCATTTGGAATTTTTTTGGCAAAGATACTAGAGTAGTTTTCCAAAGCCTTATTCAGCTATTTATCAGAAGAGGAAACTGAGGCAAACAAGGTTATGTGACTTGCCCAAGGTCATATAGCTAGTATATGTCTGAGACCAGATTTGAACTCAGGTCTTCCTGATTCCAGGTATAGTACTGTAACTGCTCTGTCTTCTAGCTGCCCCGTATTGCAACATACCTGGCTTCTTTTTATAATCCCTCACATATTTTATTTTATACATTTAAAATTTTTACTCTGAGGCGTCCATAGACTTGCCTACTGCCCAAGGGTTCAGTCTATGATGAAAAAAGGTGAAGAACCACCACCATAGATGATATAGATGGTATCTAAGGTCCCAGGCAGTATTGACTTTGTAGGATCCAGTTCTCTAATTGTCCTACGTGTGCTAGTCTTCTCTCCCCAAGACCAAGATTATTCATTATTTAGGAAACTGTCTCACAGACATATAGATGGGTATATAGGAAGTGCTTGCTAAATGTTTACTGAATGAAAGAGTTTAGTCAGCCAAGTTAGGGCAGCTCTAGTGTAATCAGCATACCCAATTCCCCATTGGCCCAGCAGCCCCCGTGGGGCAGGAGCAAGATGCTAATCTTGCCCCTAATGCAATTTGTCTTTATTTCCAGGCAGTAAGCTGGTTTCCCTTCCCCCTCCCCCTAGACTTGAGCTCTGGATTTCATAGACTTCAGCCTAATCAGGTTATGGGAGGAAGTGGAAGTAATGAAATCAACACAGGAGTCTCCTGAGCCCTCAGCACAGCTCTGATAGCAGGGTCAGGAACATGAGTCCCCAAGGGAACCCCGAGGCAAGCTCTCCCCTCCATCATCACATACACATAGAGAGAGCCCTGTCAGGTCAATTCTTTTGGGTGCTTCCTCCTTGGGGGAAGAGAATTCCTTTTACAATTGGCACTTGGCCCAGAGTGGTACAGCTGGTATACAATATGGGGATCTGGCAATAGCATAGCCCATGCTATGAGTGAATAATATTATGGTAGAAACATTATGGAAGGGAAACTGAAAGACTTGAGTTCGAGTCTTGAAAAGTCACTTAATCTCTCTGATCATGTTTCTTCATCTATAAAATTGAGAACTTGGGTTAAGATGTCCCCCCTCCTCCCACCCAAAATCCTCTTTAGCTTTCTAATTTTATTTTTTTAATCTTACTCTTAAGATTTAGCTCTGTGGCCAGGAGCCTAGATCATCTTTAATGAGTGATAAGAGAGGAAACCTGGGATGGTGGAAAAGGGCTGGAATAAGTAGGAAAATGTGGTCCCCAAACTCAGCTCTTCTCTGTGTAACACTGAGTGAGTCACATAGAAGACAATGTTTTATAAGGAAAAGAGGACTGGCTCTAGAGGTAGAGGACGGGGCTCATACCCAACCTTTGGAAATTCCTACCTAAAAAACTCCATGGGATAAATCACTTAGCATCCTTGGGCCTTCATTTCTTCATCTGTAAAATGGGGGGATTTAACCAGATGGCCTCTAAAATCTCTTCTAGCTTTTTTTTGTTGTTTGGTCCATCAGTTGTGCCTGATTCTTTAAGGATTCATATAGAGTTTTCTTGGCAATGATACTAGAGTGGTTTGCCATTTCCTTCTCAGTGGATTAAGAAAAACAGAGGTTAAGTGACTTGCTCAGGGTCACACAGTTAGTCAGTGTCTGACGCCAGATTTGAACTTAATAGGTCTTCCTGACTCCAGGCCCAATGCTGTAGACACTGAGGTCTTGAATAGCTGCCTCCAAGGCAACCAGAAGTTAAGTGACTTGCCCAGAGTTAAGTGACTTGCCCAGAGTGATGATCTAGTATGTGTCTGAGACAGAATTTGAACTCAGCTCTTCCTGATTCCAGGCCTAATGCTCTATCCATTGAGCTCCAATTTCAGATTTAGATATGTTATTTAAGATCTAAAATTCATGAGCTGTATTGCATGCTCCATAGTATACCTTATACATGAAAAAGA
This sequence comes from Gracilinanus agilis, assembly GCF_016433145.1. NCBI lineage: Eukaryota > Metazoa > Chordata > Mammalia > Didelphimorphia > Didelphidae > Gracilinanus > Gracilinanus agilis. The sequence goes on from NC_058131.1 coordinate 677,531,197, forward strand.
GGCATTTAGCAAATGCTAACTGAATTACATTGTATTATGCAATATAATGATATTATAATTGTTATATAATTATGCATAATTATGTAATAATATATGTTTTATAATTGCTTATTTATGAATGCATATTTATGAATAATAATATATTTATAACATGCCTTTTCATACTAGTTGCTTAATAAATGCTTTTTTTTTTAATCCTTACCTTCTGCTTTAGAATCAATACTATGTATTGGTTTTAAGGCAGAAAAGTGGTAAGGGCTAGGCAATGGGGGTTAAGTGCCTTGCCCAGGGTCACCCATATAGGAAGTATCTGAGGCCAGATTTGAACCCAGCACCTCCTGTATCTAGCCCTGGTTCTCAATCCTCTGAGCTCCCCAGCTGCCTCCTTAATAAATTCTTCTTGACTTGTTGGCTTTTAGATGACTTATCTTACTTGATCTTGGCAGTGGTTGGCTTTTAGATGACTTATCTTACTTGATCTTGGCAGTGATCCTATGAGCTAGGTGGTAAAAGTATTACTAAGTCTATTTTACAGGTGATGAAACTGAGGCTCAGGGAATGGAAAACTTGGCTAAAGTCATAAAGATAATGTCAAGACAAGGTAACAAACCCAGTACTTCTGGTTCCTAGAATAGTGGACCTTTTACTATGGCTTGTTGCCAATCTAACATGGAAAACAAAACTACTTCATTCCAACCAAACTCATGTCTCCACAGAACCTGATGATGTCCTAGAACCATTTTCAAATCTTCTCAGGATCATTCCTATCCAGGATGGGGATGAGGTGGTCTGGGGAGTGTCCCTATGGCAACTTAGCAACATATTTATCAACATCACTCATACAACAACATTGAGTAGACATTGCCCTTTAGAACTTAGGATCATAGGATCTAGAGCTGGAGTCATAGATACATAGAAAGAATTATTATTCAGTCATTTCAACCTTGTTCAACTCTTTGTGATCCCCTTTGGCATTTTCTTGGCAAAGACATTAGAAAGGTTTGCTGTTTCCTTCTCCAGTCATTTTACAAATGAGGAAACTGAGGCAAACATGATTAAGTGAATTGCCCACAGTCATGTAGTTAGTTAAATGTTCTAGGCCAGAACTGAACTCAGGTCATCCTGGCTCAAAGCCTGACACTCTACCCGCTGTGCCACTTAGCTGCCCCAAAAAGACCTTAGGGTGAACCTAATCTAAATCCTATCTCTATAGGTCCCACCACTAAAATGTCTCTGACAAGTAGTTATCCAGTCTTTTCTTAGAGACTTCCCATGAGGAAACATCTAATGCTCTACTAAATAGTCAGTTTGACTTTTAACAGTTCTAGTTGTAGGGAAGTTTTTTCTTACTTCAATCCTCAGCTCACCTCTTTGTAACTTCTGGCTATTACTTTTGTCTTGCTCTCTTGGCTAGAGTAGGAAAATTTTTGCCTCTTTTCCATATGTCAGCCATTCAAAAACTTGCAGACAGTGTCTCCATGTCTTCTCTAGACTAAATACCCTTAATTTCTTTGAGTGTTTCCAATATGACATGGTTTTCAGTCCCCTTGACACCTTAGTTTCTGTCCTCTAGATATATTTTGGAGAGTTCTTAACCCCTTTTTTTTGTATCATGGGCTCTTTTGGCAGCATGGTCAACCTGCAGACCACTTTTCAGAATAGTCTTTATATGCATAGACTTAAAAAGGAAATCAATTATATTGAAATAGTTGTAAATTTTTTTTAATTCAAGGATCCAAGTGAAGAACCTCTACTCTAGAGACTAGTATCCAGAATTGAACATGGTACTCCATATATAAATAATGACCAAAATGAAGAACAGAGAACAGGAGGACTGTAGCTTCTCTCATTTTGGATGCCAAGCCTCTATTCATTGAGCTAATGTTTTGGGGCTGTCATTTTCTCTTTATGCATATTAAACTTGCAGTCCACCAAAACACTAAGATTGCTTTCATACATACTAATATCTAGCCATCTCTCCCCATCCTATACTTGTGAAGCTGATTTTTTGAAGCTCAAGCATATGACCTTGCAGCTATCCACAATAAATTTCTTCTCACTAGATTCAGTCCATAATTTAGCATCTTGATATCTTATTTGGATCTTGACTCTAATATATAACATGTTGGACACTTTAGCCAGCTTTGTGTTATCTGCACATTTAACGAGCTTTCTATCTTTGTCTATTCCAGCCATGAAATGGTAAAAACAAAATAAAAACAGAAAACAAGTGCAGGACCAAAGGTAGATCCTGGGGGCACTCCACTAAGGATACACCCTTCTAAGTTCACAGAAACATCTGTGAACTGGGTCCAAACATTCAACCAGTTCTAGTTCCAACTGAGTATTTTATTTTCTAGTCTACGTATCCCTGTCTTATCCACTAGGAGAGCATGAAAAGACTCTGTCCTTACAGGAATCATATTTGATGAAACCATGCTAGCTCTTATGGATCATTACGTCCTTTTCAAAATGCTCAGACATTATCCTCTTAAAAATATATTATGAAGGGGGCAGCTAGGTGGCTCAGTAGCTCTAGCCAGACCTAGAGACAGAAGGTCCTGGGTTAAAATCTAACCTCAGATATTTTCTAGCTGTGTGACCCTGGGCAAGTCACTTAACCCCAATTGTCTTGCCCTTATCACTCTTCTGCCTTGGAACTGATACTTAGTATTGAAAGTATTGAAACTATTAGGAGAAGGTAAGATATATACATACACACATATATACATATATATATATATATAAACAGTAAAGGCATAAAGTAGGTACATATATATAAAAAGAAGTGTATATATATTTATACATGCATGTAAATATATATACTATTTGGATCTTGACTCTATTATGCAACATGTTATACAGCCAGCTTTGTGATTTTATTTTTTACATATAGGCCTGAGTTCAAGTACTTCCTCTGACATATATTGCTGCAGGACTGGCTATGGACAAGTCAAAACCCCTCAGTGCCTCAGGCAATTTCAAAGATTATATAGCTGGTACAGATCCTGATGATTCAGATGAGTTACTGATCTCTATAACTGGAGGGAGATTCTATGATGGGTATATGTATATTCCATAAATAAATTTGCTAGAAATTAAAATCATACATGTTGGCTTCTTCTTCATCTCTTCCTCCACCTCCATTAAAAAATGTAACAACACTTGCCCTTCTTCAGGCCTCTTACTCTCCATGATTTTCAGAGATCACCGACAATGGCTAAGCAATTACATCAGCTTGTTGTTTCATTTCCCCGGAGTGTAGTTTGTCTGGGATGACTTGAACTCAATGAGGGCAACCTTGTGCTCTCTTGCTATTTCCTCATTCATTTTTGTAATCAGTAAAAAAGTTAACTGTTCTTAGCCTATCCTTCCTGGTCAGGAAATAATTTTCCTTGGTACAAAAAAGCTTCATAGATCAAGATCTAGAAGGGAACCAGATGCCACTGAGTCAAAACTCATTTTACAAAATAAGAACCTGAGGCTCAGAGAGATTAAACAACTTGTTTAAGTTCAAGGAAGTAGCAGGTACCTAAGGAGAGATTTAAACTAATGTTCCTCAACTACATCATACTGTCTAGAGTATTTAATCATTCTTCTATCTACCCCAAGCAGAATTTCTCTTACTTCTTTGATATTTCTCTTGGTCAACCATAGTTTAAAAATATTTGTTGTTTTACTTGCTATTCATTGAGTCAGTTCACTTGGAGCTTTAGTATCAGTTCTAAGATAGAAGAGCATTAAGGGCTAGGCAATGGGTTAAATGACTTGCCCAGGGTCACACAGCTATGAAGTATCTCAAGCTATATTTGAACCCAGGTCCTCCTGTCTCCAGGATTGCCACTCTATCCTTTGTACTACTTAAGCTGTTGTTTCTGACTCTGTTCTTACAGAACCACACTACTCCCTTATGTTCATTCTCCTTTACCTAGCCCAACTTCTTTCTTTCATAAGGCCCATATCCAAAATAACTCCATTGCCTGTAATGTTGGGTGGGAGACCACTCAGCTCTAGGAATGCACCTACTTCCAATTCCTAGAATTAGATCATAGCATCATAGTTTTAGGTCTGGAAATGACCCAGATGCTAGTACAATCCATTTTTCACATGAGGAAATTGAGTATCAGAGAGGTAAGCAATTTTCCCAAAGTCATACAAGTGGTGGGTAGAATCATTAGGTTTCCAACCTGGGTCTTTTGTCTCTAAAGATGACTCTCTTTTTGTGATAGTATACTCATATGATTACAACATTTTAGGGGTATCTAGGTAGCACAGTGGATAGAGTGCCAAGACTGGAGTTGGGATGACTTGGGTTCAAATCTGACCTCAAATACTTCTTAGCTGTGTGACTTCTACAATTCACTTAACTTCAATTGTTTAGCCCTTGCCACTCTTCTGTCTTAGAACTGATACTAAGTTAGAAGGTAAAGGTTTTAAAAAATTACACTTAACTGTGTGACCTTGAGCAAGACACTTAACTCCCAATACCTGACCCTTGCCGCTCTTCTGCCTTGGAACCAATACATATATTGTTTCTAAGATGGAAGGTAAGGGTTAAAAAAATTATAGGATTTTAGAGCTGGGACACGAGACCAGCTTTTTGCCTTTCATATTATGGATGAATAAACAGATTTAGAGAGGTATAAGTGACTTGCTGAAGGTCATAGGTAGCAAATAGCAATATTTGAGTTCTGACCTTTTGATTCCATAGGAATTAGACTTTGGTCTGCTTGGCTCTAGTAGATAGAAGTAGGACCAATGGGTAGAAATTACTTAAGGCAGATTTAGGTCAGTGTAAAGGTTACTATTATATTTAGAAGCGGGATGGGATGTCCTGGTGAACAGTAAGTTCCCATCACTGGAGTTCTTCTTCAATGAGAGGCTGCATGACCAGTTGGTGATATTATAGAAGAGATGCTTGGTCAGGTACATAGTAGAAGAGATGACCTCTGAGGTTCTTTCTAATGCTGGGATTCTGTGAGCTTCAGAATTTTTCTTATAACTTAGCAGGACCCATTCTTGGTCCCAGCCTCTTAATCAATTCAAGCCAGCAGCTGTCATTGTGAGGCGGCCAAGTGGCCTGTGCTGTTTGCTGCTCCGTGATAGTAGTTGGCTGAGCTTCATTAGTGCTTTAATTGGAAATGGTCTTTGAAGACACATAGCTATGCATGACCATGCACTGAGTGTCTCAAGGGCTATTTTCTATTTTTTTTTGTTTCTGCTACCGATCAATGCCCTTACCTACTCCTCTTATTAGTAGTGCAAAGAACATTGGACTTAGAAATCAAAGGGCTAGGATTCCGGGCCTGACACCTCCATTTATAAAGGATATAAATTGTGCTTTTGTCTGGACCTGTGATTTCCACTGTCATAGGAAATCCTAGTATGGAAATTTCCTCTGCCAAGCAGATCCACAATTGGTCTGTAACGTACAGCTTTAGAGATTTGTCCAATCCAAGAAGAGATTAAGTAATTTGCTCTCACCAGATAGCTAGGATGCACAGAGGTGGAATTTTACCCCATTTCTTGTTGGTGCCAAAGATGGCCTTCTCTCCATTGCACCACACAGATTTCTGAGGTATTTAAGATGGAAAGAACACTTCCAACTCTGTCTATCTCAAAAGCATATTATGAGGATGGACTGGACTGGGATGTAAAGATCTTTGTAACCAAAAAGACATGCTTATGCTCAATCTCTGTCTCTGTCTCTATCTTTCTCTCCATCTCTCTCTTTCTGTCTCTGTCTCTGTCTCTCTTTTTCTCCATCTCTCTCTGCCTCTGTGTGTCTCTCTCTGTCTCTTTGTTTCTGTTTCTGTCTTTGTCTCTCTGTCTCTCTCAGTCTGTTTCTCCTCCTCCTCCTCTTTTCTGCACCAGCCGTTTTATCCACCTCGCCTCCCTTCCTTCCCTCCCCTTTAATCTCTCTCCTCCCTTTGTACCCCTTCTACCACCGCACTCCACCCCCAATACTTGTGGCCTACATGGATCATGCAAAATGCAACAGTTTAGCCTGGCCTGGGCAATTACAGCCTTTCCAGTGCACAGCTGCTGTCCTCGGTGCTGAAATAATCAGCAATTGCAGAGTTGCCTACCTCGCTGGCCAGCATCGCAGATAGAGAGTCTTCCTAGCTGGGGCACACATGTCCCTAATTCAATTAGCTTGCTCCTGAACTTTCCCCTGGGAGGACAGAGCGGAAACTGACAAATTCGTTTTAACAAAGATATTTTTCTCCCCTCCCCTCCCCCCATGTGTTGGGCTCTGCCCAGCTGTATTCCACTCATTAGTTATCTAACAAACTGAGTCCAGAGAAATCTGCTTCCATTCACTAGTGATCTGGGAGTCCTGATGCAATTTCCACCCAGATAAGGGTGTCTCCAGCTAAGGTTGGAGTGGAAACTGCTGGAGCGGAGATACTCCCTATTCACATAATAGCTTTCATTTCCGTAGGTTATAGTTATGTATTTTTATCTCTTTATTTAAATGCTCAGACAAAGGCATTACCCTCCCTCCTCCTCCCCAGAAAAAGGGGCTTTCTTCACCAGGTGGTAGAGTAGAGCTGGCCTAATTTATACAGTCTTCTCCAATCCCCTTGGCAATATGGCAGCAATAAGCAATCCCCTCCACGGTGGGGCTCACCATGGAGAAGGAGCCCCAGTGATGCATTACTTTCTGAAAAAATCATGTCAATGAGGGCATCCATTGATTGGTTATAAAGGCATGATGTTAGGATGGAGGGAGTCCAAAATGGCAAGGGATCCCCCCCCCAAATAATAGCAGGGACATCTTGTTGAATGAAAATTGAAACTTAAAAACACACACACACACACACATATGCACAATTCTCAAGGCAGCTCCTGTGGTAAGTAAATGGATGGCATACTTGATCATATTAGACTAGAAACAAGAAGATGCTAAAAAAGCATAAGCCCCTAGATATTTCAGTGCCTGGGGGTGGCATTTTGGAATTTTCTGGGATGTCTGAGTAAGATGGGTATTGCTTCAATCAAGCTTTCATTTAGCCTTTCTTTAAAGCTAATCCAAATAAAACAATGGAGGTTGCCAGGCAGGGAAGAGGCTGAAGGCTATACTGAGTATGGAGCTATTTCTCTTTGTTCTCTCCCTTGCCTCCTCATTTTCTTCTTTTTTTCTCCTATTCCTCCCCCTCACCCAAATCTGCCCTCATCCTTTGAACTTTGTCTTTCTATTGAGAGTAGATTACCCCCTTAGTTGCTCAGGTATGCAATCAAGAAATCATTCTTGCCTCTTGTTTTTCTCCCTGAAGACCCGTATCTAATCAGTTGCCTAGTCTTGTTGATTCCATCTCCATAACATCTCTCAAATCCATTCTCTTTCTCCACTCAGACTGCCACCACTCTAGTTCAAGCCCTCATCACCTCTTGTCTGGACTACTTTAATAGCTTCCTAATTTCTCTTCCTGCTTTAAGTGTCTCCACTTTCCAACCTATCCTCCACATAGCTATCAAAACAGTCCAAGGCACAGGTTATTCACTGCTCAGAAACATTCAGCAAAATCCTTACTGCCTCTAGGGTAAAATACAACTCTCTTCACATCTTAACATTTAAACGCCTCCACAAATCTGGTTTCCTCTTAACCTCTCTAATCTTATTTCATAATGCTCCCTTATATATACTTTTCATTCCAGTGAAACTGGACCTATTCCCCCCAAATGCCATTTTCTGCCTCTGTACATTCACAAAAACTGTCACTCATGTTCCACAGAATTCTTATCTTCCTTTAAGGTTCAACCCGAGTACAATTTCTCTAATGAAACATTACTGGAAGCTTTAAGTTGGTAGTCTTTCTCTGTGTACATGTTCTTTTCTTCATTAAAAGACAAATTCCTTAGGGCAGGTACTATTTCATTTTTATTTATGTATCTTTCTACCCCCCCCACCTCATGCCTAGCACAGTTGCCTTGTTGAATTAAATTCCTTCTAACATTATGTTCCTTCAGCTATTTTCCTCTCTCCTCTATCATTTCCCTTCCCATCCTTTTTTCCTTTTCTCCTCATCTTCCATAGATAGCATTGTTTTCCTTCTCTTCCCCTCCCTTCCCATTATTTTCTTTTCTTTTCAAGGTTTTGTTCTTTCTCTCTCCTTTTCTCCCACCTTCTTCTCCCTTTCAGTATCAATTGTTCTATATGTTTCTAGAGTACAGAAATTTTAGTTTACTTATATATGTAAAATGACAGAGTTAAAATAGATGACTTCTAAGTTCCTTCCATCTCTAACTCTAATTTGATGATCTATGAACTATGCTATGAACTTAAGTATCTCCCCTCTCCAACCTATCCTCCACATAGCTATCAAGAGGGATGAAGAGTGAAAGTTATTACAGGGAAGCTGATTTCACTTTAATATGTGAAACAATAAAGCATTCACTAACTAATGCAATGGATCCTTCAAGAGACAGTGAACTCACTCTTTACTAGAGCTCTTGAAATAGAGAACAGATGATTCCATTAGGAAAGTCCTAGACTAGGATTCCTGCATTGAGTGGGATGGTCTTCGATGTCCCTCACACTTTTTGTGCTGAGATTAGATCATTCTGTTTTCTGCAAATAGAATATAAGTTCTGTGAAGAGAGGAACTTTCACTTTCCCCCTCCCCTATGTATCTCTGGGACCTAGGATGGTGCCTAGCATATAGGAAGTCTTGAACAAATGCTTATTGATTATGTCACATTCATTTCTCCTCCCTCTCAATAGTCCTTAACTAGGATCCTAGGTTCCTTATCACACTCAGGGAGAAACTACTTTCTGTTAGAATGAGAAGAACTGATTGTACTCTTCCCCTTTTAGAGGTGGTTGCAGTATGAGGGAAGCATTTAGGGTAGGGGAAAATGCCGAATTTCAATGGAAAAAACTTTAATGAAAGGAAGATGAGGATTTTTTAGGGGAAACAAAGAATACAGTTTGGGAAATCAGGCTGAGATGGGACCTCCTTGCTATTCCTCAAATCACTCCTTGTAGGTGTACTCACTTTCCCTTCTCCCTTAGAACTCAAGCTGTCCTCAGAGGAATCTGGCATTTCATTTGTGTTTGAGCCTGCTCTCCATTCCCAAACTTGGCTTTAGAATCAGTTTCCATATCTTGGTGCTACAGAGGGTGGGAGAGAGTGAAAATTCACTGGCCTATCCTCTTTCTCTCCCAGCGTCTGGACAGTGAGAGTGATAAAAGAGAGAGACAGAGAGGGTCAGAGAAAGAGTGAGAGTGAGAGAGAAGGAGGGAGAGAGAGGGGGGCGGGAAGGAAGGGAGGGAGGGAGAGCTTGCTATCTTTTCTGCAGTTTATCCTTGATGAAAGTCCATTCCTAGGAAGCTATGAATCTAACAGTGGGGCTTAGGGTGGAATTTCAGAGCCTGGCAAGGGAAGTCCTTCAAAGATCTTTCAGATTTTCTTTCTGCATTCAGGAAAAATGACACTTACAATATGCTGGACCTGTGTCTAAGGAAATGAATATATGTCAAGTGTGGGAATAGCTGATTGGTATATATTTAAGGAACTATTTTGAGCACTGGCCTGCAGCTGCTAGATATGAATTAGAAAAAAAATCATAAAATGCCTTAGTTATCTCCTCATTCTTCCTCTAGTTAACATTAGAGAATGCCAGCAGAGTTTTCTTTACTCATCTACTCTCTAGAGAGTGCTTTGAAAACAGTTTGGGGAAAAGACCAGGGTATTTCTATGAATAGAATGAGAATTAGCTCACCCCAGTCATACTCTCCTAGGGATTGAAGATAAAAGGGAGAGGATAGTCCTTACTTCAAGACTGGAGCAACCATTGAGCTTTCCTAGGCTAAAAGGTTTCTATGGCAAGCATAGACCCCAGGACAAGACAGAGACCCAGACTTCATAATGAAAACAATAACAAGCAACTGTACTCTTTGGGAGTCAGTAGCCCAGGACTAAGTCTGGGTTCTGACACTTACTAATTGTGTGACCTTAGAGAATTCATTTCAGCCCAAGCCAGAGAGTGTCCCAATAGCATATATTCCATTATAATCATCAGGAAACAGAACATCTTGAACAAAGGAAGTTACCTCAAAAATAATGGGGAAATTGAATACTAGTAACAAATATATTGTAACCAGTTAATATACCAAGAGAATGGCCTGAAGGGTATATATACCAAGTGTCCCAAAATATGTACATATGTTTAAATGTACATGTATATCTGCATATATTGGAAATGTACATAGCACAGTGATGATGTTGAAAACCTATGAAATCCTAGGGCCCATCTGATTCATCCAAGAGTATGGTGTGTAGAGGGAGTTTCATCCCCTTCCCCTGGATTGCTGACCCCCTTCATCCCATTTTGTCCACTGGGCGCTGCATCCATGAACATGAATAGAATGGTGTGGATGTGACCCTACTGGGCGCTATTCCCTTGAAGGCAGCAGCAGAGCACCATTGAGTTAGCCAACCATGAGGAGGACCATGTGGTCAGAATTAGGTTAGATTAGGCTTAAATCTCTACATATCTGCTTTTTCTATTTCAAGTGATTATTAATGAACTTGATGGAAAATAAGAACTTGGATATATTAATTTAAATCTAACAATGGTTAGTGAATACTTGAATGTTTAAGTATTTATGTGAATTCATGTACATTTGTTTATTGCAGTATGTATGCATTTGAATGTGTTTATTAGGAACATAACCACATGTTTGTGTATCTGAGCATGAGGGTGTAAATATTTCTGCGTGTACAAAAAAGCATGTCAGTGAGTGTATGTTGGTGGGTGTGAATTGTGTATGTATGATAATAGATGCGGGTTATGTGATTTCTCCATATGTGTGTACAAATGCATACGTGAGTGGGAGCAGACTTGTGTGTCTATTTTTGAATGAATGTTTATGGATATGCATTTGTTGAGTATGTGTATAATGTATGAGCATACATGTGTATGTGTATGAGACACATATGCATGGTTGTGTGCATAAATATATAAATATCTATGTGTCTGTATATATTTGCATGAATGTATGGTTCATTAGTTCCCTTCCAAGGGACTGGAATTGCTTCTAGTGTCATTGTCCTAGCAGCCCCCCACCCCCAGCCTGGGTATCTTTTTTCCTTCTTTGAGATTCCTCTCTGAGAAGGGCTGTGCCTGCAGTGGGGGTGGGGAATGGGGGGAGGCGCTGTGGGAGGAAAGGAGGGAATGGAGAGCTAAAATCACAAGTCCCAGATCAAAACAATCATCAGTGAAATGAATTGGGCAGCATTTCCCCACATGACTAGGAGGGATAATTTAGTGAGGCCGCCAGCTGGAAGGAAAGGGATTAATTCTGCACTTAGAGCTGGTCCTGTGAATAATTCATCACATGGAGACCCCCTTGTGCCCAGACCCCTGGGCAATTATGCCAGGGACTGGCCAGACCTCTCTTCCCTTCCCCATCTCCCTAGCACTGCTGGCTTGAACCAAGTCGCATTTCCTGAAGGTGAAGGAAAATGCAGCCCAGGCTCCAATATGCCCCCAGGAGACTTTGGGATATTTGGGGAGAGGAAGAGAGGGAGGGAAGAGGCTAAGGAGCAGAGCAGATACAAAAACAAACTGCACTCTGAGGGAAAGTGATCCTTTATCTAGGTCAGAGTCAGGAGCAGCCTAAAGGAAAGTTGAGACCTTGTCCAAGTCTGTTTTTGGTGCCCTTCCCTCCTGTTTCTGCATGTGCTCTTCCCTTTCAGGGTCTTTCCTCCCCTGTCACTCCCAGCTCCCTATCCTCAGGCAGCCCTGGACAGTTGAGAGAGGAAGTCTCTGATAAACTCAATCATCTTGGAAAAGGTTAGGACTGAATGAACTTCCCCTTCTAAGAGGAATCACAGAACCTAAAGAGGGTAATTATGAACTGAGAGACTGTGGTGTCATGGGCAGAGCTCTGGACTTGAACCATTTCAACCCAGCTCAAAGTCCCATTTAGACACTTAACTAGATGTATGATTTTGGGCAAGTCACAAAACCTTTTGCCTTAGTTTCCTCATTTGTAAAATGAGAGGATTGGATTTAGACATCTTAAGATCCCTTCCCACTCTGTATCTGGGATTGTATGATAAAAGGGAAAAGGTGTTCCTAGGGGAATTTTGTTATCTATAAGGAACATTTCTATTGGGCCAGAGATTCCTTCCTGTCATCCTTTGCATCACATTGTGTAAGTGGATACCTACTTCACTTTATAGTAAGTCCACTTTGCTTCATAAACCACAAAGTTTTAGGTTTTGGCTTTAGGCCTCAGTGCTTTCTCCCTCACCCTGCATTCATCTGGGCTGCTCTGAGGATGGGTTGACACACACACTAAAGATGGACAGAGTGAAAAAATTCAGCCAAACAACTATTCTCTACATGTCAACATTAAAGAAGAGTTTCTTGACCATGTAAATGGATTTATTTCTCCCCCTGAATAACAAATTGTTCTGGTAAGAAAAAAAAAAGAGTCTTGAACCATTAGCTCAGACACAGGACTCATTCTCCATCATCACATGATCGCAAAATCGGATTGGAAAGGGGACCTGAGAGGTCTTAAAGATGTTTTTGAGCTTTCTCGTGTCCTAGATTCTTCTAGCAGCTTCTGCTGAGGCTTATCGTTTCCCTTCATAAAATAATGTTTTTAAGTGAACAAAATTAAATACACAGGGTTACAAAGGAAAATGGCTCTAAAATGGTGAAATAGGATTCTCAAAATTTTTTTAAAAGTCTGGTTCATGGATTCTAAGTAAAAAACCCCAGATCTACAATCCATTTCAAGTTGGTGTAGGAATCCCCTCTACAGTGTCCTGCCAAGTATTCATTCATCCTCATTCATTCATTCATTCAACGTGATTTTTGTTTAACTAGTATGATAGTTTGAGTAAGTCTGAGCTTCCCAGATACAAAAAGAGATGCCTGCCACCTATCATACTTTGTTTTGGACAGCTGAGAACTGTTTGTTGCTCACTCATCTGATCAGTTAAAAGGCACTGGTGAATCTCCTATTATAGTTTGATGCCATTGGGCACAGGATCGAAAGAGAGCAGATCCTGCCCCTGACTTAAGAGTAAGAGTGGCTCACTGGTCATATATCTTAGGTATGATATCTCAACATCCTTACAATTTAACATTCTCATCTTTTTTTAACCCTTACCTTCTGTTTTAGAATCAACACTGGGCATTGGTTCTAAGGCAGAACAATAGTAAGGGCTAGGCAATGGGGGTTAAGTGACTTGCCCAGGGTCTCATAAGTAGAAAGTGTCTGAGACCAGATTTGAACCCAGGACCTCCCATATCTGGATCTGACTCTCAATCCACTGAGCCACTCAGCTGTCTCCTTCACATTCTCATCTTGCAGATTCAAATAGGAAAGCCCAGAGAGGAGAGCCCTGCCCAGAATCACATAGCTAGTAAGTGACATATCCAGGTTTAAACCAGTCTGAATGGTCATAGGCAGAGAGTACACACATTAAAGGAGAACAACATGACTAAATATACTTATGTACATGATGTCTCCCTCTACAGAATGCAAGCTTTTGGAGGGCACGTACCACTATGACTTTGTGCCCATAGAGCTACCAGAGTGCTTGGAACATAGTATGGCCAGGTTTCTCTTAGTCCCAGTAATGAATCCCCTGAAGGATTTTATGTATTGAAATTCACACTATCTGAAGTTATAATTATGTAAAATGTGATAATTGGTTCCAGCCTAATGGAAATATGCAGTGAAAGCTGAACAATGTGCCACTTCAGAGGAAACATTATTCATACCAATCAGGACTTAGCAGTAGATACTTAATAAATGTGTGTTCATTGGTTGGTGGCTGAGCCATGATTGAAGTGCTTATCTTAGCAAGATTGGGAGAGCCAAGGTAGTTTGGAGTATAGACTCTAAGTGGTTGGTGAAAGTTGTCTCCTCTCTTTAAGATAACATAACAAGACTTCATATGGTGGAGGCGGGAGGTAGGTGGCCCAGTGTATTGAGAGCCAGGCCTAGAGATGGGAGGTCCTGGATTCAAATGTGCCCTTAGACATTTCCTGACTATGTGAACCTAGGCAAGTCAAACCTTTACTGTTCTTCTGTGGAATGAATACATAGTTTCTAAGATGAAAGGTGAAGTGTGTTTTTTTTAAGACTTCATAGAGGAAGATCACAGGAATGGGAGGAGTAAGAAAAGATCCTAGGAGGGACAATTCTATCTCTGATGCAATTTAAAACATCAGTCTTCCTACTCCCTTTGAAATCTCCTTTAGTTGTACTGAACTTGGACTTGGGGCTTAAGTTTAAGGAGACTCTCAGGAATAAGTGAATCTCTGCTTTCCTTCCATCTCTTTTTTTTCTCTTTCTTTCTTTCTTCCTTCCTTCCTTCCTTCCTTCCTTCCTTCCTTCCTTCCTTCCTTCCTTCCTTCCTTCCTTCCTTCCTTTCTTTCTTTCTTTCTTTCTTTCTTTCTTTCTTTC
>NC_058131.1:677545879-677585162 GCF_016433145.1 Gracilinanus agilis
TCTCTCTCTCTCTCTCTCTCTCTCTCTCTCTCTCTCTCTCTCTCTCTCTCTCTCTCTTTCTTTCTTTTCCTTGTATTTCTGTCTCTGTATCTCCAGGACTTCAACATTGTCCAGAACACTCCTAACTTATGCAACATGCCCTCTCTATTTCCCTCCATCTTTGGATAAAACCAAACAAGTACTAAAGAAAGGTCATAAGAGGTGAATCTATGAGTCCACCCAATCTCTTGCCTTATGGGGGGAAATTCACTTGGTCTTACCTCTGAGGAAAGCACTTGGATGGATAAGTTAACAGTAGGCGTTCCACCTGCTATCGTTTTCAGTTTAGTTCTCTGGGAAAGAAAGGACAGAGGATTAGTTCTTCTAAGCTAGCCCCATGTTTCCCTGTCAGGTCTAGTCCCTTTGCTTTCACCAGCCTTGACCCTTTTCCTTAAATAAATTTTATTTTCTCCATTGGGTTGAGAGTATGGACCTTCCCTCATTCCTTTTCTCCATATGTTTTCTCTCTTCACTCAAGGGTCCTGCCTTTCACTGAAGGAAGAGGATTATTAGAATAGGAGTTAGCTTCTGAATCAAGGTCACTTCATTATTGGTATTCATTAGACTGTGGGCTTTATGAAGATGATGACCAAGTCTTTGTATCCCCTTTAGTACCAAATGCAGGACCATCTTGTATATATAGTGGACACCCTAAATAAGTCATTGCCGTTAAATAAATGTCATACCCTAGGGATTGTCACCAGGTGCTTTCCAAGGCAATGGGCCAGGAAGAATGAGTTCAACAAGTCAAATCAGACCAGTAGCTGAATCTGGAATATTTTCATTAGCATTTAGCCCCCTTTATTCTAGTGTATGCTTTGAAATGGGGTGAGATGAATCGGTTTCAGAATAGCATGAACCCTTAAAGACATTTAGGTGAAGTACCTCCTTCCTCAGCTCTGTTTACCCACTGGGGAAACAGGATAAACTCAGCCTCCACTATGTAGAAGAGGTTATGGAGGGGCATCTGAAAATAGCTTCCATGTCTCACAATACCATCTCCATTTTATGTGATGAAGTTCTGGGAGCTGTCTAAACAAGTGATTCTCATAGAATCTCTGAGTAGATAGGAACCTTCTATGTCCAGTTTCTGCCTCATTCCTACCAATCTGGTCTCTCTTTGAAACCCTCAAGTGATAAGGATCACGAAACACTTCCCATATGTTATGGGGAATGTGTTGTCAGTTCACTCCATTTTTGGACAGCGCCAAATGACTGAAAATCTCCCTTTTATAGACTTAAAGAGAAAGCTCAAAAAATGGCATTTGAACCTGGTTCCTCAGACTCCAGAGTGATGGGCCCCTCATCTATAAAATGGGGCTAGTAATACCTAAACCACTTCACAAAAAATCACATTTGCTGGTGATCAATTAAGAATCTGGCACAAACTGCTTCCTGAGATAATTGAGGTAAAAGAGTTTTGGGAAACATAGAGGGATGAACACTGGTTCAAATATCTTTATCTCCCATCTCCACACTTTTGCCCAGGCAGTCTCCTGTGCTTGGGTCAAACTCTTTTCTCTCCTTGGCCTATTAGAATCTCTTGTTTCCTTCAGAGTTCAGCTCTAGAACTGTGTTCTACATGAAACTTTTCCCACTCCTTTCACATGCAACTACATGTATTTGTTTTGTATAAATGTATCAATATTTGGGCATTGTCCTGCATGGAATGTAAACTTCTTGGAAGTAGGGAATATTTCATTTTCATTTGTATCTTTAGTGCCTAGAACTGTGACTATCCTATAGGAGGCACCTTAATCAATACTTGATCAATTGCTAATATGTCATATTGGGGGGTTGTCCCAGAATCCAAGATTGGCACCCCTAAAGAGAAATAAGCCAATTGTATATAAATGGAAGGAATCAAGGAGTACAGCCAGAGAAAAGAAACTGTAATGGGGTACACAAGAGCTGCCTTCCACTCTCTGAAGGGCTGTCATGGGAAAGAGAGATTAAGTTAGACCTGCTTGGTCCCAGAGGGCAGAACTAGGTGCATTGCAGGGAAATTTCTGGGAGGCAGATTGTTAGAAGGAAAACTTCCTGACATCTTCAGCTTGCTGAAAGTGGGATGGGTTGTTTTTCAAAATAGTGAATTTTGCCCATTACTGGAGGACTTCAAATAGAGAATGATCAAGTGTTGGGGATTTTGTAGGTGAAATGGCAGAACTGGATGGCCCCAAAGTTGCCTTCCAATTCTGAGAGTCCATGATTCTATGAAAAAGGTACTGGGCAAAGACCATAAGGCTGCCCTGGCATGATTTGGAAGCAGGTAGGGGTAACTAACCTTGATAGGGAGCTTCTTCACATGTAGGGCAGTCTTTGATCCCGACATCATTTTTCGGTAGATTCGGTTATTGAGTGGAACTACAGAGATGCCCAAAGGCTCCGTAAGATTCCATGATTCTTTTGCAGGCACTGCAGGAAGGAGGAGAAATATGGTGAGTTCTCCTCTTACACAGACCTGCTGTAGCCTTGCCCTAAGGCCAACAAACTTTCACTACTGCAATGCTTTCTGTAATATCTGGTCTCTGTTATTCTATTAATCTAGGTTTAGAAGGTACAGTATCCTCTGAGTTTTGAAATATTGTTTGCTTTGGATATATACATGCATATCCACCTTTATACATAGTTATATTAATAAGGCTTTATTATAATCTTTGTGTATTAGAAATTTATTATTCATTCCCTGTAAAATCTCATCATTACACATGTAGAATCTTCCCAAGAAGATAGGGGGAATATATGCCTTTCTTAAGAGAACAGTCAAAGGCCATTATCTCCACACTTGCCATATAATCTGTACTTTTCTTAATCATTGTTGTTCAGTCATTTTAGTTGTATCTGATCATTCTTGACCCTGTTTGGGTATTTCTTGGCAAAGTTACTGCAGTGGTTTGCTACTTCCTTCTCCAGCTCATTTTTCAGATGAAGAAATTGAGACAGACAGGGTTAAGTGACTTGCCTAGGGTTACTCAGCCAAGAAATATCTGAGGTTGGATTCAAACTCAGATCTTCCTGACTCCAAACCTGGTACTCTATACATTTTGCCACCTAACTGCCTCTTCTCCTAGAAAGTATTATACCTTAAATCTGTCTTTTTGCTTTCATTCCTAAAATTGGACACGAAAGTCTCCACTCTTTTTCTCCAACAACTTCTTCATAGATAAAATATATTAGGGAGATGTGAATCCTGACTGGCTGAAAGGCCAGAAGGGAGAGAGGAGTGGTTAAAAAACAAACAAACAAACAAAAAACTCCACCCTTACCTTTTATCTTAGAATCAATGCTGTGTATTGGTTCCGAGGCAGAAGAATGATAAGGACTTAGACAATTGGGGTTAAGTGACTTGCTCAGGGTCTCATATTTAGGAAGTGTCTGAGGTCAGATTTGAACCCAGGACCCCCTGTTTCCTGACCTGGTTCTCTATCTACTAAGTCACCAAGTTACCCTAAGGAGAGATTCCCTAGTCATGTTGTAAGTCCCCTGAGGTCAGGGAACTTGTCTAGTCTTTCCCTCCTTCTCTCTCAAGGCACCTGACATAGGAGTAAACATATAGTGGATGTGTGCCAGGATACAATATTGGAGCATGCATCTCCTAAATCTTGGCTCATTATCTTTTCCTTGATAAGAAACTCAGTCCAGTTTGAGATCTGAAAGAAAGACCTTGGACATGCTCTTGGGAAGATTTCTGTAGCCTTCCTTCATATTTCCCAGGGTGGGCAGTTGTGGTCATTAGAGATATGGTTGTGGGAAGATGGAAAAAGTAAGCCATTCAAACCAATAGCCACCCCAGTTCTGTTCTACCTTGACTTGGAACTTACTTGTGGTCATAGGATAATACTCCAGCAACAGGGCCATATTATCATTGAACTGTGTACACCCATTCCGGCCTTGGTAAAGGAAGGAAGTATTCCATTCAGGCTGTTTGGCAGGCCCACCAGGCTTAGATATCTAATGAGGAGAAAAGGGAGTCAGTGCCATAATTGAGGAGCCAGACTCTTCTCAAGACAGAAAAATATCTTTCCTCCCTCCCATTTCCCCTTTTCTCCCTTCCTAAACCATGATTGGGGCAAAAGCTAGGACCTGGGTATTTGGGGAAGTGCAGATCTGGCCTCCTTTCATATTCCTCTACAAATCTTAACTCTTCCCTCTTCCCACCACATACACACAAAGACACAGACACAGACACAGACACAGACACAGACACAGACACACGTATACACACACACACACACACACACACTCGCACCAATTTCCAATGCCTTTACTCAAGAAAAACCAACCAAATCCAAGTGCTGCCCATGCCAATCTGAACTGAGGCAAGGCATTTCAAGATACTTCTATAATATGACCCAGGATAATCACGTATCCAAGAAGAAGGTTGGCCAGCACAAAAGAACTCAATAAGATAAATTAAAGCTAACAAGATGAAATGGGTAAATCTCAAGTGCTACATTTGGCATCCACAAAGTCACCTGCACATGGACAAAGTTGGTGAGGGAGGTGTGGCTCTAGAGCAGTTCCTTGATAAAGATCTGGAGTTTTTAGTGGACTACAAGCTCAACATGAGTCAACCATATGGCATGAAGGTCAATAAAAACTAGTGTGAGCATAGACAGCCTTAAGTAAGGAATAATGTTTAGAACAAAGGTGATTATAGTCCTATTGTTCTCTGTTCTCATAGCCAGAGTATCATGCCCAGTTCTGAGTTCCAATTTTCAGGATGTACACTGAGAAAAGGAAAAATCCAAGGACAACAACTAGAGTAGAGAGACTCTGGTGCCATGGACATTCTGAGCTCTTTTGAAGGAACTGAGAGTGCTTAACTTGGAAAAATGATGGCTTAGAATTGTAACTGTGGACTGAAATTTTCAAAGGGGAGCAGGTAATTGGAGTTGGAAGGGACCCTGAAATGGCTCAGCAGAATGTTGCCAGTTCGGAATGAAAAAGGAGGGTCCACTGAGGAGAAGGAGTTTTCTCAACTGTCACTTCACTCCTGACCCGATTGGGACCCTGAGGGGTCGGTTCTTTGGTTGGGAGGTTTTGATTTTGGAGTGGATCCTGAGTGAATTGGGTTCCTCTGTACTTTTATTAGTGATTATTGGGAGATCACAACTACTAACATCAATTCCTGCTATCTTCATTTACCAACAAAGACATTGAACGGCAATTCTCCAATTTGGCCAGAGAGCTCAAACTCTTGGGGGAGCTGGCTTGAATGAGGGGGGTGGTCCCTTCCCTGATCCTGCTTGAATCCATTTATCCTATTATTTCCCTCTTATATTAGTTTAGAAATATTTGATAGGAAATTGTAGGGGGAAGAGAGAGTTAGCTACTGTGATCAACGCCCCCCCCCCCAATTAGAAGTCCAGACCTGCTCTCTTGGGGAGAAGACATAGCTGATAGTAAAGTTCACCCTTTCCTTCCTTCCTTGATTCCCCTTTCCCCTTTCCCCCTGTACCTTGAACTTAATTTGCCATTTAAGAAACCCCTGATAGTTTGATACTTAGAGTCTGGAGCAGTTACATTTGGGGGGGGCGGGGAGGTGACTGATCTTGGGGCTGAGGGGCAGACCATTACCTGACTCCATTTTGATGGGCAAAAGCTAACTTGAACTTAGGAGTGGGGGGAGGCTTGTCTCAAGAGGGCTGGCTCTGAGGGTGGGATCCTACCCATTAGGGTCACAACTGAACCCCAAGATCCAACCCATTAGGGTCACAACTAAACCCCAACATCTTCCTTCAACATCCCCACTCTAGCTTTGCCAGTTTGGGAACCTCTTTGAGTTTATTCCCTCATAGGTCTTCCCTGGGGTGGGGGTGAGTGATAGCTGATCTGGCCCATTGAAAGCTAATTAGGGGGGAGTCTAGATATACCCCCCTACATCAATACTCACTCCCATACAGAATAGACATGGTCTTACTCTTCATATATTTAAAGGATTGATGGATGGAAAAGGAAATAGACTTGCCCTGCTTAGCCCCAGAGAGCAGAGCTACTACTGAAGGGTAGACATTCCAGAGAGACAAATTTAAGCCATCATCATGTAGACCTTTCTAATGTGCAGAGGGAATTTCATCCCCTCCCCACTCCTGGATTGCCGACCCAGTCCATCCCGTTATCAACATGACAGGCTGAGCTCACATGGTCAGACAGACTTAAAGTAAATCTATGTTTATCTCTCTTTTCTATTTCAAGTGATTATTAATAAACTTTATAGAAAATTAAGAATGTGGTAGATATTAATTTTAAACATAACACTAATAAATTACTAGGCATCAAGGTGGTGAAATGGATAGAGCTGAGGTTCAAATCTAGCTTTAGTCACTTACTAGTTGTGTTTCTCAACCATATTTTCCTCATCTGTCTAATGGGGCTAATAATAGTATCTACCTTATAGGGTTGGGAGGATCAAATGAGATAGCACACATAAAGCTTCTAGAAATTCTTAAAGTGCTTTATTTTTGATTTTGTTGTTCAGTTGTTTTAGTCATGCCTGATTCTTTGTTACCACAGCTGAGGATTTCTTGGCAAAGATACTGTAGCACTTTGTCATTTCCTTTTTCCAGATCATCTTAAAGACGAGAAAATAGAGATAAAGTGAAGTGACTTGCCCAGGGTCACATGGATAGTGGATAGTGAGTATAATAGGCTGGACTTGAACTCAGGAAAATAATCTTCCTGATTCCAGAGCCAGCACTCTATCCACTCTGCCACCAAGCTGTACCAAAGCACTTAATAGATACTAACTATTATTAATAACATTATTAATGAGGGGGCAGCTGGGTGACTCAGTGGATTGAGAGCCAGACCCAGAGATGGGAGGTCCTGGGTTCAAATCTGGCCTCAGATACTTCCTAGCTGTGTTACCCTGGGCAAGTCATTTAACCCCCCCATTGCCTAGCCCTTATCACTCTTCTGCCTTAGAACCAATACACAGTATTGATTCTAAGACAGAAGGTAAGAGTTTAAAAAATGTATATATATGTATATATATAATAATATATATATATATAATATTATTAATGAGAGCCAATGCAAAAAAGTCTAGTCTATTTTGGGAGGTAATGAGTTCTCTATCTCTAGAAGTCTTTAAGTGAAGACTAAAATGTGATCACACTTCCCTCTCACATACCACCTACCATAACCCCTACCATATCCAATCATTTGTCAAGTCCTGTCACTTCTACCTTCTTTAGAGTTCCCCTTTCACTTATGAGAAAGAACACCATCCACATTCAGAGAAAGAACTGTGGGAGTAGAAACACAGAAGAAAAACAACTGCTTGATCTCATGGTTTGATGGGGATATGTTTGGGGATGTAGACTCTAAACGATCACCCTAGTGCAAATATTAATAATATGGAACTAGTTCTTGATCAATGACATCTGTAAAACCCTGTCCAATTGCTTGTTGACTGGGGGAGGGGGGAGGAGAGGGAAAGAACATGAATCTTGTAATCATGGAAAATTTTTCTTAATCAATTAAATAACATTAAAAAAAAAGTTCCCCTTTCTATCTTCTGACACAGCAACCACAATGCAGTGGCCCTCATCACTTCCTACCTGAATTACTGCAATAGCCTGCTGGTGGGTCTGCCTGCCTCTAGGCTCTCCCCACTCCAGTCCATCCTCTACACTCCACTCAGCTGTCAAATTGATTTTCTTAAAGTGCAAGCCTGGCCATGTCTCATTCTACCCCTTCCCCCACATCCCTATTCACTAAATGCCAATGGCTCCTTGTTACCTCCAGGATCCAATATAAAACCCTCCATTTGACTTTTAACTTGACTCTTTTTGTAGCTTAACTGTCTTCTCATACCATAACCCCCACCCCAGTGTATTCTTCTCCCTTGCTATTTCTCCCATAGGACACACCATTTCTAGACTCCCAGTGGTTTTACTAACTGTCCCTCATGCCTGACTGCTTTTCCTCCATATTTCCACCTTCTTGTTTCCATAGTTTCTTACATATTTCCACTAAAGTCCCCCTTAATCTTCCCTCTCTCAGGGAAAAGAGTGCCTTCCTCTGAGACTACACCTGATTTATCCTGTCTATATCTTGTTTGTATGTAGTCATTGCATGATTCCTCCCCCATTAGACTGGGAGCTCCCTGAGAGCAGAGACTGTTTTGCTTTTTTTCGATATCAATGGTACTTAGTACAGTGCCTGATGTATAGTAGCAACTTAATAAATGCTCTAATACTGGCTTAATAAATGATTAATTTTTATTCATTTATTCATCCCTAGCTAACCTCAACCACAGACTGACTCCCTATGTTCTTCGCCTCATGTCACCTTCTGATCCCCTTTATTCCCAATGGAAGGACAAAAGTAAGAGAAGAATGCGGTTTAAGGGGCTTCTCAAAGGGTTAAATCCTTGGCCATTGGTATGGGTGAGCTGCTGCCTGGCTGAAGGTGAAATGGGGGTTGGGGAAACCATTGTCTGAAAGATGCTAATGGAAAGGGACAGGCCTGATGGCATGCTGGGATGGTGGAATTAGTGAATATGATTAACTGTTGTAAGTTTGACCTCAGTAAATCCATTAACCCTTATGACCAGAGCACCATCCCCTGAGCCCATGACCAGAACCCTTTACTCTGGGGCCATTATCAGGGCTTTTCTGGGCTCGACAATGGGCCAAGTGGTTGCCTTTAGATGTCTTCCTTTGTAGTTCCCTTTAGGGACTTCTCTCCATTTCTTATCACTACATTCCTCCCTCTTCCCCTTTAAAAATGGAGTCACTGTCTCACTGTGTGGTTTTGGATTCATTACTTTCCTCTCTGGACTTAAAATTTTCTCCTCAAGAAAATGAGGAAATTGAACTAGAATACCTCTAAGGTTCCTTCCCCAGATATCCTGTGATTTTGTGATTTAGTTTGTGCCAGAGGCAGAGAATTGTGGTAGAAAGAGTAAATTTTGTCATTAACCATGTGATCTATATGCTTCTAAGGTCTCTATTTATTTGTCTATAAAATGGGGAGTGGGGAATTAAGGCTTTGAAGAGTGCCTGTTATTTATGCCTTGAAAAAATATCAAATTCCAGACAAATGTCAGGGACTGTGATAATGGGGATACATAACTTTGCCTGGGATTTCTTAAGTGAACCCAGGTGATTCAGTAGGATAGGGAAGCAAGAGGGTCCCTTTGGAACTTTGCTTTTTAGATGGAAATCTCCTTATCCCATCCCTTCTCATAGATTCCTCAGCTTTCTGGAAGGAATGAACCCTAGGAGACCACCTAAAACTATTCCCTCATTTTCCAGGGAAGAAAACTGAAACCTAAAGTGGTTAAAGGACTTGTCCAGGGTCTCGTAGATCATCAGTAGAAAAGTCTAGATTTGAACTCAGATCTTCTGATTCTGAAGCCAGTGATCTTCCCATGCCTATTCTTTGGGCCAGAGTTACTGGTACCACTCTCTTAAAGCTCCTTGCCATCTGTACAGGACATTTCTCTAGTCACAAGTCAGGGAAGAAAGTCCTGGGTTGTCTTGGATTCAGTTAAGCAGCTCTGAGTATCAGGGGAAATAGTGCTAGCAAAAGGAAATTGTACATGTGGAAGAAATGAATTGATCATTCTTTGACTATTTGTTCTTTCATGCTCACTTGGAGGCAGAATTACGCAGTGAGAAATGCATGGGTGCTGGAGTCAGAGGACCCGAGTTCAAATGCCAGCTCTGATATTAGTACATCTTTGGTAAATCCTTTTCCCATTAGGGGATTTGACTTCTGTCCATCTTTAAAATGAGGAAGTTGAATCACATCCTTTCTATGATCTCTTCCCACCTTAAATCATAGGTGAACCCCCATAACAGAATTGAACTCATACTAGGAAGGCAATACTTCAACAGCCTAGGAGCACCTTGGGAGTGGGAGGAGAAAAGATTCCAGGAAAGTAGCTTCCTGGGATTATGTAATAAAGGCTTTGCAACTGCCTTCACTTTGGAGACCATGAATTATCTCAGAACTGAGAATGTCCATGTTCCCATAATTGGCCCTCCTTCATCTACATAAGCTGAAGTCTTTCAACATAATTCAATTCAACATAAATTTAATTCCTGGATGTATAAAATCCTTCCCAGTCTGGCTCCACCTTCTTTTTCTAGAATGATAGCCCTTGATTCCTTTCTCACATTCCTCATTATAGGCAAACTGGTCTCATGCTATTTCCCATTGGCTATATTCTATCTTCCATATCAATGATTTTATACAGGCTGTCTCTGAGGCTTAGAATGCTTTTCTCCTCACTTCTACTCTTAAAATCCCTTGAGCCCTTCCAACTGATGTGCCACTTCCAGAATGGGCCTTTCCTACTCTTTCTCAGGGGTTAATGCTTTTATTCTTTCTCCAAAAGACTCTGTATTTACTTATTTGTGTATACATTGCATGAAGACAAAGGGACAGGGGCCTTGCATCTTCCCTCTCCAGACATGATTGCCTTTACATTTTAACTAACCTCCAATTTTATTGCAAATGAGCAGTGACCTCCTCCCTAGACATCCCTATGTTTATCATCATCATCATCATCATCATCATCATCATCATTCCTGTTCCCTTGCTATGTTCCATTTCTTTTGCTTCTTTTTCTATCTCCACCATCTCCATTGCTATCTCTATCTCTGTCTCTATCCTTGTTCTTTACCTCTGCCATCTCTATCTTGATTTTCTCTATCTTGTTCTCTATTACTATCTCTCCACCTCTACCTTCATCATCTATATAGTTTATCACCACATCTATCTCTATTTTGGTCTATCACTATTTTCTACTTCTATTTCTATCAAGTCCATCTGTCTTTCATCTATATATTATCTATATTTATATAGACATGCACATATATGAAGTTGTTTGTATTCTGAATTCCCTTGGCTGAAAGGGAAGTTGTCAATCAACTGCTTTCTCCTTGCCATGCCTTATAATAAAAATTAATCTTCTCTGTATGATCTGGATCACCAGTTGGTGAATTGTCATACTTAGACAGCTATCTTTTCCTAGAACAATGTAATCTTATGGAAGCCACAGACTCCTATGTTTTTGTCTTTTTATCCCTTGTACCTTGGGTAGCCTTGTATATAACAGCTACTTAATTCACTTTCTCCCACTCTTCTCTTCTCTTCTCTTCTCTTCTCTTCTCTTCTCTTCTCTTCTCTTCTCTTCTCTTCTCTTCTCTTCTCTTCTCTTCTCTNTTCCCTTCCCTTCCCTTCCCTTCCCTTCCCTTCCCTTCCCTTCCCTTCCCTTCCCTTCCCTTCCCTTCCCTTCCCTTCCCTTCCCTTCCCTTCCCTTCCCTTCCCTTCCCTTCCCTTCCCTTCCCTTCCCTTCCCTTCCCTTCCCTTCCCTTCCCTTCCCTTCCCTTCCCTTCCCTTCCCTTCCCTTCCCTTCCCTTCCCTTCCCTTCCCTTCCCTTCCCTTCCCTTCCCTTCCCTTCCCTTCCCTTCCCTTCCCTTCCCTTCCCTTCCCTTCCCTTCCCTTCCCTTCCCTTCCCTTCCCTTCCCTTCCCTTCCCTTCCCTTCCCTTCCCTTCCCTTCCCTTCCCTTCCCTTCCCTTCCCTTCCCTTCCCTTCCCTTCCCTTCCCTTCCCTTCCCTTCCCTTCCCTTCCCTTTTGTCTTATAATGAATACTAAGTATTGGTTATAAGGCAGAAGATTGATAAGTGCAAAGCAGTTGGGGTTAAGTGACCTGCCCAGAGTTACATAGCTAGAAAATATCTAAGATCAGATGTGAACCTCAGGACCTCCCCTCTCCAGGCTTGGCTCTATCCACTGTGTAATCTAGCTGTTCCTAATTAATTAATTTTGTGGAATTGAATTAAACTGAACAAATATTTATAAAGTTCAAATTATGTGCAAGGCACAATATTAGGCAACTAGGAATTCTTTATACAAAATTAATAGTGTTCCTGCCTGCAATGAGTTTACGTTTTTTTTTTTTTGGTGAAGAGAAGGAGCTATTGCTGTACATAGATCAGTTTAATACAAGGTACAAATTTGTTAGGAGACAAAAAAGAGATAAAAAAAATGTTCTAGGGAAGTATGTTTAAAGAGAAAGGACAATTTTAGTTGGAGTGAGAATTAGGTAGTCAAAAGGGATTCAGTTGACCTTGAATCTATTAGGACTATAATAGATTATAGTTATTATTAGGACTTTGAACCAACCATCTGATCTAAACATTCTTAACTTGTTAGGAAAATGCCATCTATTATAACACACACTAGCTAGTTTGAGGGGAATGATAGGAACCATTGGTTCCCTTTGCCATCCAGTGTCAACTACATCAAGATTGATTGGAGGTTAGTTCGGTAAAGAGAGCACTTGGCTGGGAGACAGGAGATCTGGATTTGAGTCTCACACCTTTACCACTTACTAGTTGTAAGAACTCAAGAACCTAATTTCCCTCCTCTTGAGTCTTAATCCTCTTTATGTGCCATTTTAAAGCCCAAATAAGACAATGACTATAAAGGCACTTTGTTCTTTTAAAACACTATGTAGGGTGTCCCAAAGTCTTTTATAGTTTTTAGGACACACTATATCTGATCACATCATCATTATTATTGGCAGTAATAGAAACCACTAGGAAACAAAGTGAAGAGAACATTGTGCTGGATTCAAGAAGACCTGAGTTCAAACCCTGCCTTGGACACTAACTGTGTGACTCTGGACAAATCACATTTCATCATCTGTTAGACAAGAATAATAATAGCATCTCCTTCCTAAAGTTGTTATGAAGATCAAATAAGATAATAAATGTAAAGGGCATTTCAAACCCTATATTGCTGCATAAATTTTGAAATGAGGAGAAGAAGAACAAGGAGGAGGTATCTGCTTCAGAGGAGAAGGAAGAGAATCTGCTTCAGAGGAGAAGGAAGAGAATATGAGAGGAGAAGAAGAAGGAAGAAGAAGAAGAGAAAGAAGAGGAGGAGGAAGAGAAGGAGAAGAAATGGAGGAGGAGGAGAAGGAAGAGGAGGAACCTACCTAATCATGAATAAAAGGCAGTATGTGGTACAGTAAAGTACTAGACCTAGAGTTCAAATCTGACCTAGTTATTTAACCTTGGGCAAATCACTTAAACTCTGCAACCCTCAGTTTCCTCAACTGTGAAAAGGAGATAACAATAGCCCCTAAGACAGTTGTGAGAACTAAATGAGAAAATAGTTGTAAAGTGCATGACATACATTATATAAATGATAGCTATTGTTATTAGCAAAGCACTCTAGGAAAATGCTCAGCCCAGGCCCTTCAGTGTCTTGTCCATGTCTTCTTAATGTATCTCAATAGAACATCTCATGCCATCTTGTGTGACCTTCAGCAAGTGACCAACTGTCTCTGGGGTTGAAGTTACACACACACACACACACGCACACACACACACACACACACACACACACACACACACATCTCAAGGTGAGAATGATGAGAAAACTTCCAGTCATTGGAGTGAGAGGTGCCTAGAAAGCTAGCAGTGGCAATCACAATGGAGATCCCAGAGGGAAAGAATACTCATTAAAATTGATCGTCTCTAGTCTCATGGGCTCAGTCTGATTGGTTAATAATTCTCTGGCTAAATGCAAGGCCATGTCCAAAATATGTAGCTCTTGACAGGAAATACAGTGGAGAATTGGTTGAGAATGAGGCTTCCTATCTATAGGGCTTTCATCTATCTTTCCTATTTCCTCCTCCCTGACTCTGTTCTCTTCACACATACTCCCCCCTTCAGCCCACCAGTCATTCTTCTTTGTCTCTGATCATCCATCCAAAGTCATGGCCTTTAATAAAAGGCAGGGGGATTGCCATGGGTACAAGTCTCTAAAGAGAACTTGCCAGTGCCCCTCCCTGCTCCTCTTTGGGAGGGGGAAAGGTGTTCACTTTCCTTCTTGGATCTTTCCTGAAGTAAAGGGGGTGAAGGGTGTTTTGGAAGGAAGAATGGAGGAACTGGCATTTGGCATAATTCTGAATTCAATAGTTTGTCTGGGAGATATTACAAGCTTTCCCTTTTGCATTGTCCCCTCTCCCTGGCTCAGAGAGCAATTCCCCTCCCCTCTGTCCCATTGTCCTCCAGTTTCTAAAGCCTTCTTGCCCTGATCTCTTACCTTATTTCAAAACTGACTCTCAGGAAATGACAACTTTGGGGTCAGTGACTGACTATTTATTTATAGTGTCAGGGAGGTTTGCCATGGGAGCAGACATCAATTTCTTTGTCTAGAAAGTGAAGGCTTCACTGTGGAATCTCAGGCCCCCAGAGAGGCAGTCAGGGAAGAGAAAGTCTGCTCCAATGGTATGAAGATGGCCTTGTTTGGTTGGGAAAAGGGAATGAGGGAGACTGCTTGGAGGGCCTAGTCAACTATTGGCACTTTCTTAGGCAGAGGAATTAAAGAGCATGGGCATTGAGGTCCTGAATTTTTGTTCTGATTTGATGGTGACTGAGCTCTGGGGAAGGTATCTTGCCTTTGCTGTCCCTTGGACACACACACACACACACACACACACACACACACACACACACACACACAAGAATCAAACNACACACACACACACACACACACACACACACACACACACACACACACAAAAGAATCAAACAGGACTTCTTGCTCTGGGGTTCACTAGCCTCTTGGGGAGGACTTTGAGAAACGAAACTTGCTGACTTGAGCTTTCCTAAAACTGAGAGGGATCAGGGAATGCTCATCTACTAGATTCCCTCTTGTAGAGGGGAAAGGGAGCTTTTTCAAACAGTAATAAAATGCCCTATTCCTAAACTGGCCAAGGAACTAGGTTTGGGCTCTAATCCTAAGTAGCATCTCTTCAATATCTCCTCTCTTTGTCAAGATCCTCGACTATAATCCCCTATTAAAAAGCCAGTGTCTGAAGCCATGTTCAAAAGATAAATCACCATCACCAAGCTCACTCAAAGCAATCCATGAACAATCCACCCCCTTTTTGTCTCAAGGTTAGTCTGACTGCTGACAAAGTAAGGTCTTTCTTCTCTGAGCCTCAAGTGAAACCTCTTCCATCCTTTCCAAGATGCTCTCCTCTCACTAGACCTTTCTCTTTCACATTCCCAATGCTAATTGCCAAAAGATCATGGAGACTATGAAACCAGAAATTTAGAGCTGGAAGGGATCTTATTTTTCAGTCATGTCCAACTTTTTTCTTGTCAGAGATACTGGAGTGGTTTCCTATTTCCTTTTCCAGATCATTTGGCAGATGAGAAAATTGAGTCAAACAAGATTAGGTGATTTGTCCAGGGTCACACAGCTAATAAATGTCTGCGAACAGTTTTGATATCAAGAAGGTGAGTTTTCCTGACTTCAGCCCTGGAGATCCACTGCACAACCTAGGTATCTTAGGGATCATCTAATCCTATCCCATTTATTTTATAGAGGAGAAAGGTCCCTTTATATCCTCAGTGCTTGGCACAGTGTTTGGCATCAAGTGCTTGATAAAGACCTTTTGACTTGTTGGCTAACATATAGAGAGTAGAAGTGATTGTCCAAGGTCATACAGTGGATCAATGGCTTGCCTATAATAGGATTTGACTGGGAAATATTAATATTAGATGTTAATGTAAATTATGTATAACATATTAAAACATTACATAATATAAATTATATAAGTATAAATGTTAAATATCATCTAGTCCAAACTCTTCATTTGGCAGAAACTTGGAAAAAGTTAAAGAACTTTTCTAGCAAAATAGCATAGTAGAATATCGGATGCTGGCTTTGGGAGTCAGATGACCTGACTTCAAATTCTCTCTCTGTAACTTAACATTGAGGTCTCTGTTTCATTGGGCCCCTGTTTCCTTAACTGCAAAATGGATAGATGAGGATAAATGGCATCTAAGATCCTCCTCTCACCCCAGTTCTATTATCAATGATCCAATGAGTGGTCAAACAATGAAAAAACGAAGAATGGAATCAGACTCTGTGATTTCAAAGATTGTAGTCTTTCTACTATGCCATATTATTAAAAGCATTAACATTATTCATTTTCAAACTTGATGATATACTTTCTTGATTCATTACCCAGCTACTTGTGCATTGATATTTTGTCCTATTGAGAGAGACTGAGAGATCCCAGAAGGCAGGGACCATGTCCTCCTATTCTTTACTATAGCACACCTAGCACAAATTTCTAAAGAAAGCACCACCTCCTTTAAGATAGGAAGAATAAACCTTATTATGCCCAATTCACAGTGAAGAAATGGAAACCCAAAGAATTTATGAGAGATGCATAGAGTCATGCAACCAGTAAGTGATATAGCCAGGATTTGAAACCCTAAATCCTAGACTAATGTTTTTTTCCCACTCTACTTACTTCACATTCATAAAACATGATGGAATGAATGAATGAGAAAATATTGGTTTTCTAAATATATGAAGGAAAGAATGAATACTGACTATTGAAGGATAGATGGAGGGGCAGATGGATGGATGGATAAATACTAACCTGAGGATATCCTTGCACATTGGTCCGAGGAACATCAAAAGACAACACTGAGGGGCTTGGAAAGTTGACAGTTCTCATAGGCAGTCCCATAGATAAAGTCTCTTTGTTCAACTTAGTCTCCCTGGGGAAGAGAAGAAAGATAAGGGTAAGCATAATGGAACCCAGGAATATATGGAATTCTTCACTATCCTCAGCACCTGGCAGTGAGCAATAATCTTTCATCTTAGACCAAGAAGTGTGGCAAGTCTAGCTCCTCTTACTCAGCATAGACCCATTTTTCTATAAGAATAACAGATGAGGGTGGAGAAACCCAGTAACCCAGAGTTTGGGGGCACCTGCTCTTGGAAACAGAGGACTTGAGTATGAGCCCCAGTTTACCTGCTGACACATTTAGTGATTTTGTTCAAGCTCAGATGCCTTAATTTCCTGAGCTATAAAAAGTAGATAGGCATCATAATCCTCCTTTTCTACTTATCTACTAGGCAGAAGTGGAAATAATCATTGTAATTCTTACTACATTATTAGACTATCTGAATACTGTAATACCATAACTATGGCATTGGTGGAGTCGGGGCGAGGGGATAGCAGTCTTCTGGGATGTGCTTTTGAGCAACATATGAAAAAGTCCCTGAAGCCAATATGAAACCCAAACCATCTCTACCCATGTGGCCACCATTTTGATTCTGGCTCTCATCACCTCTTTCCCAGACTATTGCAACAACTTCCAGTCTTTCTCTTCTCCTATCCATCCTTCATATAGCTGCCAGAATGATCTTAAAACAGAAAGCTGACTATGATATATTTCTGTTCAAGAATTTTTAGTGAAGAATGGACCAACCACTTCTGGAAAGCAATTTGACATTGAGCAAAGAGAGTGGCTAAAATGTCTAGATATTTTGAACCCAGAGATTCCTTAGGGGCATTTACCTCAAGACAAAATGAAAAACATATATATGAATACAGCTAGAACAGCATTGATTACAACTTTAAAGAACTAGAAATAAAGTAGATGTCCATTGACTGCTGAATCACTAAACCAATTATGGCACATGAATGTAAAGGAATATTGCTATATGCTAAGAAAAATAAATATGGCAAATACAGAGAAGCATGGGAAGATTTACATGAACTGATACAAATTAAAGTAAGCAAAGTCAATATACATAGTGATTATAACAATAGAAATGGAAAGATCAATCACATACAAAGTACTGAAACTGAAAATTGGGAAATTATCAATATCCCAAAAGAAGAAATTTAAGGAAATATCACCCACCCTTCCACCCCTGCTCTCTTCCTTGCAAAGATCTGAACCCATGGATGTGGAATATTGCATATAATGATGGACTTCTTTGATATTTTTATTGGTTTTGCTTATTTTCTCCCTTCTTCCTCTATTTTCCTTTTAGATTCTTTGTTATAAGGGATGCTCTCTTGAAGGAGTGAGGAGGGATACAATGATAAATCTTGGTGATGTAAAAACAAAAGATATCAATAAAAATCCATTTTTTAAAACCTTCAGTGGCAACTATTACATCTAGGAAAAGATACAAATTTCTTTACTTGATATTTAAAGCCCTTTACTATCTGACTCCACTCTCCCATTCCAGTCCAGAAAATGCAATTTGCTTCTTTTCAGCTACTCTGTTTCAGTCAAATTAGCCTAATTGTTATCCTTCAAATTTGTTGATTCATCTCTCATTTTGGAGCCTTTGCATAGGCTGTTATCCACACCTGTAATGTACTTCACTTCCTTCTTACGTCCATCTCTGAGAATCCCTAACTACATACAAGATTCAGCTCACATGAGACATCTTATTGGAAGCCTTTTCTTATTCCTTTGAGTTGAAATAAGATGCTTCATAGATCTCTAATCTATACCAAGAGGTTTTCTAGCTGACTACAGAGCTCCATGAAGCAGATAGCACTGAATCCCAAGATTTTACTAAAGGTCTATGAATTCTGAAGAAATTGTGTTCATTGCCCACTATTCTGGAAAGACTCATAAGGATTGAGAGAGAGGGTTAGACTATAATCCCCTGAAGTCTTTTAAGAAGGGCATATCTATTTGTGTTTGGGGAATAAAGAATGATTGTACTATTGACTCCCTCCTCTTTTTATTTACATCACTATCTTAATTAAATGCTTCTACTATTGGATTGGGGCCTCTTAATGTTGTTCTTGTAATGGATATTTTTATTGGTGGGGATTTAGGTCATTTTTTCTATAATTGATCATCCCCAAAAGCCATATTAAACCTGAGAAAAGAAGGAAGGAGCAGCTTCCTTCCATAGGTGGCTCAGTAAATGGGAGGTCCTCAATTCATAATGGACCTCAAATACTTCCTAGTTGTGTGACTTCTGCAAGTCACTTTACCCCAATTACCTAGCCCTTATCACTCTTCTAGCTTGGAACCGATACTTAGAATTGATTCTAAGAGAGAAGGTAAGGGTTTAAAGAAAAAGGAAAAAGAAAAGAAAGAGACTTGAGTCAGAAGTATTAAGAGTTTTCAGCGGTGTACTTATTAC
The DNA here is from genome assembly GCF_016433145.1 of Gracilinanus agilis. Lineage (NCBI taxonomy): Eukaryota > Metazoa > Chordata > Mammalia > Didelphimorphia > Didelphidae > Gracilinanus > Gracilinanus agilis. The sequence continues at coordinate 677,564,886 of NC_058131.1, forward strand.
ATACATCATCATTCCTTTTTCTTTCCTCCATGATTATGATACTTAGCTCTTTGCCCCAATAACTACTACCATATTAAATGCCTCAATATCCACATTGATGACCCTTGAAATTACTTGTCCTTATAATCCTTTGAATTCCTCAACTCCTTTCATAAGTATCTTAGCTCTGAGATAGTGTCTTGCACATAGTGTTTAATACATGTTTTGTGAATTGAAAGAACCAAGTGTGGAAAGCACTTGGGCACAGACTCTTCATCAAAGAATTACTCAGAGGTCATCTCGCCCAACTCCATCACTGAGAACCAAAGAGTTTAGGTAATTTAACCAATGTCACACAGATTCTAAGGGGTAGAGGATTCCAGCCCAGTTTTTATGACTCCCATTCTAGGACTCTACCACATAACACTCCATTACAAATTCTATGTAGCTTATTAATGCAACAGTTGTTCCTTTATGTAGAGCACATTGTACTTTCCAAAGTATTCTTCACATCCATTATCTAAATTCATTCTCATGATGAGCATATGTAATGTAATAGTCAAGATAGGCAGCATCAATCCCATTATACAGATACCTAAACTGAGCTCAGAGAAAGAGTTATGGGTAAAGAAAGATACCAAAGTCAGTGGTAGAACTGGGATTGGAATTCCATTGTTCTGACTACCAGCCCAGTAGCCTTTCTAATACTAATCCTGTGTTTTCTATGAAGATTACCTCTCTAAGATTCTTTCAGGATATTAACTTCCCCCCCAACCCCCATCTGAATTGGGGTCCTCAAAACAAAGAACCTGAATCCTCATTTGGTGACACCATCGGTTAGGTACTGCCTTGCTACCTCCAGACAAAATTGTGAAATGAATGGTTTGCCTTATATGCGTTCATGTAATGGCTCTCTTTCCTTTTCCCCTCCCCCCCCCCACCTTTGAAGTCTTCTCCCTTCCAAGCTCCCTAGAGTGCTTTCTCCCCATTAGGCTCTGAGATTAATCATTTTTTCTTCAATTCCTTCATGAGAATTTCTTTCCAGAGTCATGTGCCTTCTAAGCCTAAGTCTTCCTGAAGGATCTCAAAGTACTATTCACAGGCCAAGGAGGTCTTTTATTTTTTTTTACAGAATTCTTAAGTTTCCTGAAATGACACCATGTAAACCAGCGATTCCCAAAGTGGGCGCCCCCGCCCCCTGGTGGGTGCTGCAGTGATCTTTCCTATTAATTGCTATTAAAATTAAAAGTTTATCTTTTCTATTAATTGCTATTAAAATTAAAAATTAATTTCCAGGGGGCTAAGTAATATTTTTTCTGTAAAGGGGGTGGTAGGCCAAAAAAGTCTGGGAACCACTGATGTAGACAATTGCTGACTTCACCTTTGGATAAAGTCAAGCCTGTTGCCGGACATGAAGGAGATTCTATTGCCCATCACCCTCTTACCTCCCCCCATCCCCTACTTACTTGAACTCCTTATAGTTGGGAATGACTCGGGCAACAACCATGAGAGGGCCAAAGGGATTGGCAAGGGTTTCATTGACCCCCCCAAGAAAGACCTGAAGGTGGAAAGAATAGCAGGTGAATGAATGCTCAGGGCACAGAAAGAATCAAGGAACAGAACTCTTATACCAAATATTCAGTGGTGTCAGCTTGGCAATTTTGGTCATTCTCAACTTGACCACAAATTCCCTCTCCAGCCCTCATTCTCTCTAATTCGCCCTTTCATTCCAGCTAGGTAGCTTTCCTGTCTGCCCAAATGTTCTGGGCCCATTCACGCTTTTGTCTCTTTGGTCTTCCTTCCTGGAATACCTCCCTCCTCCTCCCCTTTGTCTTCCAGGACTAGCTCAAACATACATGGCGTCTTCTAGGAAGCTTTTCCAGACCTCCCATGCTTGGACTGATCTTTCCTCTTTCTGACTTCTTACTATCCTCAGTTGACATTGAACTCCATCGCATTGTGAAGGCAGAAGTGATGAAGCAAAAAAGGCTTCTGGGGTGAGGGTCAGAAATTTGAGATTGAATACTGGCTTTGTCAGGCTAATTGTGTGAACCTGAACAATTCCCCTCACTCCTGGGGCTTCAGTTTTTTCCACTTGCAAAATGGTGAAGATAATGTCTGCTACAGGGTTGCTGTGTGTCCAGTGACGTGTGTCAGGGCTCTTTTTAAAACTAGGAAGCAGGGGACAGCTGGGTAGCTCAGTGGAGTGAGAGTCAGGCCTAGAGACAGGAGGTCTTAGGTTCAAACCCGGCCTCAGCCTCTTCCCAGCTGTGTGACCCTGGGCAAGTCACTTGACCCCCATTGCCCACCCTTACCACTCTTCCACCTATGAGACAATACACCAAAGTACAAGGGTTTTAAAAACAAAACAAAACAAAAAAAACCTAGGAAGCACTTCATATATTCTCAAGCTTTGTTGTGAATATGACACAAAAATATTTTCTACTTCTTTTGTGCTTTAAAAAAATTTTTTAACCCCTTACCTTCTGTCTTGGAGTCAATACTGTGTATTAGCTCCAAGACAGAAGAGTGGTAAGGGTGGGCAATGGGGGTCAAGTGACTTGCCCAGGGTCACAAAGCTGGGAAATGTCTGAGGCCAGACTTGAACCTAGGACCTCCTGTCTCTAGGCCTGGTTCTCAATCCAGTGAGCTACCCAGCTGCCCTTTTCATGCTTTTTAGAAGAACAATCTCACTCCTTTCACACTTCACAAATGCCTGGTGTGACTGACACTGTGCCTCTTAGTGTACATTTTATTATTGTTCAAATCTCATACCCTATACCAAGATAAACTCAGAATGGGTGAGTGACTTGAATATAAAGATGGAAACTATAGGTAAATTGGGTGAGTACAGAATTGTATACTTGTCAAAGCTATAGGAAGGGAAAGATTTTATCATTGTTGAAGTGGATGGAATACTGGATGTGAGAATCAGGAAGACCTGAATTCAAATCCTACTGCAAACACTTACTAGCTGTCAAGTCACTTAGCCTGTCTTAGCCTCAGTTTCTTCATCTGTAAGATGGAGATAATAATACTTCCTCCCTCAGCCTGTATGAGGATTAAATGAGACAATATGTATGAAATGCTTTGTAAACCTTAAAACATGTGATATAAATGCCAGCAATAGATATTATTGCTTACAGATGAGGGAACTGAGCCCATAAAAATAGTATCCTCCTTTGGAAGGGGTCTGGACTAAATGATCTCTAAGGTTCCTTCATATGGCTCTAGTAAAGAAACTTGCAGGGTGGTCCTTTCTTGGCAAAACTGTCCAGTGTTCCAGGCTTGTTTGTGGTCTCCTCCCATCCCTTTTGGCTCTCAGTTTATTTAAGCTCTAGTCCTCTGTCCTATGCCTTCAAGGCCTTTCCCTCAGCTGGTAGTCAGCTAATTCCCAAGAAGGTTTTAGCAGATGAGGTTTAAGGAGTTCTCCCTCCGAGGGCTGGCTATATGCATGGCATTAGGGAACTCCCAAGGAAAAGCCTAAAGACTCAAAAGAATGAATCTATGATAGCAGAATTTCATGCATGAATTGGGGAGAAAAGTGTGTTTGTGTGTGTGTGTGAGAGAGTCCTCCATATATATATATATATATATATATTGCTTGTGGGCAGAATCAAACAAAGAGGTGTTTTTTCCTGCTGAGATGGACCTGGGCTAACCATGTGACTGGGCAGCCCTGGTTCCTTTATTACTCACAGGAGGGGGGAGAGGCAGCCTCGGAACTGGTGAGGACAGATATCTGAGCTTCTCCGAGGAGAGGCCAGAGGCAGGGAGAGTAATTCACACCTATGCTGGGGCTGGTGTGCAGTGAATTGGATCTGCCCCCCCCCCCCTCAAAGCCTTGTGATTAGCAGAAGCAATTTCTCCGGCTGTCTCACCCCCACTGAGGTTGCCTCTGGAAGCGAAGCCTCCCACACAGGCAACTTAGGGGAGCTGATGGCTGGCAGGGAGTGTGTGTGTGTGTGGGGGGGGGGGTTAGTTAGGAGGTGGTTAGTTTGTCCTGGATGGGGGATGGAAATCTGGATGGGAAGATGGAGCTAAACAGTGAGGGCTCCTGTTCATCCTTCTATATATCACAGCTCCAGAGTTGGAAGGGACCTCAGAGGCCATCTAAGTCCAAACAGCTCCTGGTAGAGATGAAGGGTACTGGGTGAACCTGAACAATTCCCCTCCCTCTTAGGGCCTTCTGTTCTTTCCACTTGCAAAATGGTGAAGCCAATGACTTGCTCGAGGATTGTTGTGAGGGTGTCCAATGAGGGATGTAAGGAAATGGAAGCCCAGGGAGATGAGGTCGCATAGATAATAGCAGGATTCGGATTAAGGCAGTGATGGGCAAACTAGGGCCCACAGGCCAGATGCAGAGGGGGGCCTCCTGAAATGTTCTATCCGGCTGCATGACATTATTCCTAATCTGACAAATACAATAAGTAGGATACAATACAATGAAACTTCGAAAGAGTTGCCTTAGAAACAGACTGACAGATGAGCATTTCCTTTCCTTTGGCCCCTCTTTAAAAAATTTGCCCATCACTGGATTAAGGTCCTTTGACTCCTTGTCCAGGGGACTTAGTGAGGTTCTCCCACCATCTATCCAGCTCTGATTGAGCAGTTTGTAGGTTAGTCATTAAGGAAGATACAAAGATAAATTGAATCCATATTCTCAAGAGATCATTTGTTTTTTTTTGTTGTTCTTTAGTCATTTTCTAGTCAAGTAACTAGACCCTTGGTAACCCTTTTGGGTTTCTTTAAATTTTTTTTAATTATGTTTTTATTTAATTAATTCATTTAGAATATTTTTCCATAGTTACATGGATTCATGTTCATGTATTTTCCATGGTTACATGGATTCATGTTCTTTCCCTCCCCTCCTCCCACCTCCCTCCTGTAGCCAATGAGCAATTCGGCTGGGTTTTACATGTGTCATTGATCAAGACCTATTTCTTTTGGGGATTTTCTGGCAAAGATCCTAGAGTGGTTTGTATTTTCCTCCTCTGGCTCACTTTAAAAATAAGGAAAACAGGCAAAAAGGGTTAAGTGACTTGTCCAGAGTCACACACCTAGTAAGTGTCTAAGGCTAGATTTGAACTTGGATCTTTCTGATGTCAGGCCTGGCACTCTATCCTCTGCACCATCTAGAACTGATAGTCTAGCAGGAGGAATGAAGCATAGACATGAATCTTTCTAGTGCAAAACAGAAAGGGTTAGTTGCCGCAGGTTTATTATGCAAAGAGCTGTGGACATTCAAACTCCATCTGTCTCAGAGAAACAGGCTAGCACTGGGACATAGAATGCTAGGCTTAGCATCATGAAATTTTCCATCTGAATACTGTTTTAGATGTTAGCTCTGTGATCTGGGCAAATTGCTTAACATATCTAAGCTTCAGTTTCCTCATCTATAAAATGGGAACAATATTATTCTTTTCACTGAGGATCAAGTGGGTTAAGGTATATTTATAGAAATGTGAGCTATTCTTATTAAAGAGTAAAGATAAAAAATCTTATTAGATTTCTTATTAGAGGAAGAAGCAGCAACTGAAGAAGGCATTGAAGGATGGATAAGTAAATATAGAGTGGGAGGGCTTTACAAAGAGAGGGGACCTTTCTAATAAAAAAGAAGCACAAAGATGGAAAAAGATGGAGTATTTTTGGGAAGTAGTGAGGACAAGCATCAATTATCTAATTGGTTTAATGAAAATAGGATGTTCTGTGAAACAATGTTGCAGCCAGTTTGCTTAGCTAATCACTGGCAGCTGATTTGTATCTTGGGGATTGTCATTATTAGTACTTTCATTTATGTTACTGTGAAGTTTGTTTACAATGTATAAATGATTTTCCCTCAGAGATGATGGAATCTGAAGCAACTCTATGGGAGATGTCTATAGTTCAGATGGACTGAACACAAATTATATTCTGGGTGGGGGAGGTGGAAGGTAATACCTGGACCACAGCTTGAGGAGTTTAAATGCCCCCATGCAAGTCCTAAGGGTTGTTGGTGATTCTGAAACCTAAGAATTAGTTTCTAGGAACTAAGCTTCTTCCTGGGACAGAAAGGATCCTGCGTGTACCCTGGTTTATACTTCCTGTTGGGGAAGCCCAACAACCAGATGTTCCCAGTCCTCCTTAAAGATTTAAAGGATTCTAAGGTCCAGTCACTTTACCTGCAGAAGGCCTGGGGCTAAGAAACACAATGGAGAAGGGGATATTGAAAAGCACTTATGTGGGGGGCAACTGGGTGGCCCAGTGGATTGAGAGTCAGGTCCAGAGATGGGAGGTCCTGGTTTCAAATCTGGCCTCAGACACTTCCCTGTTGCATGACCCTGGGCAAGTCACTTAACCCTGTCTGGCCCTTACCACTCTTCTGCCTTGGAACCAGATTTTAAGATGGAAGGTAGGGGGGTTAACCCCCCCCCCCCAAAAAAAAAAAAGAAAGAAAGAAAAGAAAAGCACTTATGTGCATGGTATCCACCAGACACTGCTGTTAGGAGACACATAGGTAGAGATGTTAGAAGCCATGTTAACAGACTGCCTTCAGGAAGCCTTCTGAGATTGAGAGGATGAGCACAGAAGACTTTCCCTCACTCTTATGTTGCCCTGGCCTCCCAAAGTGATTATATCCTTATCCATTATGCCCTTCCCTAAGCACATACCTCTCTTCTCCTTAATTCACACATGAAGTGTGTTCTCTTTCAGAGTCTAAAGCAACATTGTATGGGAGATGGCTATAGTTTTTTTTAATTTAATTTTTATCCTCAGCGTTTATTTAACTGTGTGGGTATCATTCAGTAAGTGGATCTGAGCCTCAGTAAAAAGCAAGTATTTCCCCCTGCTGCACCCTCCTTGCTGTGCCCTTTCCATTTTCTCTGTTCTCTCCATATGACGTTTTATCTCCCATCTACATGCCTTTGCATTGGCCATCCCCCCTGCCTGCAATGCACTCCTTCCTTACCTCCAATTCACAAAGTTTCCTCCTCCTTAAAGATGCATCATCCAGTCATAATCTTTTGCATGAAGCCTTTTCTGATGTCCTCCCTTCTTCCCTCCCTCCCAATAACTTTGTGTTTGAGTACTATATATTATACATACAGTATATGAAATACTTTGAATTATGTAGTGATAATTATATTTTCTAACCTTATATCTATTCTGTAAGTATTTTTGATGTACTTGTTATGTTTCTCATTGGAATTTAAGTTCCTTGAGAGTAGAAAGCATTTAATTCTTTGGACTTGTACTCCCAGCTCTTAGCCTGGTTCCTGGCACATAGTGGGTGCTTAATAAATTACTGTTGTTTGATTCTTCCCTCAAAAATACTCTCATATTACCTCACTTTCTGGTAGAAAGGAAAGCCCCCAGTGGTAAGAAGGACCAAATGAGTTCCCTCTCTCAGGGGAGGGTTGGCTGTGTCAGCAAAGGAGCCATGGCAGGCTGGTGGGGAATTTGAAGACACTGAAGATTTTTCTAGTGTCCTTTAAGATATTGGTAGGACCAGCCCAGTGGCAAAGGGGAACTATATAGGCATCTGGAAATGTTACTTACCTCTACCCTCTAGTTACCTGATGAACAGAGATAACCACCCAGGGAGGAACAGAGAAAAGGAGAAAAAAAAAAGATGGCAGGTGATGGTGGTGGTGATAGTCATTGATTCTTTGAGAATCTGAAACTAGGCAACTTCTGCCTCAGAGCCCAAATCAATCCTAGCCTGACAGCTGTGATGTAGAAAGGGAAAGGGCATGTGTTTGGGAGTGAGGAAGGTGTCCTCAGGGGCCCATGTCAGAGTGTTGACTGGGACATTCTTTCTCTGCTGTCAAGAAGTCAGTAGGGATATAACATCGCAGAAGCCTGAGATGGAAGAGGGATGGGAATAGGGACAGAGGATGAGAGGAGAGATGGAGATGAAGGAAGGGACCAGAATTAGAAAAGGGATAAGGCCAGAGATTGGAGAAAGCACAGGGATGAGTTAGAAAAACAGGGAGGGGAGTTATGGATGCAAGAAGGGAAAGGGATGTTAGAGAGAACAGAAATGGGAGAGGACATCGTGATGAAAGAAGAGAGGTATTAGCAAGGCAATAGGGACTGGTAGACAGGGATGAGAGAAAATATGAATGGGAGAAGGGACAAAGATGAAATGGAAAACTGATGAGAAAGAACCAGGAAAAGAGACAGGGATGAAAGAGGGAATGGATATGAAAGGAGAGGAAGGAAGGAGGGAGAAAACACAAATGAGAGCAGGAATTAACTGAGGGTGCTAGAGGGCAAAGGAACTTCAGAGACCATTTAGTCCAATCCCTTTATTTTCCAAATGAAGAAACTGGGGCTCAGAGTATTAAATGACTTGTCCGAGGCCATGCAAGTAGAGTTGAGATTCAAACTTAGGTTCTTTGACCAAAAATGTAGCACTCTCCATGGCTCTACAACCTGCATAAGAGGGGACAGGAGCAAGAGAAGGAGATGGGATAAAGCACTGAATGTGGATGAGAGAGGGGAGTGGTAGGGAAGAAGGAATATAGATGAGGAAATAGGGATTATCAGAGAATAAATATAGATTCTTTGCCCAATCTCAGTCTCAGACTCTGCACAGACATAAGAGAGAAAAAGGTGGTTGATGGAGACATTAAAACAGTGACAATGTGAGGCTAGCAAGCTGCCTTTTGAAAAAGGAATGAAACATGCCAGATCACACTAGGGATGGGGCTGGCCAACTAAGAACCTAACTAATGGCCCTGAGATGTCTACTAGGGTATTTTCTACAGAAGTGGGATGTGCTTTCTACTTTCTTGGAGGGCATCATAGAAAAGCAATATGGTACCTGGAGGGCTTCCTAGGAATTAAGGCAAATGAGAAGGAATCAGATCTGTTTTTTCCCCAGAGATCTAGGAAGCTTTTTGTACCTGGGATTCTCAGAGCATCATGGGAAGAAGGAACCTATGACCTTCAATGGGAGTAAGGAGCACAGCCATTTGTTATCCCCTTTTCTCTCAATTAACATGAATGTGTATGTATAGGTTGTGAGTCAATCTATACTCTTCTTGTAAGATCAGTTATCTTGAAAAGGCAAGTTCATTTTTTCTTCCCCAATTTCTTTCCATTCCTATCTCCCTTTTCTGACTTTTGGGATAGATTTTTTGTCCAAGGCAACCCCTTTGAAGAGGTAGTTGAATACTGATCACAGCTGATGGACCCTAACCCTCTCCCCTGCCCGCAACAATCACCCTTATTTCCTTTTTCTGTCTCCTAGTCCCTCCTCTCTCCCCATAACTGATGTTCCCCAACTTCACCTCCTCCCCTTCCCACAAATGGTGATCCCCAGCTCCCTCTGCTGTGTGACTTATAGCCCCAAGATAGTGTTCCCACCAGCCCTCTTTATGCCTCACCTCTAAGGCTGTGTGAGTGCATCCAATGTATCGGGGCATGAAACTGCTCTCCCGAGTGACTGAAGCGTACAATTTGGCCAAACCATGCTTGTGAGCCTGAGGACCGGTGGAAGTGATGACAACAAAGATGGAGAGACAGAAGAAATAAAACACATGGTTTAAGCAGCATGCCCAGCCATAAATCAAGGCCCACCCTGCATAAGGCCAAATGTTGGCCACAACCCACTCTGGCTCTGAGTGACCAACCACTAGAGCAGAATCTGGTAATTAAAACCCAGTGTCCCTTGGAACCTTTACAGAAAGATCAATATATAATAAATCTTTGGCTTTTCCATTTGAATATTTCACCATCCTCACAAGGTCCATGGCCTACTTGTTCCTTTTGTAAAAACAGGGATAACTAGTCTAAAGTATGTCAGAAGATCCAATGAGATAATGGATGAGAGTCCATTGAAGGCAACCACAAAGGGTTATTGTCACTAGAGAAATGATAATAATAACTCAAGCACATAATACTTAACTGTTAAAAAGCACTTAACAATCTCATTAGACCTTCACAACAACCCTGTAAGGAGGGCAACAGGCATGCTCAGCCTCATTTTTCAAACCAGGGAAGTAAAGTCCAGGGAGGTTGACTGTTTCAGAACAACCTATAAATGGCACAACCATGATTTGCCTTCAGATCTGACTCCAAATAAATGGAGAGGTAGAAGACTCATATTCTAATAATGAAACTACTAATGTGATATGGGATGCTCTTGAGACTATCTTTTGACTTCAATGGGGTTAAGTTTCCTGCCTTTTACATAGGGAAAGCACACTATACAATAGGGAGAATCAAAAGATTAATCATGAAGTGCCTGTCATAGCAATGGAATCCTACTCCTTCATAAAGGTCTACACCTGAACGTCTTACACTTATATCCATCTTCCTCCTCCCACTGAAGGAAAATAGATACACTCATGCATTGTTAGTGGAGCTGTGAATTGGCTCAGCCATTCTGGAAAGCAGTATTCCAAAAGTTATTAAACTGTGTATATCTTTTGACTCACTGATACCACTACTAGGCCAATAACCCAAAGTAATCAAAGAAAGAGAAAAAGGACTCATATGTTTAAAAAATAATGTATCATAAAATAAAATCTATAGCAGCACTTTTCACAGTAGTTAAAAAATGGAAACCAAGGGAGCTGCCCAACTATTGGGGAATGACTAAACAAATTGTGGTATATGAATATAATGGAATATTACTATGCCATGAAAAATGACAAAATGGACAGTTTCAGAGGAAACTGAGGAGCAGTAGAACAATTTATACAATGATAACAATACTCTAGGGAGAGAAGAACTTTGAAAGATTTTTGTAACCACAGTTTTAAAGAATGAAAATGAAGTATCCACTTCCTTCCTCGCTGCCAGAGAGTAGATATACTTAAATGCAGGAAGAGACATATATTAGGAGTTTCTTTTCCTAACTATGCATTTCTTTGTCTAGGGCTTTATTTGGGGATGTTGCTATTTCCTCAATGAGAGGAAGGACAGGTAGTGGGAAGGATAGATTAATAAAAAAAAAAAGGGAAAAAGTCTTTGAGGGTCCCAAATGCCAACAAAAAATAAATTCTTGTCCAAGTGGTGTTGGTTGGGTCCATTTACTTCCAGAGGCCCCCTCACAGCCCTGAGCTCACATGCTTTCCTGAATAAAATGTTAGGAATAGAGCCATTATGCATTCCCATGAGCCTGCCCTGACTGGAAAAAGGCAGTGGAATTCTCCAGCCCTAGTCCCCTGCCAGGCCAAAGGGGACCTACCCCCAAAGCTGGCTTTTTAGCCAGAATACTCACCGTTACCAGCTCAAAATGGTAGGGATGAAAAGGACGGAGGTACTTAATGGGAATCCTGTAGGTAGCTAGCGTATCTCGGGTTTTGCTGTCAAGTACCGTCAGGATCACATCTAAAAGGGAGAACAGAAAGGACAGCTCAGGTGGGGCTTCTGGTCAGCTTCACTCTGACTGTGAAAGAGAAGGAAAAGAGGGAGAGGGGGGGAGAGGAGAAAGGAGAAAGAGCAAAAAGGGAATGAGAGAGGAGGGAGAAAGGAGATTGCATGAAAGAGGAGAAATAGAAAGAAGGAAGAAGAGAATAAAAGAGAATGATAGAGGAAGGATAGAAGAGAGAGGGAGAAGGGACAATGAAGAAGGAGAGGACAAGAAAGAGAGAGAGAGAGAGAGAGAGAGAGAGAGAGAGAGAGAGAGAGAGACAGAGAGAGACAGAGACAGAGATAGAGAGACAGAGAGACAGAGAGACAGAGAGAGACAGAGAGAGAAAAGGATGGAGCAGGAGGAAGCCATACTCAGGGATCAAAAGGGCATACTGCATGCGTGTATACACACAGACTTACAAAGTTATATATACCCAGAGATAAATAGGTCTTTGCATACAGATGATGGGCACACACACACAAATACAAAAGCTCTCATAAATGCAAATATTCGCATTGACATGGGTACCCATATACACTGGTACACTAAATTCCAGAGATAAACCTGTTTTCTGAATAAGGGTTATAGATAATTCTCTACATATGGAATTGGGAATGTTGTTGCCAACCAGTGCCCTGTTCCTTGGAATTAGAAGCCTCCAAAATCTAAACAGCTCATTCATTCAAGACTGAAACCAGCTCCTCTGGTGCCTTGGCCTACATGATCCAATCCAAGTTATTTTACCAAATCCAGGACATGTCTCCTTCTCTTTTGAAATTCCCTAGACTCACTTGAAGTCATACAGTTGCTGTGTAATCAACCTTCCCTTCCCCTTGAGTGAGAAGAAACCCATTTCACAGAGTAATACCAAGGAAAGATGGTCAATCCTCCTTGTTACTTTGGACCCACTTGCCTGGTTCACCCTTCCTGTTTTGAAGAGGAGGAAAATGAATTCCAGAAAGGGGTTAAGTGACTTGCCCAGAGTCACACAGCTAGGAAGTGTCTGAGGCAAGATTTGAACCTAGGACCTCCCATCTCTAGGCCTGGCTCTCAATCCACTGAGACACCCAGCTGCCCAAAGGAGGAAGCTTCTTGAAAAGCTTTTTTTCAATCAAGAGATACTTATTAAGTTAGTACCTGTCACTGTATTAAGTGATGGGGATTCAGAGACATAGCAGAAACAATTCCTGCCCTCAAGGAGCTCACAGTTCAATGATATTATGTCTAACGCAGAGAAGAATCTTGAACCTTGTCAACCATGCCCTTTATTATGCCCCCCCAGAAGTCCCTAGTAGCCTTCTGGGTCTGGCCTAACTCAGCCATTTAGGTTTATTCTGACTGACAGCCCAAGGGGGCACAAAGGTCAAAGGAAAATGTAAACTGGAGGTTGTTTTTTTTGTTTTTTTTTTGTTTTTTCTTTTGGCTTTGTAGCCCCAGCATCTAGCACAGCGTGGGGCCTCATTCATAGTAGGCCCTTAATAAATGTTTACTGAATTAGATTGGATTAAGGACACCCTCCTCCTGAGTTTGCTCAAGCCCCAGTATGCTATAGGGCTTCTTCATTCTGGATGGGGATGGGCAGCTCACTCCTTTCTACACCTCCTATGGAGGTGGCCTTCCCTGTCTGTCTGTCTCCAGCATCCTGTATGCTCACTGAACAGATTAGCTGGTAATGGGGTTGGGGGGTGGGGAGCCACCACTCCTCTCTCTGCCTGGTTTCCATGCTAGGAACACGCCTAGTTTTGCTGCCATTGTCTCCCCCTTCCCTGCCTCCTGCTAGCTCTCTTTGTGTCATGAGCAAAAAGCCATTTCTGTCATGTTGACCCTGACACAGGGAGAATGAAATTTTCTTTTGCCTTTCATTAGCACGTCCTTGAATTCCACCCCCCCTTCCATTTTCCACCTCCTCCATTTTTATCCCCCCTTTGCTGCCCTCACACATCACCACAGCAACGAGCTCTGAGGTTTGTTGTTTTTTTTTTTTTTTCCCCAGCCCTGGTTTCAGCTCAGGGATAGCTGCTTGGCAAACTTCTCCCTTTTCTGCATGAATTGCCAGGTCTGCTGAGCCCTGGACCGGGGTCAGCGTTGTGGGCTTCTTATCACTCCCTGTTATCGCAGATGCTGGGGAAATCCTCTGAGAATCCTGAGGGGCAAGTGTTAGGGAGCCAGGCCCAAGCTGGGATCAGTTATTCTTTCATCCTCCATTCCCCACCTCTGCCTTCCCTTCACTAATCATTCTTCATTTCAGGAATCCCTCTCACTCTTCATCATCATCATCATCATCATCATCATCATCATCATCATCATCATCGCAATTACAATAACGACAATAGTAATAATCCTTTGCCTCCTATACAGGAGATTCCTCTCCTGCAGGGAATAGTGAGCCTCCTCCTTTTGTGAGACGAGGTATTCTACTTCCAGGACAATATTGGTTTTTCTTGACTGCCTTTCAGGAAGATAGAAAAATCTAATTGTTCATTGAAAGAGAACCAATCCCTGCAAACAGAAAACCCAAGATTGTCTGACTCCAGAGCTCTGGAGAAGGTACATCCCTCTACTCTGTCTCCAGTCCAGAAAGATGGGAATCTGATTCTCTTAGGGATTGCCTCTGGGCCAGATAGCACAAATTATTTCCACAGCTTTCTGGTTCGTTAATAGGTTTTAGGGATCCTGGAAACCACCCAGTCCAACACGCTGACTTTACAGATGAAGAGACCGAAGCTCAGTGAAGAAAAGGAGTTTTTTTTAAGGTCCCACAGTGAATGAGTGGCAGCTCTGAGATTCAAACCCACGTGCCTCAAAATGGAATGATCTCTAAAGCCCTTATGACCTCTAACATTCTGGGAAGAGATGAGTCTTGGAGTGGCTCTGGAGGAAATGACATAATTCCATTATTAGAAGTTTATGTCACACAGAGTTTGAAACCCAAAACTCAAAGGATTCTAACAGCTTGGAGTGCCCCAATAGTTAAAGATTAAAATTTTTCCTTTGAGGGAAAAATGCTGGAAGATAAAAAGAATACAGAGACAGGGAGGAACCCTGGGCTAATCTGTAGGGATTTGTTCACCTGGAATAATTAGGCATTCACTGGACAAAGTGAATAGACATGTAGAGACATGTCATCCTTTATCCACAAAAATGTCACTCCTTGCCCATTTATCTGCAATGAAACGTGCTCTAAGCTGCATATTGGGATTGAGCTGCATGTAAACACACCCCTTCTTTTATGACCTTCTGTACATTTCTATGTGAAGAATCACTTAATGACTAAGGTTAAAGATTTGTCCTCTAAACACTGAATAAATCCAATATTTATCCAGGGCTAGGAATTTTGGAAGAAACAAAAAGAAAGACCAAGCCCCTCCCTTTGAAAGGCTTATATTTTAGAAGGAGAGATAAAAACATGGTTGCCATCAAGATAGAAGGTTCTCAGTATAATGTGAGTCATGGTGGGTAGGGAGGTGTGCTGTGAGGAGTTCAGATGAGGAAGACCCTTGGGGCCTGACTAAGGCTTGGGTAAGAAGGCTTCCTGGGAAGGGTAGTTTTTGAGCTGGACCTTGAAGGATGAGTTGGAAGTAGGGAGAATATTCCAGATGAAGGCAAAGATACCAAGGTAGAATGAAAGAAGTTTCATTGCTTTTGAAGCTAGAAGACATTTTAGATCTGATCTGATCCCTTAATTTTAGAGATGAGGAAACTGAAGTTTTCTCTTTGAAGCCATCCAATCAGCGATTGAAAACTTGCCCAGAGTCACCAAAGTAGGACATTACTTTTTCAGGATGCAAATTTGAGGCTAAAATGTCCAGATTCCATTAATGAATTGCTGGTGGAGTTGTGAATTGATCCAACCATTCTGGATGGCAATTTGGAACTATGCCCAAAGAGCACTAAGAGATTGCCTGCCCTTTGATCCAGCCATACCATTGCTGGGTTTGTACCCCAAAGAGATCATAGGGAAAAGACGTGTACATAAAATGTCCAGATCCAGTGTTCCTTCCACCAGATATCTACTAACAGAAGTGAGTTGTCTGGTTGGGTTATAGCATAGGGTAAGAGAAAGAGGTTAGTATTAGATCAGGCTTGAAAGATAGAATGGAAGATGTCAGGGCAGGGCTGGAAAGCTTCCCTGAATGTCTGGTTTTGGAATTTGGATTGTATTAGGTAATAGGGAGCCACTGAAAGATACAGCAGGAGACTAACATGATCAGAGCTGTGCATTAGAAAGCCCAATTTGGCAGTATGTGAAAAATGAGCTGATAAGAGGAAACTAAAAGGGGAAAACAAGTTAATAGACTTGTTTGAATAATTCAGGGAAAAGGAACTGAGGGGTCTGAAGTAGGCTGGTGATAATGGGGGTAGAGAGTAAGGATGGGAGAGGCACTGGGGAGGTAGGATTGCAAGGCTTGATGAGCGATTAGTTGAGATGCTAGCTAGGCAGGGTGAAGGGCTGGTCTGTGGCCAGGAAACAGATTTTCTCTGTGAAGGAAGCCCACTCTTTAATATGTGGTCTAAATTTCTGGCCTCAGTTATCTTCTTTGGTGCTTTAACCACTTAGCTGCTGTACAAAAGAATACTTTGAAAGAAGAAAGAAAGAAAAAAGAAACTAGAGAAAGTTAGAGGTTTGGCAGCAACCCATTTGCCCTTCTCTGAATCACAGCTGAGAACCTGAAGCATTAAAAGTATCATAATGTGCATGCATGCATTTGACTCATAAGAATGAACCTAAAGGTTCTTACTTAGAACCTACTGACTCTTCCTTAGTTAACACAAAATTCTAATTAGCTTGGGGGTTATAGTTTTTCTCAGGTCACCCCAAATTAGAAATATAAAATTAGAGGTATGGCAAGTGAAGGGAAAATGGTTAGAGGCAAGACAGAGCAGTGGAACCAAAAATATATGAAAAGGAGACACATGAACTCATGGAAAGGACTTTGGACTGGTGGTCAGAAGACCTGAGTTCTAGACCTGACTCTGTCATAAGACATCAGGCAACTCATTTTATTTTTACCTAGTACCAATTACTCTGCAAGTTTTGGCAATCCTATTTCTCTAGGGCAGTGATGGTGAACCATTTAGGGACCTGAGTGCCCAAACTACAACCTTCACACCACATATGAGTCCCTCGTTCTTACCCCAGACAGGGGAGAGAGGAAGAGCTCCCATTGGGCTGCTGGACAGAGGGATGATCATGTGAGAAATGTCCTCAGGCCTGCATGGAGAGGGGGAAGGGAGCAGCTCTCTCTGGCATGCTCTAGCACATGTGCTATAGGCTCCCCAACATGGCCATAGGGTGTCTTCTATTCTTATTGTCCCCTTGTGCTCATTATCACCAATCTAGGTCAGACCCTCAGTATCTCTTATCTGGGCAAAGCTAGGCAAAACTGGTAATGTTTTTCACTTAGAGCAAGTAGCAAGAGGGGTAGGCTCCCTTAAGATATTGTCTAAGGAGACCAAGTAATCTGAGATTGTATGACACTTCACAGCTACTAAAGAACTGGCTAGAGATGGCTAGGTAGCTCAGTGATTAGATAGCTAGGCTTGGATACTAGAGGTCCTGGGTTCAAATCTGGCCTCAGCTATGTGACCTTGGGCAAGTCATTTAACCCCAATTACCTAGCCTGAACTGCTCTTCTACCTCGGAATGGATACTTGTTATTGCTACTAAGACAGAAGGTAAGGGTTGAAAAAAAATTAACTGATTGCTACTCATGAGAAAGGATGGCAATGACCAAGTTCGTGGCCCACTGAGGAATACAGAACACATATCCTGAGACTTTCTGGGGCTTCTCTGATGCTGACAGCTCAGCTTCTGAAGGGTAGAAGCATGTTGCCTCTGATGGGGTGGGGTAAGCAGGGAAGGAAGTACACTGGGAAAAGTGCTGTCAATGCCCTCTAGATTTTTCACCTTGGAACAAAGCCTCAGCTGCCTTGTCTAACTGTGGCCCTGCCATAGAGCTTCAGTGCCCCAGCTCTGTCAGTCTCTGATTCAATCATCTCCAAAGTACAACACTTGGGGAACTATTTATGGTAGGAGCCAAGAGTCCTAGATACCTCAATAGGCATAAACCGGGGTCTCCCTGGGTCAGTTAATAAAAGGTTACATTCTGACCCCTATCTTCTGTTTAGAAGGCATTTTTAAAGACACATTTCCATCCCAAATGGCCATAGGGATAAGTTTTGGGGCTGAAAAGGGAAAAATCTCAATTATTTGGGAAATTAACTTAAGGATGAGCTAGGCTAAATGAGTTGTGTCTGTATGTGAATTTCTTTTTCAATCCAATCATTGCAACATAAGATATCATAGCAATATCATTCGAATTGAGGCTGAAAATTCATTTGAAACTCAATTGTTCCCTCAGGACCCCATCGGAGAGCTTTGTGCTTATCATTTGTCACTGGCCCACCACTGAGAGTCTTCTTCCCTTCCAGCCCACCTTCTCTGCAAGTCCAAGACCTCACCTTCACGACCCACATCTGAAGTTTGGGTATCCAGCTTTACTGTAGTCTCCCAAGTAGGGCTTTTTGTGGGCTCCCATGTAGTTGAAGTGACAGCTGTAGATTCCTGGTGTTTTTCTTCCTGGGAACTGGTTTTCCTGAAGGGAAGATAGAAAAAAGGGAAGATTGGAAAAGGAAAACTAGAATAACTCCACCATACAAACCCCAAGATCATTGGTCTTTGGGGTCCCAGGCACCAAAGGAATTGAAGGATAAGTCCAGAAACTGACTCTCAAAGACCAAGTTATCTAGTAAAGCCACTTGCCAGGGCCCAGGGACATTCTCATCTCTTTTTTTTTGGCAGCTGGGTTAATGTCCGGTCTTGCCTCTTCTACTGGGTACCCAATCACTATGTCATTAATAGCTGCACAGTACTGTTCTGTCTCTGGGAAAGAGGAAAATGCAAATCTTACTTAGGCAACCTTCCTTCATACTGCTAAATTCCTGACCATCCTCAAAAACCTAACTCAAATGCTACCTCTACCTAGTAGCTTTGCCTGATTTCCTCTGAAGAGCAATGGCCTTCCTTTCTAGTCTCACACTTGGTTTTGTACCTCTCTCAATGCTGTTTATTACGGCTCTCTGGCTTGGAGTCTTGTTCCCTTGGAAGTCTAAGCTCCATATGAGCAAGGAGCATGCCTTTTTCAAATATCTTGGTACGAAAGCCACCTAGTACCACACTGGTCTCCTTGAGATCTGTTTTTGCACAGGGCTACATATTTCTTCCATGATTTTTTGTTTCATCTCCAGGGGAGGGGAGGCAGTGGGAAAAAGAGAAAATAAAATGTTGTTAACTGCCACAAAGGGATGAATGAAGAGATGCATTTGTTGTTGTTTAGTCATTGCCTGAGCTTACCATGGCAGAACTGGAGAAGTGGCCAGCAGGGCAGAAGGGAAGGAGTAACCCAGGAAGCTTAAGTCCCTGCTCTTCTGCTCTAAGGTACTAAAAAGAGTGGAATAGTGGCAGGAGTGAACTTGACTCAGGTTGTTTGGGACTAGCATGGAGAGAGAAAGGGAAAAAAGAGAGAGAGTGGTAGAGGGAAAAGGAGAGAAGGGAAGGGAAGAAGGGAAGGAAAAGAGAAGAGAAACCACCCCTACATTAATGATCCTTTATGTTGTGAACACAAGAGCATCAACAATACCTTGGGGATCAGGGCAATGGTCTATGCCAACCATCTCAGGTAAGGGTATCAATGGATGTTTTGGGAGAGATCAGTAGGGTTATCCCCTCCTCAATAATATTCAGCTCAAAATCTCAGGGGTCAAATGACATTTATATGGTTTTAAAATGTAAAAAGTGCTTTACCTGTATCTTATTTGAGCATTATAGCCACCCTGCTAAGTGAGTACTACAAGTTTTATTATTCACATTTGAGGCTGAGTTAAGTGGCTTACCGAGCTTCAAAGAACAAAAGGCATGACTTGAACACAGCCCATCCCTCACCCTTCAAGTACAACACATTTCTACTATATCAAGGTGCATCTCCATCACTTGACATCCTAAATAGTCCCAGGTAATGACTCATTCAGGCTCTCTCATCAAGAACTTATCAGAATTGCTCTTTTATCTGTTCCTATTTTCAATCTCTTACACCTGTCAGTGCAAAAGAAAGGGACACATCATTTCTTCTATGCTTGTCTTTGTTGTCTTCTTTAAACTGAAAGTACAGTACAACTATTTTTAGTATTGAACAATTTGGTGACCAAGGTAACAAGGTTCCATGAGAAGATCCCTTTAACTGGGGGATAAGACCAATTCTGGTCTTGCCTTGAGAAATCATTTCATAATGATAGTTCACACAGACATAGCATCTTGAAAATGTTTTCTCTACAATGTCTCTGTGAAATAGGTATTATCCCCATTTTACAGATGAGGAAATTGAGGCCATGAGATGCCAAGCTACTTGCCCACAGCCACTTATCTGACAAATGTCAGAGAGAGGACTGTGCCCCCAAATTTGTTCCTTCCATGCCCTCTCCCTTTTCTGAGTCTCGATTTCCTCATCTATGTGACCTCAAAAGTTCATAACAGATCTAATATTATGTGATAGTAATTCTGACTTCCCTTCACATTGACTACAAATATAGCATAACCCTATTGACTCACCATGTCAGAGAGACCCAGATAAACAAAGATGTCAGAGTTAGGTGGAACCTTAGAGATCAACTAATCTTTGTATCCAGTAAATGCTTAAAAAGTAATTTTGCACCCATTTACATTCATGAAACCTCCCATTTTATATTTGAGAAAACTGAGGTCCAGAAGGGGATTCTTAGTTACCAAAAACAAACAAGAGTCAAAACTTGAACTCAAATCTTCTGATCCCCAAACCAGTATTCTTTCCATTATACCATCCATCCATCCTCCTCCTCCCTCACTTCCTTCCTTCCTTCTTTACTTCCTTCCTTCCTCCTTTCCTTTTTTCCTTTCCTCCCTCCCTCCCTCCCTC
>NC_058131.1:677585513-677635513 GCF_016433145.1 Gracilinanus agilis
TTCCTTCTTTCCTTCCTTCCTTCCTTCCTTCCTTCCTTCCTTCCTTCCTTCCTTCCTTCCTTCCTTCCTTCCTTCCTTCCTTCCTTCCTTCCCCCTCCCTCTCTTACCCTCTCCATCCCTCTTCCTTCCTTCTTCCATTTCCTCCTTTCCTTGCTTACAAACTTTTATTAGTCTCATAACTCAGGGGTTCTTAATATATTTTTTTTGGTGTCATAGGTCCCTCTGGGAATTTGATGAGGTCTATGGAGCTCTTCTCAGAATCATATTTTAAATCCATAAAATAAAATACATAGGACTACAAAGGAAACTCCAAAGTTGTCCAAATATTTTTAAAAGCCATGTGCAGCCCCCATGAAATCTATCCACAGAGTCCCGCATTTAGAACTCTTATCCTAACTGGATGCCAGAGGAGATTAAAAGCAATAATGATGGACACTGTCTTTTCACCTTCTTCTTGTCTCTAATTATGGCAGTTCCTCTGGACTTTGCCCAGCTCCCTCTTGTCTTTCTCTCAGTGCACTGACCGGATTGGAGAGCTTGCAAGCTTGATGCCCAATGTATCATTGCTGTTATGATTTCATAACGTAGCCTTGCGATCTGGAATAAGTGCCCGCCAGAGACTGCACATTTAAATAGCTCAATTGGAGACTTAATAAGCTTTTTGCCAACACAGTTATTATATTGATGCTCGGAATGGTAATGCGACATTAATTGCAACAATTCTCTGAGGTGAGCACCCCCCCCCCCCGACGCTGCTCCCTCCCTGCCAGGAACAGAGTGGAGGACAGATGCCTGCTGCCTGGGTTCCCAGTCACCAAGAGAAAGTGAGGAAATGAGTCCAGGAGCCCCCTCCAAAGGCCGGAATGGGGATTCAAAGAAAGCTCCTTGGAAGTCTGAAGGTCCACATTTTGGTCCTGGCTTTGTCACTGACTCTGTGTGTGACCTTGAAAGAGAGTTACTTCACTTGGCTAAGTCTCCTTTCCTCATCCATCTATCCAAAGGGATAATAATCCCAGCCTGACCTCCCCGCAGGGGTGCTGTGAAGACCAAATAAAAGAAAGGAGGTGGGTTAGGGCTTTGAAATAATAGAGGAGGACCAACCTCCCACCTCCCAAACAGAGAGGGGACAACTGGAACTTGTCTTGGATGCTAGCATTGGGAGGGGGGCTCCTTTTCCCCTGAAGCAGGCTTGTATTCACTCAATTGTTGGATGGAAGGCTGAGGATGAAGGACTGAGAAATGTGGACTCGTAAATCATAGACACACAGGTTTAAAGCTGAAAGGGGCCTCACCGGCCATCTAGGCTACATAACTTGCTTTATGGAAGAGTAAACTGAGCCTGGGTGACATAGACTGGCTGCTCCCTCTTGTGAATCACTTTACTTTTACCATCTTTCCCCATCTATAAAAAGGAGGATGATTTTCCCGGAGTGTATCTGACCATGTCATTCACCTACCCAATAAACTCCAGTGACTCCCTCATGTCTCCAGGATAAAATAGAAACTCTGACTTTTATAGCCTTTCATAACTTCAGACATCATCATGGCATCAGTATATTCTTTGTACACTTTGACCCAGCCAAAATGGTCTCTTCTCTGTGATTCGCACAAGATACCTCATTTCTTTCTTTTTTAAACCCTTACTTTCTGATTTAGAAGTGTTAGTATTAGTTCCAAAACAGAGGAGCAGTAAGGACTAGGCAATTGGGGTTAAATGACTTGTCCAGAGTCATACAGCTAGGAAGTGTCTGAAACCATATTTGAACCCAAGACAGCTCCCCCCCTCCAGGCCTGGTGCTCTCTTCAGAGCCACCTAGCTACCCCAAGACACTTAAATTTCTTTGTTATCATCCATCCTCTGGTTCCTACACTGCACTACACTTCTACCATATAGAATTCCTCCTTCCAGACACAGATCAAGTAAACTTCTTATATGAAACCTTTCCTGACCCCACAAGTTTGGACACTAAGCTACAGTAAAGTGGAGTGACTTATTCATGGGCACACAAATATTGAATGTCAGAAGCAAGAGATGAACTGGTCTTTTGGATTCCAAGAAAAGAATGGAATCCAAGCAGCTAGTTTTTCTAGAAAAGATCATCTGACATAGTAAGTGATGCCCATATTTGCTAAGAAAGGTAAGCAAAGACCTCAGCCGGACCCCTATTTTATGCTATTTTATTTTTATTTATTCATTTTAAATCCCTTTCTTTCTATCTTAGAATCAACACTATGTATTGGTTCCAAGGCAGAAGAGCAGGAAGGATTAGGCAATGAGGGTTAAGTGTCTGGGACCAGATTTGAACCCAGGACCTCCCATCTCTAGGCCTGACTCTCCATCCACTGAGCTACCCAGCTGCCCCCAGACCCCTATTTTAGAAAAGCTTCACTTAATTATTTAGTTAACTTTATTAAGTAATACCATGCTTCAGTTAATTCCCTCCTCCGGGCCACCTCAGTTTGCCCACTACTCTGCTGTCACCACTGGAGTGCCTCTTCTCCACACTTCAGCCCAGTTCTGGAGATGTTCACCGTGACCAATCAACAAGCCTGTCAGTGTCCCTGGATGGTGTGTGTCAGTCTATTCTTCCTAGACTAAAGGATGTATTTCTCGCTCCACATGCTTTGGGGTGTTTCTCCCCTGTTAAAGAGTATAAGCTCTCTGCTGGCTGGGACTGTTACAGCTTTCATGGTGGTATCATCTGCTCTCAGCACAATATTTGGTTCAAAGTAAGCAGTGAA
This sequence comes from Gracilinanus agilis, assembly GCF_016433145.1. Classification (NCBI taxonomy): domain Eukaryota; kingdom Metazoa; phylum Chordata; class Mammalia; order Didelphimorphia; family Didelphidae; genus Gracilinanus; species Gracilinanus agilis. The sequence goes on from NC_058131.1 coordinate 677,588,256, forward strand.
TGATTTCCCATTCGTTTATTCGTTCTTAAGTTACTTTATCTGCAAAATAAAGGGATTAGATGAATTGAGCTCTAACAGCCCTGGCCAGCTCTTACTCTTTGGAATTGAAAGAAGCTCTGAGGTGCTCCCTTGCCCATGGTGCTGAAGTGGTTAACCAGGGGACCATCTTTCCCTGGGGCTAGCAGGGCCAGAGTACCCAGAAAGGTGAATGGGGAGGAGGAAAAAGGAGCAGGATAGCTTTAAGCAGTAGAAGGGGCTCCAGTCCCTGGAGGGGAGCTCCGAGAGAGGCTTTCAAGCAGGTGGAGAGAGGATGCAAGTTTAATGGCTTTTTCCTGGCAGAGCTAATTCCTCTGAGCCCCGAGTCTATTCCAGAAACTGGAGAGAAGCTGAGCCTTCTTCCTGTACTTTCTGACAGGACAAGCAAACAGAAAGCTGCTGTCTCTTTTATAGGATGAGACAAGGGCCAAAGCCAGTTGTCATTAGCTGGTGTGGCCAGGGTGCCGGGTTCCTCTGATCACAATCCCAAACTTTTCTCACTCTGTGGCCATCTTGCTTGGTGGGTTCACATCAAGTCCTTTCTGAAGCTAACCATATCTCTTGAGTTCTGACTTTGGTCCCCAGGACCTGCCTGACTAGAGGGATGGAGGAGGCCCCCCGAGGCCATTTAGCCCATGCAAGGGTGAAAATTCTCCATGAGCATCCCGTTCTCAATAACCAGTTCATCCATCAGCATTTATTAAGCACCTACGAAGGGTCAGGCACTGTGCGGAGAGCTGGGAATGTAAAGACAAAAATGAAAGTGCTAGCCGCCTTTGGGGAGGCACATTCTGATAAAGGAGACAACATGCATCCATAGATGTGTGCACAAAACATATATACATGCATGCATTTTATATACAACACAATACACCCATGCACACAAAGCATAAACATACATGTATATTACATGTATGATGTAATGAAAATATGTGTGTATAAGGGGCAGCTTCATGGCACAGTGGATAGAGTGCTGGCCCTGGAGACAGGGGGACCTGAGTTCAAATCTGGCCTCAGATATTTTCAGATATTTACTAGCTGTGTAACCCTGGACAAGTCACTTAACTCTGTTTGTCTCACTTTCCTCTTCTGTAAAACAAGCTGGAGAAGGCAATGGCAAGCCACAGTCCAGTGTCTTTGCCAAGGAAACCCCAGATGGGGTCATGAAGAGTTGGATGCACAATGAACAACTAAACCACAACATATACATACATACATGACATGACATATACATAATATACATATACATGTGCATGTAACATAGAAATATAATGCACACAAACACTGTAGAGGCATGTTATAGTCCACACCCAATTCATAACACAAATATTTACACACATGAATGGCATATGTTTACATTTGATGTACTATATAACACATGTGTGCCTATAATGTTCAGTGCATATTATAATGCAGATATAAATATATTGCACAAATAGACAATATACATTATTTAGATGCATTGCTTTGGACATATAATATATACATATATGTGCAATATATGTATATATATAGCCTATACTATATAATATTATATAATATATAATTCTATAGCCTATACTATATAATACACATATGTATATTATATTCAATATATTATATTCATATTTACTCATATATCTATATTTTGTTATATGTATCTGTATATTCAGCATGTAATATAATGCATTTGTTCATATATACAGTATGTGCACTATGTATGTATATTGCTGTCACTGTATCATATAATATGTATTTGCATATCATATCTAATATATAGTCCAGATCTACAGATGTACTATATGCAAGCATTATCTATGCATTACATATCTATGTGTGTATATGACATTAAATATACTGTATATACTACATCTCTCTCTGTCTCTCTCTGACTGGCTGGCTCTTTCCAAACAAATACAGAGTACCCTTGGAGGGGAAGGGTCTGGCAGGCAAGGAGAGGGAGTGATACAGAAAATATCTCTTACAGAAGACAATTCTTATTTCAAATCTCGAAGGAAATCAGGGAACCCAGAAGGAAAGGTGAGGAAGTAGGGCTTTCTAGACATGGGGACAGTTAGTGCAGGGGCAGGTGAACAGGAGATATATGAAAGGGAATCATGTAAAACAAGTCAGTAAACCTGGAAGGGTCCAGTATGCAGAAAGCTATAAATGGCAAATGGAGGAGTTTCCATTTAGTCCTAGAAGTGATAGGGTTTTATTTTTTATATAAGTTCCTAGTGTGATACAGTAGAATAAGTATTTTATTTGGAGCCCAGAGAATGATGTTCAAATTCCATTTCTGCTACTTACTGCTTGTGTGACCTTGGGCAAATCACTTTATCTCACCTAGCCTCTGTTTTCTTGCCTGTAATATAAGCAGGTTGGATTCCATGTGCTCTGAAGTCCCTCCCAACACTAGATCTATGATCTTATGGTCCTTCCGGCTCCAAATCAATGATTCTATTTGCTGTTGTGCCTCAGGGACAGATTGTGAGGCAGTGTGGTATAGTGAAAAGAGCCCTAGATTTGTGGTCAGAGGACTTGGGATAGATCCTGTCTCTGCTTCTTCTGACCTATGTGACATTGGGCATGTCTTTGTGGGCCTCAGTTTCCTCATCTGTAGACTGAGGGGACTGACTTGATGACCCTAAGATATTTTCCAGTTCCTGATCTGTGATCCGATGTCTAATCCAATCTTTATAGGATGGACATTGGAAGGCCATGTTATCAAGGAGATTGATGGAACAAGGGGGGCAGCTCGCTGTCCTCCCCACCTCCTCCATCGAGGGTGATGATGTAACCCATACAGTATCTGGAGCCAGCCCTGAGATGCAGGATGTAGGATCCCAGACACAGAATGGAGCCAAATGGCTGGCAATCTCTTGACTCATCGCTTACCAAGCTGACTTGGGCTGGGAGCTATGGAAAAAACTTCTCATCCCTGGGGAGCCACATTTGTGTGGGTTTGAAAAACACGATGATCACAGCAATGGCCCCCACGTGTTTCTAGTTTGGGCCTCTGTATCCTACGCCTTACCCCCTAGGCATGGTTGTTTGAAGAGAGAAGCCCTGTGATACAGTAGAAGAGGAACCTGGGTAGAAGAATGGTCAGTAAGCTTGGAAGGCTCACTGCTTTTGGAGAAAAAAATGCCTTTTCAAGTACAGACTTATAGTTAGAAGCTTTTCAGATTCCCTTCTGGCTCTGAGACTCCATAAGTTGGGGAGAGGGCCAAAGTAGTACAATAGAAAGATCATTAGCTTTTGAGCCAAAGGGTGAGGGTTCAAGTCCCACCTCAGATGCTAGCTATACTTTCTGACAGAAGAAGTGAACAAAATCCCTTCTATAGGACAAGAAAAAGACTCAAGTCATTGTCATTAGCTAACGTGCATATCTAAAGTTCTAGGTCCCTGTAACCAAAGTTCTAGGCTTGTCTAGCCATGTGGTCAACTTCCTCTGAGGGTCTAGATTAAGTACCCATACTTTCATTGTCTGTAAAAATGGAGGGATGCACTCTAGAGTCTCTGAGGTCCCTTTTGGTTCTATGATCCTATGACCTAGAACCAAAGGACCAGACTGATTCCAGGATCTAAAGTTTCCTAGTCCTGTGATTTAGGAAATCATTGAACCTCTCAGAAACTCAGTTTCAGTTATAAAATGGGCATTAATAATATTTTTACTACTAAGAGGACTATAGAGGGGGGATTTGCTGGGGGGGAATCTCATATTTCTTTTGTGCAGAAGTCCATATTCCCCCTCCCCATCTGTTTCCGCCTAATGATTTTCTCCTCTGTTCCCTAGAGTACATTTGTTACTTTCTTGATGGTTCATCTCTAGGAAACCTCTAGATTAATTCATCTTGAACTGATAACCCCCATAAATTATACTCCTTTGGCATTCATAAACCAGGGTAGCATAGATAAGGGTGACAATAGGTCCTGGGTGTCCTACACAGGAGATCCATTATTAGTGTCCTTTTTCTCCATCCTGGAAAGAGGAGTAGGAATTGTGGTCAGAGGGTATAGGTTGTAAGTTTTAAAATTAATATTCAATGCCTCCATTGGGTAATGTAGTTTAAAAGGGTTATACAAGGTCTTTTTCAACTTTACAAGGTTCACATCCTAAACTGACCACTTGCTCCCTCCCTTATCACCTTAGGTGAATGCTTAAACTTCTCTGAACAGATTTCCATGGCCTTAACTAAATGACTTTGGAGGTCCCTCCCATCTAAATATGTGATCCAAATATCCTATAATTTTCTCCACACACACCCAACCCTGAAACCTACCCTAGAGACCTATATTGGGTCCCATGTCTGAAGAGTCCAGTAGTTAGCTCAGAGCTGGAAAGCATATAAGAATAGTTTCCACCATTCCCACTAATAAACTTACTCTTCTCAGGGATAGTTAGATTCTCAGTGGCAATCCTTCAAGACTCAAAAGAATGAATTTCATTTAATGGTGGATATTTTAGATGGTAGGAGAGAGATATGGAGATATAAGCTACCTTAATCATATAACTTGACAGGCACCTGGGGCAATGAATGCTTGGAGACATATTGACAGATAAAGGAGATCTCATTTATATAGCACTTTGTAATGTGCAAATCTATTCTCTCATAACAAATCAGTAATGAAAGAATTATTATCCCCATTTTATAGGTAGGGAAACTGACTTATCTCTGTTCTCATAGCCAATTAAGTTCAGGACTTGATATTTGAACCTAAAAGATTTGACTCCAAGTCCAGAGCTCTTATACTATGGTCTCTGTCACATAGGAAGCAATCCAATGAGAGAAAATCTTAAGATAGGATCATTATAATAGTATACTGGTGATTTTGTGGAATAAAGGGGCCCTTCTGGAGTCAAGAACACCTGGGTTCAAAGTCTTATTTTGACATAGCCACATGTTGGCTATGTGACCCTGGAAAGATTATTTCACCTCTCAGTGTCTTCAGGCACCTATCCACAAAAAGACCATAAAATAAATTCAAGTTGCTGATCCTACATTGGTGAGTTTTCTTTACAGGATGAAATCACTGATTTATCCAAAAAAAGAAAAATTGTATTTAATCAGCTGCTAGACTCAGACTCTGCTATAAAAGACCAAAGCAGAAAGATAGGAAACAAGCATTTATTAAGCACTTACTAAATGCCAGGTACTTCAGAAACTATCTTTTTGATCCCAACAAGGACCCCGAAGTAGTATATGAAAGACTTAATTTATATGTACACGTTGACCACTTGACGATAACTTTTGTGTTGCAGGAAGGGTGGGGAGTGACTGGAACACTGGTGGATGGGATTTATTATGTAGATATGAAGAAAAGTAAGCTAAACCTATAGAAGATTTGTGATTTCATTTGTGCACTATCATCTTTTTCTTTGAATGTGGAAACTCTTGTTTTGTTTGGTTTAGAAAAATTTGGAATAAAAAAGTTTTAAAGACATATAAAGAAAAAATTGTAAAATATAGAAGACTACAGAATGCATGGAATACCCATGAATATTAATATGTAGGGAATCCTGGGTCCCTTATCCAATGGTCCCCTCTATTAAAGTAACTTCAGCTTCCATATTCTACAAGGTTAGGTTCCAATAGTCCTGTGTTCTCTGTCCTCCTGCCAGCCTAGTCCTCAATATGTTTTTGATTTTTCTCTCCCTTTCCAAAGCACAATGTCAAAATAGGTCTTATTGAGAATATGCTATGATTTCAGAAAAGTACTGGAAGACTTATATGAACTAATAAACAAAAGTGAACAGAACCCAGGAAATAATGTGCAGAATGATTGCAACAATGTATAAAGAAAGAATAGCAATTGCAAACAACATAAAATGTAATTACAATGATCAAGTTTGGATTTAGTGAAGAGATGAGAAAATGCACCTCCTCTTTCACTGAAGTGGTGGGAGGGTATTGATTGGATGATCAGTTTTGCCAAAAAATTTTTTTAAGGAGATCTACATGAGTCATTAGTGTGGTGTGGCAACCAAAGTACCTAATATGGTCTTAAGTTATTTTAACACAAGGTGTGCTGAATGAAGGTGATAGTTCTGCTGTACTACATCCTGGTCTGAGCACATTTGGAGAGTTATGTTTGGTTCTGAGTGACTTATTTTTTATTTTAGGTTTTTTAAGTTAATCACATGTAATAAATTTCCATACAAGTTTTCCTAAGTTATATCATCAAACTTATCTCCCTCTCTCCCTTTCCCTTCCCAGTGCTGGCAGGTGATTTGATCTGGATTCTATATGTATTATTATGCAAAATATATTTCCATATCATTCATTTTTGTGAGTAATCTTATAAAACCAAAACCTCAGAACATAAACCCAAATCAGCTATTGAAAAATCATATGCTTTCATCTTGCATTATGACTCCAACAGTGCTTTCTCTGGAGGTGGGTAGCCTTCTTTATGATTGGTCTCTCAGAATTGTCCTGGATCATTTGTTTGCTGTTAATAACAGGTGGCATATTTTAGATGATACATAGATAAATTTGCAATGTATCTGGAGGAAAGCAATAAGGATGATACAAAGATTAGCAGGGAGATGGAGACATAAGAGTCATCATCAAATATTTGAAAGGCTATATAGTATGTGGAGGAAGGTTTAGGCTTACTCTGTTTGACCCCAGAGAGAGGAACCAGGACCAATGGATGAAAGTTATAGGTCAGTAGATTTAGATTTGGTTTAAGGAAAAACATCCCTAATCCTTAGAGTATCTCAAAATGATGTTAGCAGGTGGCGTTGGGAAAGAGTACTAGAAACCTTTCACTAGAGATCTTCTAGCAAAGGCTGGTTGACCATTTGTTGGGGACGTTATATAGTAAATTCTTGCTCAGATATAGGTTGGATGAGCTGACCTTTGAGGTCTCTTCTAACTCTGGGTTTCTGTATCTCTCTCAAAAGGTCCTTTTCTCCCCTCCCCACTTCCTCTCCTCTTTTCCCCCCTTCACTCCTTCCCCTCTTCAGTCTTGTTTCTCCTCTTCTCTCCTGTGTCCTTCTCTGCTCTTCTCTTTTCTCCTTTTTTCCTCTCCTGTATCCTATCTTCTCTCCTCTCCTGTTTTCCTTTCCCCCTTCTCTCCTTTCTCTTTTTATCTCCTGCATCCTCTGTCTCCTCTCCTCTAATCTGTCCTTTCCCTCTTTTCCTCTCCTTTTCTGTCTCCTCTACAACCCTCCAACCTGTGATCCTATCTCCTTTCCTTTCTCTTCTCATCTCCCCCTCTCTTCCTAACTCTTCCTCCCTCCTCTCCCCATCAGTCCTCTCTGAGTTCATTGATAAGGCTAAATTAGTGGAGAAACCCTTCCACCAATCAGCACTGAATCTCTCTCTCTCTCTCTAGCCTTCTCTTGCTCTGCCTAATATATCATGTATGGTGGAAAGAACATGGTTCTGGAGTTCCTAATTTTAACACTTGCTATTTGTGTGACTCTGGACAGATTTTACCAACTACATGGACTTCAGCTTATTGATTTGAAAAATGAGCTAGAATTCGATTTCTAATGTCTCTAGCTTTGAATTCTATGACTTGGACACCTTAGCAGCCAACATCATAGTTGGAGGGGTGGTAGTAAGGACTCTAAGGTCCATGACAATTACAATAATGCTTAAGAAATGGCTTATTTCATATGGAAATAGGCCCTGAACAAGGACACAAGTTACAACCAGTGGAAATGTGCATTGGCCATGGGTGGGGGGAGAGCAGGGGGGGGTGAAGGGGGAAAGTAGGGGTTATGAAGCATGTAAACAGGTCAAAAATGAATATTAATAAATGTTTAAAAAAAGAAATGGCTTATTTCTCCCTCCAACCCACCCCAAATACATAGAAAGCATTCCTTCATCCTTTCACTTAATCAGTTCTGAGGAAGACAAGGGGAAGGCTGAAACTGACCTCTCCAGTGGAGGTCCAGGTAGGTTTGAATGGAGATTAGCACAATGTCTGAATCCTTCTGGCAAGGTTAGAGCATCCAAACCTCTGATAATGAGCTCCATGGGGATTCTGGGTAAGACATGCCCTGTATCTTAATGTTGAAAGTGAATGGGCAGCAATGGGGAGCTCAGAAGCCACCCCTTGCCTGCCTCCATTATCCAATCCTGATGCCAGGGAACTGAATTGCAGAAACCTGGACCATCAACTTTCAGGAAACAAGGTTGAAAAACTAGGACTCTTCCCCCATAAGCTGAGAGAATTTGGCAAAGTATCACAAATGAATAGAGCTATTTGAGTAGGTTCAAATCCTGTTCTCATATGTTTTCTTGCTGTGTGACTATGGACAAGTCAACTCAGTTTCCTCAATTGTAAAATTAGGAGGAAAAAATAGCCATACTACCTACTGCATTGGGGTAACTACGAAGAAAGTACTTTGAAATCTCAAGGAACAGCAGAAATGTGACTTATTCTTTTTTTTCTCCAGCCCCACCTACTCAATAACAAACAACCCTGTAGCGATACCATTCCCTCCTCAAAAGAGGACTAGGAAGATGATCCATCTATTAAATACTTTGAGCTCTTGGGAGGAAGTCACTTGAAACATGAAAAGAGCTATTATTACAGTGATGCCAAGGGCTGTTATCATTTCATTTCTCAGCCAGAGCTTGCGGAGTTTCATCCATTAATTAGACCCATAATGAACATCCATTAATACCCCTTTGGGCAAACGAGGCTACAGGTGTGCCTGACTTTAAGGGGTGAGTGTTCGGAAATAGGACTGGGTAAAGTCAACCCCTTTCCCTAATTATGAACTCCTTAGCTATGCCCTCTTCTCTCCATTCCAGATGGACTTTTCAATGGCCGGAGGTTCTCAGGCACTTAAATTGTCAGATTCTCACCAAGTCTCCGAAACATCTCCTGATTTTATAATATAATAGGCACCATAACCAGCATTTCTATTGCCCTCTAATGTTTGCAAAGCACTTTATGAATATTAGTTGATTTTATCCTCACAATCAATGCTAGGCAGCAGTAAGCATTATTATCTCCCTAGTCTATAAAAATGGAGAAAATAACACATATATAACCTCCCTACCTTTTCAGGATGGTTGTGAAGAAAATACTTTTAATACCTTCAAGTGCTATAGAAATTGAGTTGTGTTGTCACTAGCCAGAGGTGGCAGTGGTTTGGAATAAAAATCTACCTTTGATGCCAACTATTTGGAGGCAACTAGGTGATGGTATAGTGGATTGAATACTGGACTTCAAATGAGAAAGATATGAGTTCAAATTCAGGTTCAGACACTAGTGACCTTGGGCAAGACAGTTAACACTTGTAAAATGAGGATAATAATAGCTTCTACATCCCAGGGTAGTTGTGAGAATCAGAGATAATATTTGTAAAACTCTTTGCAAACCTTAAAGCACTATATAAATGCTTGCTATTATTATTACTATTTTTATATTTATAACCTAAAATTTTTGTTTTCAGTTACAGGTTGAAACAATTTTTGGTGATTCTTTTCTGACATTTTGCAATTCAGATTCTCTCCTCCCCACTCCTCCAGATGGTAAGTAGGCTAATAAAGGATATACCAGTGCTTCCATGTAATACATATTTCCATATTCCCGATACCATGGCAGAAGACACATATCACACATACAATAAAAAACTCATATTATTATTATGATTTGGTTGTGATTGTTACTACCTGTGTGACCTGGGACAAGTTGCTTACCCTCCCTTGGACCTTTTAGCTCAGTGATGGGCAAACTATGGCCCATGGGCCAGAATCAGCCCCCTAAAATGTTCTATCCAGCTGTGTGACATTATTCCTAATCTGATGAATACAATGAGTAGGATATAATACAATGAAACTTCGAAAGAGTTGCCTTAGAAACAGACTGCATTTCCTTTCCTTTACTCCCTCCCCATCACTGTTTTAGCTCATCTGTAAAATGAGAAGATTGGGCTCTATTACATAAAAAATCCTTTCCAGCGCTAAATCTCTTATTCTCCAACTCTTTCTCATTCCTCCCAGTTCATGATTTCTTTCCAGTTCAGACCTCAATCTCTGCTCTCCTTTCCCCTTCAAAAGACATAGCCAAAGTTCCAGTAGTGGAGAACAATGAGGAAGAGATGGGAGGGGCTGACACTGAGGAGTGGAGCTCTTCACTTTCCCCCTCTGTCCCTTGGTCTCTACTTATTCTCCTCCCTCTCTAGCCTCAGCCTAGGACCTTCAGCATGTTAATAGATCTTCTCAGTCTTTGGGAGTGATCTGTGCTTTTGATCTGTGATGTGCCCAAGGTTGTTTTTCCATCAGAAGGCAGGCTTCCTGCCAGATTTCTTTGTCCCTGCAGCAACTCACACCCCCCCCTAGTGAGGCGTCTTCTGGGACCAAATGACCAGGAGTGATTAAACTAATTAGCCCTGGTTCTTCACTGACAAAAGATGGAGGCAAGTGGAATCCAGGAAATGGATTGTAGAGAGGGTAGAGAGTGCTGTAAGAAGGCAAGCTAAGAATTGCTGCTTAGTAAGATTTGGAGACTCCGAGGTAGTTGCAAAGGTTTCCAGAATGGGATGAGAGAGTCTGTGAACCTGACTTATAAAGAACAGCCTCGATAAATATGGGAGACTCACTCCCAGAGGTTTGGCCCCAAGGAAGGAGATTTCTTTTTCTGGTCACAGCAACTGACAAAGATGGTCCTTTAAGGCAGTGATGGTGAACCTTTTAGAGACAGAGTGTCTAAACTACAACCCTCACTCTGCATGTGAGCTGCCTTCTTACCCTAGGCAGGAGGGAAGAATCTCTCACATTGGACTGTTGGAAAGGTGAAGTGAGGAATGTCCTCAGGCATGTTCAGAGAGGGGGAAGAGAGTAGACCCTTCCAGCATGCTCTGGCACCTGTGCCATAGGTTTGTCAACACTTTCCTAAGACATAGAGTTGCAATCAGTGTTAGTGGAGGGAGTAGTAACCACTCCAGTGTGAAATATTGGAGTATTAGCCGTCCTTTCCCGTTCTCTGTTGTCTGCATATTTGATGAGCATGATATCTGTGACCTCATCTAAGCTGTTGATAAAGATGGGGAGCAGAATGAGGACAGGACTAAATGTTTTAGTTGACCACATTATGCCAGGAAGGAAAACTGGTATCAATCTTAGCATAATGAAGGGACTTGAAAACAGCCAAGAATGGCTTTAGGAACTGTGGGAAAGAGCAAATGGAGCACCAATGTAGATGGTGTCTTCACATGACTCAACCCCAAAATGTCATAACCTCAGAGCTAGAAAGGACCTTGGATGCTACCTAGTCCAAAGCCTTACTGGAGCAAGAACCATTTCTATATTATACCTAATTAGTGGTCATCTAGGCAGCTAAGTGGCTCAGTGCCTGGAGCCAAGAAGACATCTTCCTGAGAAAACACTCATTATATATGTGTGGCCGTGGCCAAGACACTTAACTCTGTTTGCCTAGTTTCCTCATCTGTAAAGTGAACTGGAGAAGAAAATGGCTGACCATTCCAGTATCTTTTCCAGGAAAATCTGCAATGGTCACAAAGAATTGGAAATGCCTGAACAGTGATCATCTAACCTTTTCCTTTTTTTTAAACCCTTAACTTCTGTGTATTGGCTCCTTGGTGTAAGAGTGGTAAGGGTGGGCAATGGGGGTCAAGTGACTTGCCCAAGGTCACACAGCTGGGAAGTGCCTGAGGTCAGATTTGAACCTAGAACCTCCTGTCTCTAGGCCCGACTCTCAATCTACTGAGCTACCCAGCTGCCCCCCCCCCAACCTTTTCTTCAAGACTTCCAGCAACAGGGAACTCACTACCTCATGAGACAGCTCATTTTCTTTTTGAACAGGAACATAGCTTTAGAGTGGGAAGGTACCTTCATCTTCATTTATTATAGCCACCTGCTTTTATATATGAGGAAACTGAGGCCTAGGTTGATCACAGAATTGCAGATGAGAGGAAACTTGTGGCTATCCTAATCTAAATATCTCCTTTTATGGTTGAGGAGACTGAGGCTCAGAGAGAATCAAGTGAGTTGCCCATGGTCACACAAGTAAAAATGACAAAGCCAACATCTGAACCCAGGTCCTCTGATTCTAAATGCAGTACTCTTCCCACTCTATGTCAGAAAGTTTTTCATTATTTCAATCCTAAAATTGTCTCTTGGCAAAGTTTAACCCACTGGTCCCCTCTGAGGCTAAACAGAACAAGTTTAATCTGTCTTCCAAGTGACAATCCTTCAAATACTACAAAAGACAGATATCATGTCCTCCTGAGTCTTCTCCAGGCTAAACTTCCTCTAATCTTAGATGACATAGATGACAGGTTCTTCCCATTCCACTAGCTAAACCTTCTTTGGACACTATCTAAGAGGAAAGGTGGGGAGAATAGGAGGGAGGCGGGATTGTTGATAGGAAACTTCTTCAATGTCACAATATTTCTCAGGCTGTACTTACAGCCCTCCCCTGATCTCCAGAGCATTTCTAAGTTCTCACCAAATAAAAATTCAATGGAGTCAAGAGGAAAGGAGGCCAATGTTAATTAACTTCAGGCCTCCATGGATGGCTGGACCAAAGAGCAGGCAGTTCTGGCCTAGAGTAATGTAACAGTTACCCAAGCTAGGGACCCTGGGGATGCAGTGGGATGTCTGCCTAATCAAATTGACTGCTTGCTATCCCCTCCCCTCCTCTTCTTATCCCCCCCCCATGTCCAGAGGGCCTGGAGCCAAGGAGACAGAGAGGGAAGGAATTCCAGATGCTCTGGATTGGGCCAGGTTCTCTGGACAGCCATCTGGATCTTTTCTGAGAATCAGGAATGCAGGACTCACTGTCTCCCAGTGCATCTGGGAAAAGTGTGGGTGTTTCTTTCAAGAAAGGAAATCACAGATTCCTAGACTGTTTTGAACTAAAGGCAATCTTGAATGTCAGAGTTGGAATAAAGTCCTAGAACAAAGATTATTAGGGCAGAGAAGAGCCTTGGTAATCATTTTAGGATAATTCCCTCATTTTGCAGTTGAGGAAACTGAGACTCAAAGAGGGGGCATGTTTTGACCAAGGTTACCTAGGGGGCTGGTAGCAGTACTAAGACTAGGGCCTACTCCAATATTCTATATTCCCAGAGTTGTCAGATTGATTTTTGGTGCCATTTTAGAGCATAATAGATGATGGAATAAATGGACTCTGATAGAAGAAAGCAAAGAGACTTTTTAGTTGTGTAGGCTTTCAACCCCTACTTTAACTGGGTATACTGGTATATACTCCCTCTTACCCTCAGTCTTGAATGTCAATCAACCAATCCTCCATGACTTTCATCCACTTGTGAGTCATCTACTTAGGGCCATGATTGAAGTCACTGTCAATGCCTGCTGCAATTTCACATGGAATAACACATTATCCCAACTCTAAATCCCAGAAGGACCTCAAAGATTATCTAGTCATACAATAGATTTGGACCTAAAAGTGTCCTCAGATGCCCTCTAGGTCAGCCACCCCCATTTTATAAAGGGACAATCTAAGACCCAGTTAGATTAAATTACTTAAGTGTCCAAGGTCTCAAGTAATTAGTGCCAGAGACAGGATTTGAACCCAGATCCTTTGACTCCAGAGTCAGCATTCTTTCCACTATACTATTCTGAAATCCTCTGTTCAATGATTATATCCGGTGACATATTCTTCCCAGCACCTAAAAATGAGTCCTCCTTCATGAGCAAGACATTGGCTTAGAATTCTATCTTTAGCAGTAGTTGAGGCATCCATACTTTTTCCAAATACTCTCCTTTAATAATGACGGGGGCAGCTGGGTAGCTTAGTGAATTGAGAGCCAGGCCTAGAGACGGGAGGTCCTAGGATTAAATCTGGCCTCAGACACTTCCCAGCTGTGTGACCTTGGGCAAGTCACTTAACCCCCATTGCCCAGCTCTTACCACTCTTCTGCCCAGTATTGACTCCAAGATGGAAGGTAAGGGTTTAAAAAAATAATAATGATAGTTCATATCTCAATTATGTTTTAAGGTTTACAAAGCAATTTACATATTATGCCATTTATTCATCACAATTCTGAAAGGTTATTTTATTATCTGTAAATTACAGATGAGGAAACTGAGGATAATAGGGCTTAAGTAACTTTCCCCAGATCACATAGGTAATCTGAAGTCAATCAAGAAACATTTATTAGTGTTTAATTAATAGGAAGAAATTTGTGTCAGATAGACTAGCCAACAGCCCATTGTAATCATGTAAGTGTAAGGTGATAAGGACCTGCACCAGGGTGGTGGTATTATCAGAAAAAAGAAGGGATACACAAAAGATGTTGGCAATTAGAAATGGAACATGGAGAATAAGAGAATAAGAGAATGACACTAGGTTGTTAGCCTAGGAAACTGGGAGGATAGTAGTAGCCTTAATAGTAATAGGGGAGCTAAGAAGAAGAGAGGGTATGGGACATCCAGTTCAAGATGTCCAACCAGAAATTGGAGATGTAGGACCAGAGGTCAGCAGCAAAGGTAAACCTTAGCAGATTAGTAGATTTAAGAATCATCTGCATAGAGATGATAATTGAATCTATGACAGTTGATGAAATCACCAAGTAAAGGAGTGTAAAAGAAGAAAAGAAGTCCCAGGGCAGAGCCCTGTGGAACACTCATGAATGGTAGGTGTGACCTAGATGAATGCTCTTCAAAGGAGAGTAAGAACAGTGAGGCAGTCAGGTAGGTAGGAGAACCAGGAGAGGGTGATGTCACCAAAACCTAGAGAGAAAAGTGTGTCAAGGAGAAGATTGTGTTCAATAATGTCAAAGACTGCAGAGACACCAAGAAGGATGACTGAGAAAAGGCCAATAGACTTGGCAATTAAGAGATCATAAATTGCTTTGGAGATAGTAATTTTGGTTGAAAAATAAAGGTGGAACCCAGACTATAGAGGGGTATGAAGAAAGAGGTAAAGAATTAATGGCACCATTTGTAGATGGCCTTCTTAAGAACTTTAATTTCAAAGTGGAGGACAAAAATAAAATAAAACTAAGGGGGAATGTGGATGGATGGATGGATCAAGGCCTTTTTAAGAATGGGAGACCTGTAGTAGTATTAGTAGGCAATAGGAAAGCATCCAGTAGACAGGGAGAAAGGGAAGGTAAATAAGAAAGTAGGGAAAAGAGAGGGCAAAGGTTTGGAAAATGAGATGGAATAGGATCACTTGTGCAAGAATAGGAGTTTGCCTTGGCAAGGACTATCTTGAAGAAGATAATGGCAGAAGGCATTTGAGTGATATGAGATAAGAAGGAAGAAGAGGACTTCAGTATGAAAAAGAGTTAGGGGTAAGTCTGTAAGTGAGTTTAGGGTTCAGTCTAGGGCTAGGAAGAAGATTCAGCATTTGTCCTGGAAGATGGGCCAGTCTATGACCAGGGTCAGGATCTAGGCTATTGGAAGAGTAGTATTCAATCTCTTGCCAAGGAACATGATTTTTCTCTGCATGAAGGTAACTGTCCCAGATGGACTTCAACCTATTTCCCTGGTCTTACCAGAGCTCTGCGCCCCAATCCAGTGCCAATCTGCTAGCAGATCTGGTAGGTCAGTCATTAACTCCCCACCAGCAGGCCAGTGGCAAGAAGCACTGCCAAGTGGCCTGTCCTTACCATTGGCTGGAGGTCAGAATACTGCAGGCTCATCTCTTTGCCAGCACTGTATCTATGGACTCTGCCCTGCTGCCTACTGTCATTCCCATACCATCACTCCCATCGTCCTGCTCAGCTCCTTGCTGAGCTTGTACTCACATATTTGTTCATGTCAAGAGGAGGAGGAGACGTACTGGGGCAATCCTTGGCTCATGCTAATCCCTTGACCCATTGTACCAGGTGGTGAAAATCTGGGTGGTAGCTTTAAGGCATGGGCACTGGCCCAGATGGGAAAAAGACCAGAATGTTCAGCTTGCCTTCTAATGGTAACCAAAGTCATAGTTTAGATGCTGGATGGCCCTGAAAGGTTGTTACTAGGAATATATTTACCTGGGCAAAAGTAGTTGGCAGCACATTAGACAATCTGAGGGGGTTATAGTATCAATGGAGGGAGCAGAACAGTCTGATTGGCAATAAAGTTGTCCTTCAAGATAGGCCCTGCTCTCCAATGAATCTGGTTCTCAGTCTGTGTTCTCAGACCCTGAAACGGGAGCAATCTATCAACTAACTAATAAACATTTATTATGAATACATTGCTGGTGGAGTTGTGAACTGATGCAACCATTCTGAAGAGCAATTTGGTGCTATTCCCAAAGAGCTATAAAACTGTGTATATACCCTTTGACTCAGCAATACCACTCCTAGGTCGATCTATTGGAACAGAAATATTAACAGCAGCTCCTTTTGAGGTGGCAAAGAATTGGAATTGAGGAAATTCCCATCAACTGGAGAATGACTGAACAAATTGTGGTATATGATTCTGATGGAATTCTATTGTATTATAAAAAATAATGAGCAGTTCCAGCTGTGTGACCCTGGACAAGTCATTTAAGCCCCATTGTCTATCCCTTACCTCTCTTCTGTATTGGAACCAAAACACAGTATTGATTCTAAGATGGAAGGTAAGGGTTAAAAAAAATCATGAATAGGATGCTGTCAGAAAAGTCTGAGAAGACTTACATAACTTGATGCAGTGTGAAGAGAGCAGAACCAGGAGAATAGTGTATACAGAAACAGCAATACTGTATGATGATCAACTTTGAATGGCTTAACTATTCTCATCAATACAATTATGTAAGACAATTCCAAAGTACTTATGATGAAAAATTCTGGCTCCAGAGAAAGAACTCATGGAGTTTGAATGCAGAGTAAAGCATACTTTCTCTGTTACTTTATATTCTTAGGATTTTTTCATCTATTTTCTTTTCAACATGACTACACAGTATAATCTGTATTGGATTGCTTGGCTTCTCAAAAAGGAGGGAGGAAAGGGATAGAGAATTCAGAACCGAAAACTTTGAAAAACAAATTTTAAATTTTTCTTTACATGTAATTGAGAAAAAATACAATAAAAATTAAATGGGAAAAAATTTCTGTGCCAAGAATTGGAGACACAAAGGCAAAATTAGTCCTTGCCTTCAAGATGCTTACATCCTAACAGAAGAAAACATGTGCCATGCAGAAAACACATACAGGTACATACAAAATGAATATAGATAACCTTGGGAGTAAGGAAAGCACTAGAAGCTGATGGGGAAAATCCAGAAAGCCCTCATGAAATGAAGTTTGAGTTGAGTCTTTCCTAGAGATTCAAAGGAAAGGAGGGAGAATGTCTTAGCCATTGAGAGGAGAACCAGTAGGAGTATAATACTTTCTCTAGGCTTCCCAAGTTTCCTCTTCTGTAAAATGATGGGATTAGACCAGAAGCCTTATTTCCCATCACTTCTTAATTCTATGATCCCTATGTGTTTGGGGAATAAATCAGAAAACAAGCATATATGATTACCTCAACATTTCACTAGTACACCCTTGTAACAGGGCATATAGTCTTACCGTGAGGTCTAAAAATTAAGAAAAAAAATAATGATAAGCATATACTTCTGGCAGAGTTTATATAAGATTCTCTCTGGCTTTTGAGGAGTTTATTGTGGAAGCCCCATAGAAATAGCTGTGATCAGCATTGCTGGGGGGTGGGTTCTAAATGGTCCTATGAGGTTTCTTGTTCTACTCTCAAAGCCCCCGTTTTTGTTTCATTGCTCTAATCAAAGCCCTAAAGCCCTAAAACTCAACCATGTTTTACTCCAACCATCTGACTCCTTGGCCAGTGAACAAAGCTGGGAGAAATCACAAAACTCTGCTGGCTGAGCCCACCACAAGCTTATTTTATCTATCTTCAACTGGGACCTCACTACAGCAAGGCAATCATTCCACTCCTGGATTTTCTCACCACTCTCCATAGTGCTGTTCCAAACCTTATTTCTCTTCAAACCTTCAGGGATAACTCCTCTCCTCACCCTCCTCACAGCTGATGAATTCCCCTTTCAAAGGTTAGGTAACTCCCTCTTCTCTTTCTCCTCCTCTTCCTCCTCATCTCTCATCCCCTTCTTGGTGCAGGTTGGCAGTCCTCCATGTCTTGGAGTGTTCTCAAGACCAAACTCAAATCCTCCCTTGGGTAGGAGGCCTTTCCCACTTATCCCAGCAGCTAGCTACCTCCCTTCTGAGATAATCCTCCACCACGTTGTGGCCTCCATTGGAATGAAAGCTCCTTGAGGACAGGGGCTGTTTTTGTTTTTCTTCATATCTTCTTTTTGATTGGCACTGTGCTTGGCATAATGTGTGCACTTAATAGACGCTTGTTAACTGCCTGAATGGTGACTGATAGCAAGCCTAAATCTGTTTTACTTATAATGAATAGTTTATTCACCAAGGGGAACTTTCAGGCTTACAAACTCACTGGGTCTCTTGACATCCCTGAATGACTCCACACTCATGATATTTTCCTTCAAACTACTTTATATTAATTCTGTGTAGACTTGTATGTATATATGGTATTGTGCCCCTCTTCCCCATTAGAATGAAAGCTTTTGGGAGACAGGGGCTGTTTTCCTTTGGTTTTTGTGCTTAGTACAGTGCCTAGAAGATAATAGTTTAATAAATGCTTGTTGGATGATTTATTTACAGTAAGAGACAGAGAAAAGTTTAGCCATTTGACAGAGGCCACAGAGATTAAACACTTGGACTGGGAGCTAGAAAGAATAGAGCCCTTTTCAGTCCCTGGTCCATAACATTTATAGGATCCTATTTTGGGAACTTGAAGGGGCATCAAAGACCATTTTACAGATGAAGAAAGTGAGGTCTAGGGCATTCCAAGACCTTACAAGGACAGAACCTAGATCCATGTTGGTGAACCTATGGCATGTGTGCTGGAGGGGTCCCACTCCCCTCTCCCTCTCCACGCATGCCTGAGGACATTTCTCACATCACATCTCACATCACCCACCCTCCTCCCCAGCAGCCCAATGAGAGTGCTTCCTCCCTCCCCTGTCTGGGGTGAAGGTGGAACGCTCACATGTGGCGAGAGGGACGCGGTTTGGGCACTGGTCTCTAAAAGGTTCACTATCACTGACCTAGATTCTCTGACTTGAAAGCCCGTTCTTTCTGAAGATAATATGTGTAAAGTGTTTAGCTCAGTGCATGGCACGTGATAAGCATTTAACAAATTCTTGTGCCCTTTTCCCCATCCCCCCCCCTTCCCTTTCTGTTACTCCATATGTCTCTCATATAATGAATGGGGTTGGAATGGATAATCTTTCAAGGTCCTTTCCAGCCTTAACTTTCTGTGATTGATGAATCAGGGGACAGGATAGATAAGGTTGGAAAAGACCTCCATTCTGGGCCCACCCTCTCCTCCCTGCCTACATCAATATTCTCTCTGCTTCACCTAAGGTTTGACCAGGGGCAGAGGGCAGAGTCCTCAGGATAGTCAGGCAGTTGGGAGGGGGGAGGGCTTGGATAAGACTTTCATCTCCCTCTTTTGATGACAGCTGGGACTCCCTTCCCTCCTAGCAGTCCTGCCTTTCTCCTTTCATGAGCATTTCATTATCACCTGCAGCCCGAGGTGGTGACAGCTGCTTCAGGGCCCTGGATCTCAGGCACCTCCTTGTCTGCTCCTTGGCTGGCACTCACCTCCAGCTGTACCCCCACCTCCTGCTAGATGCATCACAGCTCACATTCCCCACCTACCTCTGAATTCCCCCACCCTCTGCCTCTGGGTTCAGGAGACAGACACACTCCCAGTGTCATCAGCATCAGCTTCTTTCTCCTTCAACTCCCAGACTTGGCTCCCTTCCAGACTGAGTCCCTCAATACCGTTGCTAAGAGGAAACTTGATGTGCCCTGCATGGCTAATTCCCAGACCCTCACACCCACTGACTAGCTCTGGGTCTGGCTCTGGCTCACCCCACTCCATTCTCCCCACCCAATCTTGGCGTTCCCATGGTAACATGGTGATGGAAACTGTCAGAACTGCAGAGAGGGCTGCTACAATCACGCGCTGTGCTCCTTCCCATTTTGGTTACTAGTGTGGTTAGATTCTCCTGAGATCATCTGGTGATAATTGGTTTATGGAAATAAACCTGCCAGCAGCCTGCCAGGAAGAAGGCAAACCAAGCCTTCCATGAAGAGGATAGCTTTTCCCAAATAGGTTCTCTCCTTTTTCTCCATTTTCTCCCCTAATCCTCCTATGACACAACCACCTTCATCTACATGAAAATGAAGAATGTCCTGAGTATGAGGGGGCAAACAAGGGAGAAGAGGAACAGAGAAGAAATAGAAGCTAGGAAAGAGGAGGCAGAACTTGGTGGAAATCCTTTCTCCTCCTACCCGTAGTGATGAGCAGGTGTTTCACCTGTTGTACTAGGGCATCTCTTCTCTCACCAATCCCTTCGTTCCCAAGGTGATTATTACTATAGAAACCAGGTGTTTTCTTCCACACACCAATCTGTAATTTTCTACCCAGCATCTCCTCTGTGCCTTATGGAAGAGAGAGGAAGAGAAGACTCGGTCTCTGCCATCCAGTGGAATTCAGTCTGATTAGAGAAATGAAAGCCAGATACCATAGAATCTCAGAGTTGCAAGGGTCCTTAGAAGCTTTTATATTTAATCAGTAAGCATTGAGGGGAAAGAACTAGGAGCTGGGAATTGGTGGGGAGGAGGACAGGAAAATATCCATATAGATGGACCTTGAACTGAGTTTTGAAGGGAAGTGGGGCTGAGGGATAAGAGTAAGGATATGGACAACCAGACCAAAGGCATCTGTGCCAAAAACAAGAATAGCCACTAGAATACACCAGATAAAATATATCACACAAACTAAGACCCTTCTAAGAAGGTAGCGAATTATATAGAACTGAACAGAGCAGTTTATAGTCTCTTCTGCTTGGTAGTAAGACTAGGAAGAAAACCTATTTGAACTCCAAACTCCCATGGAAGTTAACATGGAGTGGACAGAGAAAATAGTCATTCTTTTAGAGTCCTGGGCAATAGTCATTGTGTGAGGTGAGGTTCAAATCCGAACCTAGAACAAGAAAAAAGGGAACTGAGTTTTAAGGTCCTATGCCAGCTAAGACTGATTCTGCCAGTCATTAAATTGTCTGATTGGTTGGGAATATGATTTTAGGTCAATTGAACAGGGTGAAGAGAAATGAGTTCAGAGCAAGGGTGAGACTTCAGTGTTCGGAGCAATGATAAATTCTTGGAATGCTGAAGGAGACATCCAAGATCAGTGAAGGAGGCCTAAAGTACCAGAGAAGAATCTTTGAGGTCAGATGGGGAAGTGCTTCCCTCACTCAGGGTCCAGGAACCAGAGCAAAAGGTCTATAGAGTATGATATGACTTGGGGTAAGAAGGGAAATGTGGGTTCCACGATCATAGAAAAGAATGGGAAACAGATTCTGAGAGGGCTAAGAATCTCATTCAGCAGAGTGTGGTACCAACTTCCATCTCTCCCAGACAAAGGTTTTGAAGATCTCAGTCTAATAGCACACCCAGACAAGTATGGGAGGCAAAAAGGATGCATTGAGGCTGAGCATTGTGTCCAGTGGGCCATTAAAGCTTGTATGAAGTGAATCTAAGTCAGTTTAGTATTAAGTCTGCTCTGAGCACTCACCCTGCTTTTATAACATGTATCTGTTCGCTTTTCCTGTGGTTTTCTAGTATCGATGGTCAAATTTTCACTTTGGTACATCTGAACTAGGAAGAAAGAAAATTTGCTCATGCTTCAGATGTGATAGAGGAGGATCAGAGCTTCCAAAAGGACCACCTGTAGTGATGGTAATAGCTAGTCTACTGGGAAGAAGGGATAGTAGGAAGGAAAAGATAAGAAAGGAAAGAAGAGAGTTCAGAGCAGCTATTATTGCAGTCCCTTTCTGACTTGGTTTTGCCTCAGTTTCTTCCCTAAAACCCTTGAGATCAAATTACATTAGCCACAATTTCTAAGATGCTCTATTATCTAAAACACTTTCCTCTCAACAACGTGGGAAGATATTCATTTTCAAAGAGGAACAATGAGATCATGGAGTGATGTCTTGACTTGATCATGAATTGGATTTAAGCCTAAGTCTCTTTTTCAGAGTCATTGAAGTCCAGTGGCAAGACAAAAGTCAGAATGACTAGAGATAGCCTGGGTTGCAATGAATGACCTTGGTGTCTTCAATGATTGACCAAGCTCTAAGCATTCTACGGCACCTGCTTCAGATGCCTTCATGGCCACTGGAACAAATTGTTCTCATCTGCCCATTCTTCTGGGGGATGTCTTCACATGCTTGGGGCAGACATCTCCCATGTGGGAAGGCAGGCTGATCATGAAGTGTTATCTAATACTTCATGAATAATGATGACCAAAAAAACAAGGAATGATAAAGAGAACTAATGTAAAGAATGTTATCAGCACATAAAAGAAAAAGACAAGCAGGTCACAGGACCAGATAGTAGGGGGGAGCCCATTCTGCAGCTCATACATTTGACTAGAATTTTTGTGAGGTCAAAAGAAAGAAAGGAAAGCTCTTTGAACCTTGCCCCATGCTTATGGCAAACCAAGGAAAAGAGTTGGACAGAATGAGCAGGAAGGAATGTTTTATGAATAATATCATTTGAAGTTATGGGCCCACATCACAATGAAAGCATTGGAGAGGCAGTTAGAGAAGGAAAACATTTTCTCAAGGTCTCATTGCTATTATATTTTCTGACCCCGAGCCCAATACACTTTGCACTACATTTCAGCTCCCTGTCAACCAAGTAAGTCCACCCCAAAAAGAAAAAGGTGGGGCCCATCACCCATCAGGTCTCAGGGAAGGTCTGATATGCTGATCATTTCAACTATCATTACGATTTCTTGATGAGGCACAATATTTATTATTGTATCATCTAATGATAAGGGATATGCCCTTGCCCAGCATCCATACAGAAAAAGTCATACCTATTCTAAAAATAGGAGGGTCAGAGGGGGCTGGCAAAATGAGGTAAATATCATAGTTACAAAATGAAAGCAGCAGGAGAATGACCAGGGCTGCCAGGATTGAAAGAAAGATAGTGATTGTGTAGGCAGACCATAGAAGAGCTGAAATATTGCTAGAATTTTGTCTTCAATAGCATCAACAGACATCCTCTTTCTAGTGAAGATTGTCAGCTTAACAGACTCAACCCAGGGATTCAAGAGAAGGGGATGGTGTAGGAATCAATTGGTTCACGAAAAGTGACCAGTGAAAAGACAGAGAGATAGGATAAAGGAGAGGAAGAGAGAGAGAAGAGGGAGAGAGAGAGAGACAGAGACAGAGAGAGACAGAGAGAGACAGAGAGAGACAGAGAGAGACAAATACAAAGAGAAAAGTGAAGGGAGAGAGAGACAAAGAGAGAAATACAGGACAGAGAAATAGAGATACAGATAGAGATGGCAAGAACCATCAGGAGATAGATGGGTGGATAAGGAGGCTG
Source organism: Gracilinanus agilis (assembly GCF_016433145.1). Classification (NCBI taxonomy): domain Eukaryota; kingdom Metazoa; phylum Chordata; class Mammalia; order Didelphimorphia; family Didelphidae; genus Gracilinanus; species Gracilinanus agilis. The sequence continues at coordinate 677,611,657 of NC_058131.1, forward strand.
CCATGCCAAGAGAGGTCCCCATTGTAGAAAATCAGCCACCTGGTTTCCTCACTCTGGCTTCTTTCCTCAGAGATGTCCCCCCTCCTTCCCTTCAAGCCTCCTTCAACCAGAAATGAGAATTTCCAACTAAAAAACTACAACATACACAAATTTTAAATTGGTGAGACATTCTGTGTGATAATAAGAGTCATAAATACCCTATGGGAACCTGCACCTCTCTCCAACTCTCACACATGAATGTGCGCTGGGGAGGCCTTGATGTTGAGAAGGAGGAAAAGGAGGAGAGGAGTTAGGATAAAGATAAGTTTATCTGTAGACCAACTAAGGCTAAAGTCAACCTAATTTCTTTTTCATTCTTTATGCTCATCCTTTAGTGCTCCAGAGAGCCTGTATTCCTAGAGGAAGATATAAAGAGGTTAAAGGTGGGTCTTTTCCTTTAAGAGGTAATAAATGGAAGAATTGAGATGAGAACTATGTTCCTTTGATTCTAACTCCAAAATTCTGTTGCAAATTCTGCAACAGAAGTCATTCTCCTCTCTTGCAACAGGTACAGAGATACATAGCAATAGACAGATAGATAGACATGCAGACACACACACACACACACACACACACACACACACACACACACACACACCACCCCTCCTAATGCTGGTTCCCACTTTGGTATTTGTGCTTCTGATTTTCATCCCTTTGAATCCCTGAATTCCAAAAACTTGACCTCTCACTATTCATCCCTCCAGTTGTTCCTCACAGTCCATGTTCTCACACTTCACTCTTCATATTGTTCTCTAATCTTCTTTGCACAATTGTTCTCAATCTCTAGTATTTCTATACCAGATATTCACACCTCTATACCTCTAATACATATGCCTTATGAATTATAAAGTATATATGCACCCCTGGGATTCATTCTTTCTTCCCTCCTCCCTTACTTCTCACTACAAGTACTCACGCTATCACAAAGGGCAAGGGTTTTGAGCCATCCTTGCGAGCAGGGAGGTTGACAGCCCCATGGATATTGATTGTGATGACTTCCTTTTGGGCTGGAGCCAAATGGCCAAAGGTGGTCTCTGAATGTCGGGATGCTTCTTCAAGAGGCAGAGGTTCCTCTGCCACCTGTTTGAATCAGGAGAAAGGAATATTAATATTTTATATTTGTAGTCAGCCCATTTCTATTCCAACTGGCCCCATCCTCTCTTTTCTTAGGATTGAGTTTACTGTTGAGATTTTTAGCTTAAGCTGATCCCTCAAATTTAAAATTTCCCAAACTTTCCCCTTGCCAAAAGAAAAGAAATACTATACTCCCTATTGTAGGCAATAAGTATGCCAGAAAGAGTTTTAATTTTTCTTCTAATATAAACTTTAAGATTGGCTATCATGACAACAAAGGAAAGTAATGAATGTTGGAGGGGATGTGGCAAAATAGGGACATTAATGCATTGCTGGTGGAGTTGTGAATTGATCCAACCATTCTGGATGGCAATTTGGAACTATGCCTAAAGGGCACTAAAAGACTGCCTACCCTTTGATCCAGCCATACCACTGCTGGGTTTATACCCCAAAGAGATCATAAGAAAAAAGACTTGTACAAAAATATTTATAGCTGTGTTCTTTGTGGTGGCAAAAATTGTAAAATGAGGGAATGTCCTTCAATTGGGGAATGGCTGAACAAATTGTGGTATCCATTGGTGATGGAATACTATTGTGCTCAAAGGAATAAAGAACTGGAGGAATTCCATGTGAACTGGAACAACCTCCAGGAATTGATGCAGAGTGAAAGGAGCAGAACCAGGAGAACATTGTACACAGAGACTGATACACCGTGGTACAATCGAAGGTAATAGATTTCTCTACTAGCAGCAATGCAATGATCAAGGATATTTCTGGGGGACATATGAGAAAGAATGCTATCTATCCACATCCAGAAAAAGACCTTTGGGAGTAGAAACGCAGAAGAAAAACAAATGGTCAAACACATGGTTTGATGGGGATATGATTAGGGATGCAGACTCTAAATGATCACCCTGGTGCAAATATCAATAATATGGAAATGTCTTGATCAATGACACATGTAAAACCCAGTGGAATTGCTCATTGGCTATGGAAGGGGGTGAGGGGAGAGGAGGGGAGGGAAAGAACATAAATCATGTAACCATGGAAAAATTCTCTTAATTAATCAATTAAATAAAAATTAAAAAATATATAAACTTTATTCTACTTAGGGAGAGAATTTTCCAAACTGACAGGATCCCCCTACTGCCCTTAAAAATCTAACACAAGTCATTTTGCAGTCCTAATTTTCAGAATTTCAGAACAATGTTGATCTTTTACAATGTGCAAGAACATTCAGACTTATAGAACTCAGGGGTAAGGTAAAAATTCAGTTAATAGTTTGCTTCACCACTTAGAGCAATTGTCACAAATCATTTCTTAAAACCACTCAATCCATCCATTACCCTCGCAAGCACTCCTTTCTAACTAGTCAAAAAGATCTTAAGAGGTTTCATATTATGATCAAAATCTAGTCCAGATGACTTCATCAAGAACTCCTTGCCCTTATTCAGTCACTTCCCTAATTACTTATTAAAATGCTTTCTTACTATTTTAAAAGGGGGAGCATATTTAAAAGAAAAGGCTTTGTCTGCTTCCATAATCTTGCACCAGCTTTTAATTTTTTTTCTCTTAACTCTTACCTTCTGTCTTAGAATCAATACTAAACATCAATTCTAAGGCTTCGGAAGTGTAGCAAGGGCTAGGCAACTGGGATTAAAGACTAGCCCAGATCAAAAAAAGATGTCTAAGGCCACATTTGAGCCTAGGTCCTCCCAACTCTAAGCTTGGCAACTCTATTCTCTGTGCTGCCTAAATGTTCCAAATTCTAATTTCTAAAATTTAATAACCTTTCAGTCACCTGAATGCAAAACCTTTTTGTATTCTTCAATGCCTCTCTTTTTTTTTCATTCATCACAATTAATCAAATGTCACATTCTTGTCAAGCCTACCTCGTAAATATTTGGACAGTTAACTTTGAGTTCCTTGCTTGGTGGAAAGCTACATGTTTGCTTGTATGCCTTACAGATTTTCTGAAACGTTGTACAAAACTTAGAATTTTGTAAATTGAATCATAGCACTAAAGACATTAGCAAAGCTGCTTCTTTTATGGAATTATAGAATGTCAGGTTGAGGGCAGGAGCTGTTTTTCATTTATATCTTTATACCCCTGGTGCCCAAGACAGTGCCTGGCATATGGTAGGTGTTCCATAAATGCTTGCTGAATTGAATCGAATTCTTCAGTGAATCTTTTATAAAGTATAAAAATTTTCAGTATAGTAAATCACTATTTTTCTTTAAAAAAAAAAAAAATATATATATATATATATATATATATATGGGGCAGCTGGGTAGCTCAGTGGATTGAGAGCCAGGCCTAGAGACAGGAGGTCCTAGGTTCAAATATGACCTCGGACACTTCCCAACTGTGTGACCCTGGGCAAGTCACTTGACTCCTATTGCCTACCCTTACCACTCTTCTGACTTGGAGCCAATACACAGTATTGACTCCAAGATGGGAGGTAAGGGTTAATATATATATACCCCTTGAGGGCAGAAACTATATATATTTTTTTTAATTCCACTCTGATCACCTAGTATAGTATACCTTGTAGATAGTAAGAGCTTAATAAATATTTACTAAATGGAATTTCTCCTTTCTGTTCCTTCCTTTCCATTTCCAGTGCCACCATCTTGGGAGTGTCTTGGTAGAGAAGAAAAACCTTTGATTCTCTATCCTGGTCTTTCTAGGTCCCACTCTCTCATCTAAGCTGAAATCCTTTTTTCCTTTCCTGAGAACCCTTCCCTCTAGTATCTCTTTCCTGGCCCCAATCTGAACATTTCTACAGCTAGAGCCCTCCAGGTTTAGACCTTGGGTTTCCTAGTTCACTGGCAGAAAGAGCCCGAGTTGAAACTCTACTCTGACAAAATGTTTGTCCCTTTGGGTAAGTCACTTAACTATGCTGGGCCTCAGTTTCCTCATCTATAAAATTAGGGAGTTCTGAGGTCTCTTCCAGTTAAACCCACCAAATAAAAGGTCTTATTGCCTTTACGGACTGAACTGAAGTTCTTCTCGTTCCAGCAATGGACCTGAAAGTCCTCCTCTTACCTAGTCTATTATCATGGCATTCGAGTCAGACTCTTAGCCTGTCTTTTTCCAACCTAGGGCTGGACTCTAAAGGACCTCTTCAGTCACTCTCCTCAACTGGACACTTACCATATTTAGCCGTATTTGCGTGTGTGTGTGTGTGTGTGTGTGTGTGTGTGTGTGTGTACACATAGAGGGAGGAGGGCAGCTAGGTGGCCCAGTGGATAGAGCACTAAGCTTGGAATCCAGAAGACATCCTCATGAGTTCAATTCCAGCCTCAGACACTTACTAGCTGTGTGATCCTGGGCAAGTCATTTCACCTTATTTGCCTAAGTTTCCTCATCTGTATAATGAGTTGGAGAAGGAAATGGCAAACTTATTTAATATCTTTGTAAGAAAACTCCTAATGTGGTCTCAAAGAGTTGGGCACAACTGAAATGACTGACCAACAAATACATATTGCATAGAAAGACAGGCAGAGAGAACTGACTTAGGTAGGCTCTAAAGTCCTTTTCAGCTCTGATTTCCTAGGACCCTAGGAAAGAATCACTTCTCTGGAGGGGAGACAGCTTGAAGACAGTGGCTTATCACCTTGAAACAAGATTTAAGTAAAAGATTTCCATAACAGTTCAAGTCAATAATGGAAGAGATTTTGAAAACTGCCAAATGAATTGATACAGACAGTAATTGTTAAAGCAGCTTAGAATGGGGAGAAATCACCAGGAACTGAACTGGACTCTGATGGATGAGCAGGTCTTAAATAGTCAGAATGAAAGACATTTTAAATGAATAATAACATAAAACTGGCAAAGGGAAAACAGAAGAGAATAAACATTTATATGGCAACAACAATATACCAGGCACTGTGCTAGGCACTTTACAGATATTATCTTATTGACCCTCACAATAAACCTAGAGGGGAGGTGCTATCATTACCAACCCCATTTTATAATTGGAGAAACTGAGGCAGAAGTGACTTGACAGGGTCACACACTTAGTAAGTATCTAGGGCTGGACTGGAACTCAGATCTTTGACTGAAAGCCCAGTACTCTATATACAGTGCCACCTAGATGCCAAGGACATGGCAGGATTTCAGAATCTCAGAATGGGAAGGAATTTCAGAGTTCTTGTCTTTGAGTTCCCATTTCATAATCCCTTGTATATAGTAGGTGCTTGTTGTTTTCTGTCCTTCATTTTGACTTGCTCATAAGTTGGATTTAAAGGAGGCAGAATTGTATAAAGTCATCAGCCTCACTCTCTTAGAGAGTCATCCAAGTTCAGTGGCAAGGCAAAAATCTGGGTGTCTGGTGAGGGCCCAGGATGGATGACCTTGACATCTTTGATGTCTGACCAGATGCTAAGGGCTCCACAAGGCCTGCTTCAGTCACCTTCATGGCGACTGGAGAATATTGTTCTCATTTACCCATTTTTCTGGGGAAGGTCTTTACATTGTAGGGGTAAACATCTTCCTAAAATGTGATGGTCAATACTGGAAATAACATTCTACATGTTGGAAGACCAAGGGAAAGCACAGTGAGGCTGCTGTCATCTCCATCATTCTGGACAACTGTGCCTCTTTAATGTATTTACTCATTTTGGCTTTTTTCCCCCTCTATGCATGAGTTTTTTCTGGCCGCCATGTTGTTTTGTGAACACCAGTGATGGACAACCTTTTGAGCTTGGTGTGTCAAAATTCACCAAAAAACCGAGCATAACTCAGGTGGCGTGTCACTTGACAAAAAAACACCATAATTTTGTGATATTTATGGTTTATATAGCAAAAATGTATAATTTTAATAATATAACTATATTTAATAAACCAAAATAGGTAAATTAAAATAGGTAGAATTGTAATCTATAGTGCACAGAGTATCTACACTACACTATAGCAAATGTTTCATCCTCAGCATGTGGCCCCATACTTCTCTGTATGTGGCTGTATGCAGCTGTGTGTAATCAAAAATGTCTACGTGTGTCAATGCTGACACATGTGTCATAGGTTTGCCATCACTAGTGTACACAGTCCGGGCTTAATAAAGTCTCAAGGTTCTTTGACAGTGTCATCTAGTTCAAATCCTTCAGTTTTCAAAAGACAAAAAAGGGAAGTAGTGATGCTGAGAGGAATCAAGCACCATACTTGTAATCTGGAAGACATGGGTTCAAATTCTATTCCAGACTTACTTATTAGTTGTGTGACTCTTCCAAGTCTCAGATTCCCTCTCTGTTAACTAGGGATAAATGAGGCTTAAGTGAGAAGTTGTATATTATTGTGAAGATGTGATTAACTCTCTCCTTGCCTACTTTTAAATTTAATCAACATAAGCAGATATACTCTTACTTAACCCTTAAGTAGGAGAAATCCACAAACTACTTACTAGAGGGATTTGCACCTCCAGAAAAACTGTCTACCCTCTGGGCAGTCCTAAGAAAACTTAAAGACTACAATTGGTCCCCTTAAAGTGGAGGAAGGAACAGAAAGTGACGCAAAGAGTCTTTAAAAGTGGATGAAACTTTCTGTCATGAAGTCTTTGAGCTTTTTTAAAGCTCTGTAGGCTGGTGGAGGACCTTCTTCAGCATGGACCTGGGAACCTAGCATTTGGTAAGACTGCCTTTGGATCTTCCCCTTTGAACTACAATGTAGGTGAGTGAAAAGCTGACTCCTTTCCTGGCTTTTGGAAAGATTAGTTTCCAGAGGAGGCCATGTGATTATTCACCACAGGGTTCTCTGACTAAACTGCCCTCCAGCTGATGGTCCTCCCATGGAGGGTCAAAAAATCCTGCATGAGTTGAACCAGGCAACAGAGAAACATTTAGGGTGATAAGTTAGACTGCTTACTCTACCCTCTTTCACATTTCTCTACTTTACTCTTTCCCTCTATTTTGTAAATAAAGCTGCTAAATAAAAAGTCATTTTGACTTGAGTCATAATATTCTCTTATATTTTGTCAAACCATATTAATTTTAACCCCCACAATATAAACCATTTGGCAAACTTTTAATCAAGATATCAATGTGAGCTCTTATTACAAACTGTTGCTCAAGGAGGGGAGAATTACTTGTCCAAAGTCACACAAGCTAGCCAGTGGTATGTTTAGGAAACACTGCAAGTGAACATTTTTTTTTCTGGAGATTGTGGTCAGTGAGAGATTAGGTTAGAAAGAAAGGTGGGGGCCAGATTGTAGAAAGCTTTGACTACCAAGATAGAGTTGAGAGACTTTATCCTACAGGCATTAGGAAGCTATGGAAAGACCTTGAGTATGACAAATCAAACCTGTGCTTTCAGAACCTTGGTAGGAGCATTTAGGATTGAAATGGATGGGAGAAAGACTAAAGGAAAGACTAAAGGTGTTAAGGAAGGTGATTTTCTATAAAGTTCTTTTAATTGATAGTGACTTAGATTGAGGTATTTGTGGGTGGAGTCAGATAGGCATTCAAATCCTGCCTCTAACACTTATTAACTATGTATGAGCCTCCATTTTCTCATCCATAAAATGGGGATAATAAGAGTCAGAATATTACCATGTTATTGTAGAGTGTTCTGTAAATTTCACAACCTTAGATAAACATCAGTTTTGATGGAATTGGGGGCAGTGAAAAAAGGTATTTCCTTTCCATCATCCATTATCTAGATCATAAGGTAATGGAGTTCAAGGGCAGCTTCCCTCATCAAGCAAGACCTAAGGTTAAGAGTACTTTTTCAAAGCTTAAAGTAACATGTAAATGGCAGTTATTATTATTACCTTGTTCTCTTTTTTTATGATGATTATGCATTAGCTAATTAGCCTCCCAGAAGAAAAGAAGAGTAGACTAGGTTGTGTCACATCCCTTGAGACAGGCTTTCTCTCCCACAGTGACTAACTTCCCACCCTGGGGATAGGACCTGCCCGTGACAAATTTCCACACGTATCAGGGCCCACTTTGGTCTAATTCCATCTGCAAGGAAACCAGTGGGAGGCCTCTGCCTCCTTCTCTCATTAAATGGTATCAGAAGATATGGTAAGACAGAGAGAAAAGCCTGAAGCTTGAGCCAGGCACTTGGGACAGAATAGAGTTTGTCTTCTCTTGGACTCCCTGCCAACCTCAACTTCATCAATGAGGGCAAAATTTGTCCCACACCTCCCCATTGCTCCCACCCGCTCAATTAAATCCTTCAAAAATCTCTATGGTCACAGCTACCTAGTCTAGTGTGATCTTGGCCCAGACTCTGGCTCTGCTTTATTCTTGATCTGAGGGTCTGGGGAAGACTGGAACATGGTTCTCTCAACATGGCAGGGTTTTTTAAACAAAGTTTCCATGGGGCATCCATCCCTAGATTGCATGTGTAGGTCGCCAAACCTCAAGGAAACTGTTGGATGTTAAGCTGAGAGAAACCTTAAAGAAATTAGGGGTATGTAAATCAGGGTTCACAGCCCTTGCAAGGGACCCCCCCCCTTGGATGAAGGTCAAGAATGAAAAAATGTTTATCTTTATGTTCACTTACTTCTAACTGAAATTTAACATTTTCTTCAAATATTTATAACCATTATTCTGAGAAAGGTTCATAGGTATCACCATATTGACATAGACACAAAGGTCAAGACCTCCTCACCTAGTTCAACCAACAACTCATTTTACATATGGAGAAACTGAGGACCAGACTATAGGAAGGAAAGTAATTTTCTCATAGGGCCACACCAGTTTGTTTATTGCAAAGTTGGACCTGGAGCCCAGGGCTCCTATTACCTGGGCCAGAATTTTTCCTACTATACAGGGCTGGGGAAGGTCCTGGTAAAGGCAAGGGAAGGTGGCTTTAATACAGAGAAGGAAGAATAAGGAGAATGGCCTTTTGAGATTAAACGGACATTTTGTGGCTTTCTCAGCTAAGAGGCAAAGATTGCATTTGAACTGGGACTGATAAATTCTAAAAAAGGCACCCAAACCTACACCCTAGACACCAGGATCTGGAGTTTCAAGATGGAAGGATTTGGAGGACCAAGCCCAGTATATTTTACTTCCACTGAAGATAGCCTCATATTGCTAGACTCATAGTGGGAATATTACCAAACCCTGAAGAGTAGCATCCCTAAAAGAGATCCATATTATGGAGTTTCTAAGGAGAGTTTGGAGTTTAGGTGGCATCCTTGTCCTGTGTGGGTAGCATTGAGGAGAGTAGCTGTAGCCTCTTATAATGATCCCTGGAATCCTTCCAATATGACCTCTGGAGTCCTTCTAGAACCAGGACTGGCACTGAAGGGACCTCATGGCTAAAACCAGGGAATATTGATGAGGGCTTAAGTAAACCCCCTATTATAGCAGTTCTCATCCATTTTTTCCATGTCTCTCCCATTGGCAGTCAGGCTGGTGAAGGCTAGGTACCCATTCTCAGAATCAGGGTTTTTAAATGCCTCGAGTAAAAAAAAATAGAGGATTACAAAGAAGAGACCAAGTATATTGAAATACAGTTATCCAAATAGATTTCCCAAGATCCAAGAGCATGGAAACCCCTGAAATCTATCCATGACAGGTCCTTGAACTCCCAGTTAAGAAATCCTTTTCTAGGAAACTATAAGTAGGTGAACATAGAATAGTATACCTGTCAGATCTATGGGAAAGGAGAAATTTTAAGACCAAGCAAGAGATAGAGAATATTATAAAATGTAAAATAAATAATTCTGATTACATTAAATTAAAAAGGTTTTGTACAAACAAAACCAATGCAACCAAAATTAGAAGGGAAGCAACAAATTGGGGGAAAAAATCTGTATAACAAAAATCTCTGACAGAGGTCTAATTGCTCAAATTTATAAGGAGCTACATCAATTGTACAAAAAAAATCAAGCCATTCTCCAATTGATAAATGGGCAAGGGACGTGAATAGGCAATTTTTAGATGAAGAAATCAAAACTACCAATAAGCACATGAAAAAGTGTTCTAAATCTCTTATAATTAGAGAAATGCAAATCAAAACAATTCTCAGGTACCACCTCACACCTAGCAGATTGGCTAAAATGAAAGAAGGGGAGAGTAATGAATGTTGGAGGGGATGTGGCAAAATTGGGACATTAATGCATTGTGGTAGAGTTGTGAATTGATCCAACCATTCTGGAAGGCAATTTGGAACTATGCCCAAAGAGCTTTAAAAGATCGCCTGCCCTTTGATCCAGCCATACCACTGCTGGATTTATACCCCAAAGAGATAATAAGGAAATATTTATAGCTGTGCTCTCTGTGGTGGCAAAAAAATTGGAAAATGAGGAGATGCCCTTCGATTAGGGAATGGCTGAACAAATTGTGGTATCTGTTGGTGATGGAATACTATTGTGCTCAAAGGAATAATGAACTGTAGGAATTCCATGTGAACTGGAACAACCTCCAGGAATTGATGCAGAGTGAAAGGAGCAGAATCAGGAGAACCTTATACACAGAGACTGATATACTGTGGCACAATCTAAAGTAATGGACCTCTCTACTAGCAGCAATGAAATGATCCAGAACAATTCTGGGGGACTTATGAGAAAGAACCCGATCCACATCCAGAGAAAGAACTGTGGGAGTAGAAACACAGAAGAAAAACATGTTTGATCACATGGTTCTATGGGGATACAATTGGGGATGTTAGACTCTAAGTGATCACCCTAGTGCAAATATTAATAATATGGAAATGGGTCTTGATCAATGGCACATGTAAAACCCAGTGGAATTGTTTGTTGGCTATGGGAAGGGGGTGGGAGGAGAGGAGGGAAAGAGCATGAATCATGGAATCATGAAAAAATATTCTTAATTAATTAATTAATTAAACTTAAAAGAAAAAAAGCCTTTTCTAAATGAAAACTGAACAATACCAAGAGGCTCTAGATGAAATATGCTAGTGACTCTGATCCTTACCAGGTACCTTTTACAGTGACTATGCCCTCAAATTCACAGCCAGAGAGGGGCAAGTGTGAGGCAAAGAGGGGTGGGTAAAGAATGTTGGCTCCTTGGGGCAGAAGCTTCCTTTTTTCATTGTGTCCTGGGACTTATCCCAGGTCTTATAGGCATCTTCTGATTTCAAAGAGGTAAACTGAGGCTTGATATTAGGAGAAAACTTCCTGAATGATTCAAGCTGTTCACAAGTAGAATAGGCTGCCTCAAGAGACTTCCCCTATCTGGAAGTTTCTAGCAGAAGCTGGATTCCCTTGGATCATCAGTTAGCAGGGTGGCTGCTAAAGTTACTTTCAATTCTCAAATTCTGTGATCTGGAGCCTCTTTGAAATTCTTCAACTTCAAGATTCTTCTGCCCTTTTTCCTTTCCCAGAGTTCTTTCCACTGTCTTTCCTGGCATTCAGTTCTTCGCTGCAAACCAGGAGGACATTAGTGGGTAAAGTTGCTTCCTTGTTTTCACTAAAAAGATCTGGCATCTGTGATTCTAAGTTATCTTGTCTTTGCCTCTGGGGGCTTCCTTCTGCCTCTCCTGTTCGAGGTGATAGGTTCAGGTGTGATCTGATGGGGAGACAATGCCTGTCCTAGGTCTCTAGGTATGCTCAGACCTACCATTGTGATAACTATTATCTCTAAATCCCAGGCACAGCTTCTTCATAGTAGGATTATTTCTTCTTTCTCTGCATAACAAATCAGATCTTTCTCTTCCCCTTTCTCTTTCTCTTTCTCTCTCCTCTATCTCTCTTCTTTATTTCTCATTCTTTTTTCTCTCCCTTTCTCTCCCTCTCCTTTCTCTTATTTCTCCCTTCTAAATCTCTTATTCTTCTTTCTCTGTCTGCCTCTCCCTCCTGTTCTCTATCCCCTTTTCTCTTTCATTCTCCTTTTCTCTTTCTCTAACCATCTCCTTCCCTCTTTCTCCTTCCTTCTTTCCTCTCTCTCTTCCTTGCTTTCCCCTCTCTCCTCTTGTTTCTCTCTTTCTAATTTCTGACTCCCCTCTCTTCTCTAATTCTCTCTCCCCTCTGTCTCTGTGTCTCTTTTTTAAAAAGTCTCTCTTTGTGTCTATAACTCTCTCTTCCCCCTTTTCTCTGTGTCTACTTCTGCCTCTCTCTCAACTACATCCTGTACAGACACATCTTTCTTCCTTTCAAAAACCCTCTGAGGTGAGAAGAACAAAGATCTGAGTTCTCTAGATAAGGAGACTAAGTCTCAAATAGATTTGTTCAAGGTCACACAGGTAGCTGTTGAGACAACTCCAGCGCTCTTTCCCATCTGCCTTTCTTTTTTGTGCCTTTCTAACAGTGCTCATACAGACCACCTGTGCACTCAGTTAGGACTCTCGAAAGTGCTAGGCATTCTTCCTTAGAAATGTCTCTTCTGTCTTTTGACAGATCCTTCTCTTAAAAGTAGAGGAAATGGCCTGAATATAACTCTGACAAGAAATTCCTGTGCCTGGAGCAAATTCATTTGAGGATCAATGGTCCATAAGAGAGCAATACATTTTAATTGGATGTGGTTGTACTTTAATTGGGGATGCCCAGAAGAGGGTAGAAGGCTGGTAAAGGAGGCAGATAGGACTGTTGTCAGTCAGTAAAAGAGGCAGAAGGGTCTCCGTACAAGGGTGACAGGTTCATGGCATGGTGGTATGTAAATCATCAGAGAACTGAGAAGGGAGGGAGAAAACTATACCCCTCCAGATGTTGGCACCCTGGGAAAAGTCACATTTGCCTCACCCTAGTTATGGCTCTTTGTCTGTATAATTACTATATATGTAAACTATTATAAAACTGGAGGAACAAAGCCTTATATGGAACAAGCCAGGACTGGATCTAGAGTGAGAGGTCCAACTCTGCCCCTTACTAGCTGTGTGTCTTTAAACTGATCAGACTTCTACTCTGAGGTGAATTTTCCTCCTCTGTAAAACAAAGAGGTTGGACTAGCTGCTCTCTAAGGTCCCTGCCAGTTCTGAATTCCCATGATTCTAAGGGCAACCTCCTCCCCCACTTCCCTGGTGGGGAGACAGCCTGAAGACAGTGACTTATCACCTTGACACTATATCTAAGAGGGCTGAGGCTAGTGAGGGGCTGGTGAAAGCTGTTAATTGGACCTTGCCTCTGTTAGTCCACTGTGGAAAATCCCTTTGGGGAAAGCAGAGCTTGGTGGTAGGTGCTTTGAAGTCAGAAGCCTGATCTCAGTCCCACGGAGTGATGCTTACAAAGAGCTGATGATTCTGAAGCCCTAGGAACTCAGACTCAAAGCTGAGACATTTGAGGCACGTGGACCAGGTCTGGGCTTAAGGCAGCCAAAGGGCAGAGCTTACACGTGTACAAAGTCTGCAAAGCGCTCTACAGACAGTATCTCACTTGAGCCCCATAGTGATGGTATAAAAGGAAAGCAAATTAGTCTGAGTCAGGGGTTCTAGGTACAAATCCCACCTCTGATGCTCCCATCCCAGTGAGACCTTAAAAAAATCATTCCAACTACCTGGCCTCAGTTTCCCCATGTGTAAATATTGAGGGCCTCCCAAGTGTCTGTTTTGTTGTTTAATCTTTTCCATCATGTTTAACTCTTTATGGTCCCATTTAGAATTTTCTTGGTGAAGACATTACTACAATGTTTTGCCATTTCCTTCTGCAGCTCATTTTACAGATGAGAAAACAGAGGCAAAAGGGGGTTGTGACTTGTCCAGAGTCACACAGCTAGTAACTGTCTGAGGCCAGATTTGAACTCAGATCTTCCTGACTCCAGCCTGGACACTCTATCCACTGCACCACCTAGCTATTCCTAGGGATCCCTTTAAATCATTTATAGATGGGGAAGCAACAATAATGGCTCACATGGAGATAGTACCAATATCTTTGCAGAGCAGTTCCTAGGCATTCTCTAATTTGATCCACATAGCAACCATGTGTAGTAGGTGCTGTTGGGATTTCCCCCCTCTTATAGATGCCTGGCACATACTAAGGGTTTAAGAAATATTTGTTGATGTTGGCATGACTGCAGATCAAGGCACGCCATCTTTTACTTTATTTCCTTCATGAGTTTTTTATTGTGTATGTGTGATATGTGTCTTCTGTCATGGCACAGGGGGAATATGGAAATATGTATTGCATGAAAGCACTGGCATAACCTATATCAGACTATTTACCACTTTGGGGAGGGGAAGGGGGAGAAAAGGAGAGAATCTGAATCACAAAATGTCAAAAAAAATTTCTACATGCAATTTAAAAAATTAACATTTTTTTAAAAAAGAAAAAATATTTGTTGATTGCTGATGAAACTAGGGACTTGGAGAGGTGAAGCAAGTATGTTGGACAGGATGGGAATTGAACTCAGGTTTTAATTCCAAGTCTACTGCTCTATCCACTATACCAAAACTCTTCTTATTGGAAACTGAGGCACAAAGCAGTTTGTCACTTTGTCCAAGATTGAATGGCTCATCTGATTCTAAATCCAGGGCTCTCTCCACAACAGCAGTTACCAAGTAAAATGGGGTTTCCTTATTAATTGGGGACATGGGGTTTTTTCCAGGGCATAGGTTACTAAGCACATGATGGGTGTAGGTAGAGTATCTTGGCAAGTATCTTTTATCTATGATTATTTTGCCATTAACAAGTGACTGCAGAGCCTGGGGGAGAGGGTTTTTGATATGGCACCTATACAATAATCCTGCAAATTAACCACCTAAGTCAAAGGAAGTGGAAGCCAGGAAGAGGTGAGGTTCCTCCCTGGGAAGCATCCTGGATGCCATTCTAGGTTGAGTGATCTTAAAAATGAAACACTCCACATTTCCTAGTCAAGGTCCTGAGTACCAATGACCATCTGTTTTATGACTAGAGGGTAGGTAATGGCTCAGCAGAGTGGTGGGAAACATGCTTAGATATAGCTGACCTGTTCAGCAAGCACCTACTGTATATGCTAGGCACAATGGGAATACAATATGGATAGAAAACTGGCCTCAGAGTCAGAAAGATATATGTTCACATCTAGCCTCAGATGTTTACTTGCTGTGTGACTTTTGGCAAGTTGCTTAACCCTGCATGCCTCAGTTTCCTCATATGTCAAGTGAGCCAGACAAGGAAATGGCCAACTATTCCAATGTCTTTACCAAGGAAACCCCAAATGGGATCATGAAGAGTCAGGCACAATAGAAATGACTCAACAACAAATATATCAGTATCTGTAAAATATTCATATATATATGATCTATATACATATGTATGTAAATATGTGTAGGTGATATACATAGCTGATATACATACATGTACATGATATATGCCATATGTAAATTATACATAAAGTTTACATCTATCTATTGTTCTATCAAAAAAAAGGGAGAAAAGGAAAGAATCTGAATCACAAAATGTCAAAAAATTCTATCAATTGATCTATCAATTAATTTATCAATCGATCTAATTTTCTATCTATCATCCATCCATTTGTCCATCTTTCTGTCTGCATATCTACCTGTCTACTTCTCTCTCTGCCTCCCGTCTGTCTGTCCATCCCTCTAGCTATCTAGCTATCTGTCTGTCTATGTCTGTCTCTAACCATTCATCCATCTCTCCCTCCATCCCTCTATCCCTCCATCCGTGTATGTATCTATCTTATCTATCTAATCTAATTTAATCTTATCTGTCTATCTATCTGTCTGTCTGTCTATCCATCTGTCCATCCATCTATCTGCCTGTCTATTCATCTCTATCTATCTATCTATTTATCCATCCATCCATCCATCTATCCATCCATCTATATCTATCTATCTATCTATCTATCTATCTATCTATCTATCCATCTGTCCATCCATCTATCTGCCTGTCTATTCTCTATCTGTCTGTCTCTCTATTTATCCATCTATCCATCTATCCATCCATCCATCTATATCTATCTATCTATCTATCTATCTATCTATCTATCCATCTGTCCATCTAACCATCTGTCTATCTATGCATCTATTTATCTATCCATCTGTCCATCTATCCGTCTGTCTATCCATCTATCTGTCTTTCTGTCTGTTCATTCATTTCTTGATCCATCAATCTATCAATCTCTCTATAAACTCTCAGTATAGGACTGATCAGGCTGCCACTTAGCTGGCCTGCTGCTTGGTCCAGGTTTCTAGAGGAGCCTCAGCTGAGATTAGAAGGGAGGTCTCCTGACTCTAAGCCTTTGCTTTCTATCACTGCCATGTTCAGAACAGCTAAATAAGCGTCTGAGAAGGAGCACATCTGTCTAAGGCCCAGGCTGGGCACTAGAGCCGCTGCTCCCTGGGCAGAGATAGCAGCAGCACCGAGGGACCCTCTGCTCTTTGACTGACAGAACACAATCTCTCCATCCGGCTCCCTTCTCTTAGGCCCTAGCAGGTGTCAGCAGCAGCCGAGGCGGTGGTGGAGGTGTTAATGAAAGTCCAGATTGCTGGGCCTGCCTTCCTCCTAAGGGGCCTCATTTGTGAGGCAATGACTGCCTCCCTCCCTCCTCCCTCCCCCCTCTCTCTGGCTCTCAGTGTCAGAGGATGGAGGCTGGGGCAGATGGCCGGCTAGGAACCAGACCCTGGCTGAAGCCTGTCTGAATGGAGCTTGGGTTAAACCTGGGCTCCCACATGCCTTCCTCTTAGCTCTCTGTCTTCTCTTACAGGCACGCTGAACTCGGAATAAGGTAGGAAGGAAATGGACTGGTCCAGGGGAACAGGGAAGAGATGAGTCTTGGCTTAGTACCTTTTAGGGGCCAGAGGATGGGGAAGAAAATGCTGCCGAACTGAGGACAGGTTACTGACTCTGGGGGAGGCCTTTGTGATCAGTCAACAGAATCTGGATGTGAATCTCACCTCTTCTGTTTACCAGTTCTATGAACTTAAGCAAGTCGGTCAACAAACATTTATTAAGCACTGGCTATCACAGTTTACAGAACACTGGGTCTGGAGTCAGGAAGACCTGCATTCAAATCTGTCTTCATGGACTCACTGTGTGACTGAGCAAGTCACAACCATATTTGCCTCAGTTTACTCATCTGTCAAATGATCTGGACAAGGAAATGACAAACCAGTCCAGTTTCTTTGCCAAGAAAACTCCAAATGGCCATGAAAAATTGGACATGATGGAAAAACAACAGCAACAAACAAACAAACCCACAATAGATGCCAGTCATTGTGCTGAGAGATTAGGTATACAAAGAAATATAAAAGACAGTCTTGCTTCTCAAGGAGCAGCTCACAGTCTAACAGGGCAAGTCAATTCACCTTCTGGGCCTTAGTTTGCTCAGCTTTAAATTGGGGATATTGAATTAGGTTACCTTTAAGGTCCCTCTCAGCCCCAAATCTACTTTCTCATGATCCACCCTAATAGTGAAGAACAGTGATCTAAATGATAAATAATGCAGAAATCATGTACATGTGGCTTTGTGTGTATCATCTCTCTCCACTCTTGCCCTCATATACATTCTCTCTTTCCCTCTTTCTAAACTATCCTCCCACCCACATTCCTCTTTAAGTCTCACACAATCCTTCCCTCGAATTTACTTTCCTAAATAGTCTAGTGGAAAGAGCCCTGGATCAGGAATCAGAAGCCTGAGTTTGAGCCTCAGCTCTGCCACTGACTAGCCTGATGACCGTGGGCAAGGCATAGTCCTCCCTCTGGGTCCCAGCATCCTACTCCAGAAAAATAAATGAGGCAGACAAGATCATTTTGGTCCTAGAGCTGAACGGAACCACAGAGGCTATGTACTACAACTGGTTAGAGGAGAGTGTTATCGTTGTACCCATTTTACAAATGAGAAAACAAAAATAGATCAAAACGATTTGCCCAAAGTCATACAGCAAGGGGCAGCTGGGTAGCTCAGTGGATTGAGAGTCAGGCCTAGAGACGGGAGGTCCCAGGTTCAAACCCGACCTCAGACACTTCCCAGCTGTGTGACCCTGGGCAAGTCACTTGACCCCCATTGCCCACCCTTACCACTCTTCCACCTAGGAGCCAATACAATTTTTTTTGTTTTTGTTTTTTTTTTAAACCCTTGTATTTCGGTGTATTGTCTCATAGGTGGAAGATTGGTAAGGGTGGGCAATGGGGGTCAAGTGACTTGCCCAGGGTCACACAGCTGGGAAGTGGCTGAGGTCGGGTTTGAACCTGGGACCTCCCGTCTCTAGGCCTGACTCTCACTCCACTGAGCTACCCAGCTGCCCCCCAATACAATTTTAAAAAACAAAAACAAAAACAAAAACAAAGTCATACACAACAAGTAAGGCTGTAAGACAGGTTTTTAGCTAAGATCTTCTTGGCTCCAAGTAAGTTCAGTGGCTTGTCTACTACACAAACATTTTATAGATTTTTTATTTTTTATATACATATTTTATAGATCAGGAAACTGAGGCTCAGAAAGGAAAGCAACTTTTTAATGTTCTGACATTTTGACTCTTAAATTAGGAACTTCCACATACAGGTGTCAGGAAGTCAGCCTCCTGTCATTAAAATCTCCATCTCTATCCAAATCCATATATTAAATATATGACACAGTCATATGCATTCCCATGCTGTCTCTCCTGACAGAATGTAAGCTCCCTGAAGGCAAGGGCTATTTATTTTTGGCCTTTGTATCCCAAATTCTTAGCGTATGACTGGCACATAGAAGGTGCTTAATAAATGTTTGTGGATTGAGTGAGTCATCTCTCTGGATGTTCATTTCCAAATTCACAAAAAGAGCAAGTTGGATTAGATGAGCTCCACAATCCCTTTCTAGTCAAGGTATGGAAAGAATTCTCAGCACAGGAAGCTGAATTCCTTTCCCAATCCTTGAATTCCTCTTTAACATCCCCCCTGTAGGAGAGATAACCCAGGCTCCTAAGCATTGTAACTGGAAAGGACTTAAATGGTCATTTGGTTTGATCCAACTTCTTCATTGTATAAGATGAGGAAACTGAGGCCAAGAAAGCAAATTGACTTACCTAAGGTCACACAACAACAGAGCACAGCCATCAGTGCAAGCTGGTTACTCAGAACCCCTCCCCTAGGGTTTTCCTCCTGTCTATCAGTTCTCCCAGAAGGCACTGTTCAGGAGTCTGTGGCTACCTGGGCAGTATGACTTAGGGAGTCTAGGAAAGGCTCCCCGCTTTTACCTCTTTCCTCATCAGCTTTATCCTGCACTGCCACAGGCTCCTCATTATGTGGAACACTGGGTCCCTCTCACCTCCCTGGAGAAAACATCTCAGACCCCCTCCTCTCTGACAGGTGAGGCTTGAGGCTGAAGGGGCAGGGAGCAGCTGGATGGTAGAATGGGACAGAATAGAAAACCCTGAGGAAGCAGAGGCAAACCTCACAAATTCTCCCTCTCCATCCCCCTATCTGTTGTGGAAGGCATTTGTCAGCATAGGCTGAGAGGCAGGAACCTCCTTTCACTGTCATCCCCATCTTCTTTTAAGGGAGACAGCATTGAAACAGTTAATGACTCCTGACTATGCCGGGCTCCCAATGTCCCCAGCGGCTCAGGTTGCAAAGACATGGCTCTGAGGACCAAAGTATTGACAGAAAGCAGACCTTTCTCCTCCTACTGACCTCTTCCCCTCAGCCCTCTCCTCTCTCCTAGACTGATTGGTGCCAGAATCCTTGGGGGAAGGGCTCACCCTTTCCCTTCTCAGCTCCAGCCCCTCCCTCCCTACTCCCCGAGATGACCACTCAGCACCCTATTGGGGAGCCTGGGAGTTCTGAATACCAACAGACATAGGGAGGGAGAGAGAAAGAGTAGAAAATGAAAAAGGCAGGGGAGACTGTCTCGACTTTGTTTCCATGGCATCCAATTCTGGACCTCTAACCCTAATCCAGCTTCTACAGCATCCAGGTTGTTAGTGTTGCCCTCCCCTCCAGGATCCTTCGGTGCCTGGCAACCCAGAAACCTGTCTGGTTCTCTCTCATCTGTAGTCTACCTGATGACTCCAGGCCTCAGTTTCTTTACCTCAACCATTGATTGAAAACCATAGGAGGCTAGTGTTGGAAAGGGCCTTAGAGATTATGCAGTCCAGTTCCATTCATTTTACAGCTTTTTCAGTCATGTCTGACTTTTCATGATCCTTTTTGGGATTATCTTGCAAAGATACTTGGAGTGGTTTACTATTTCCTTCCCCAACTCATTTTACAGATGAGGAAACTGAGGCAAGTAGGGTGAAGTGACTTGCCCAGTCACACAGCTATTGTCTGAGGATGCATTTGAACTCATGGAAAGGAGTCTTCCTGATTCCAGGCTTGGAGCTCTGTGCCCTTTGGCACCCCCTAGCTGTACCTAGTAGCATTTAATAAATGCCCAATCAGTTGAATTGATCAGCCATGTCTCCTAGTTAATTCCTATTGAACTAAAACTGCGGACCTTCACTTGGAGAGTTAAATCTTAGCCTAATATACCCTAAGAATAAGGCTTACTGTAATTTATCCATATTAAATTTCATCTCACTGGATTCGTTCCATCATTCCAGCCTATCAGGATCCTTTTGAACCTTGTGTTTCTGTTGTCTGATATTCTGATCCCTACAAGTTTCTCATAATTCAAAAATGGGAAAAGTAAACCATCTATTTCTTCAATTGATAGTAATGATGAAAATAACAGGGTATTGTATAGTATCTCCCTTCAGGGTGGCACCTATATATGTCTCCTCTGGGTGTGCAAATGCCTAAAGACTACAAGTCTCTCTCACTGTATTCTCATTCAGCCCAGTAGAGACAATGTGGTCCAAAGGAAAGGACCCAAGATTTGGAGCTAGATCTGGGTTTAAATCCCTTCCCAGTTCCTTCAGGCAAATCATTTGTTTTCTTTGGGTCTTTGGGTCCAAAGTTTGGGGTCTAAGCTCCTTAGTGTAAAATATGGAGGTTTGGGCTGGGTGATTTCTAAGACCCCCTTCCACCTTGAAGTTGTACGATCCTATTATCTTTTCCTTTGTCCACCAGAATTCCATGAAAGATTTTCTTTAATATATGATGTGCTCAGCAATTCTATGAAACAATGGCATGATTATCAAACTAGTTTTGATAGTTACCCCATCCAGCAACGAAAGATAGCTGGTCAGATATCACCTAGTCTTAGGAAACTTAGGTTGTCTCCTTCCCTAAGTGCCCACAGACCAGCTGTCATAAAGTCTATTCTTAGATTTTGCCCAGTGATGGGCATAATGATCTCACTTAGCCAGAGTTTCCAGCATCTACTTTATTTTGCTTTTGAAGAATGGAGAACTTGCCCATCTTCAGTCCTTGACATCTCACCCATTCTTCCCTTTCTTCCAGGATTCTACTGGTCAGCTATTTTATTTGGACCTTCTAACAGTGCCATTCAGGAGTGGCAAAGTGCTGGATCTGAGAATTGGCAAGACTGGGATTTAAAACCTGGGTCAGACACTTAACAATTATTGACCTTGAGTAACTTCTCATTCTCTTATCTTTAAAATGGTGAGAATGATAGTGCCTGCCTCACTGTATTGTTGGGAGGATCCAATGATTATAATTGGCTGTGTTGTGTTTGTGATCAATTATGTTGTGTTTCTTATGATGTGATGAGAATGATAACAATGATTATAATTGTGATTTTGACTCAATTGGATCTAAAAATCCGAACACATTAGACTAGGCTATATTAGGCCTCAAATCCTCTTATAATCTTGTTTGTAAACCATTCTTGAGTTTGCATACTATTCTTGTCAGGGAGTTTCCTTGGCAGCAAAATAGGGACTGAGTAGTCCTGCTTTCCTTCCATCATCTGTTAACATTACACCATCTGCCCCTTCTTCTCTCTCCTCTATGCTCCAGACATAGATGAAAAGAGGCCTTCTTTGTTTCTTGCCACGCTTCTATCATGCTGGGCTTTATCATTCCCAACCTTATTCCTAAAGGTCTATGTTGCCTATTTGTGTTTGGCCTTGGTTTTGGCCTCCGCTTCCATTTTTTTTTTGTACATTTCCTTTTAAAATCTGGGCCCCTCTGTGTAGCCTAATTGGTCTCTTTAGACACCTGCTTCTTTTATTCTTGTCCATCAGGGTAATTTGAAATTGTATTGTGAGGATTTCCTCTATGAGTCCCTCTTGGTGTCAAACCATGAAATCCTACTTATCATTTCATTTGGAAATCCAATTTTCTAAATCCAATCCCCTTGTTTTATTAAAGGAGGAAACTGAGGCTCAGAGTAAACTGATGATTGCCCCAAGTCAAAAAATAAATTAGTGGGGGTTGGGGGGGAATAAAGGAAGGTGAAGGGGAAAGTAAAAACAAGAATCATGTAACCATAGAAAATCTTTCTAAAAAAATAAAATATTTAAAAAATAAAAAATAAAAATAAATTAGTGGCTGGGACTTAAATCAGGTTTCCCTTCTCCCACGTCAATAGTAAGTTGGCAGTATCCCAAAGGCTTTCACACAGAGTATTTCTATTATAGCCAATTTCCCAAATGCCATTTAGCCTCACATGAATCTAGCTCAAGAGAGAAAGACTAGTTTTTTGAACCCTTAGTTTTCTAGATAAAGAATGAGGTCATCACATTTATACAAGTCAAGATCTGAACTAGAGTTTGAACCCAAGATTCCTATCTCCAAGACTAGCATTGTACTCACTGGGGTAGTAAGGGAGAGGGTATGAGAATAGACCATAACCAGAGGAACCAACAAAGGGAGAGAACAATATGAATATGAAAAAGAGACAACAAATAAAGGGAAAGGAAGGTGGGAAGGATGGTGGGTAACTAGCAGGAAGTAGAGCATCCAGATACAATTCCATTTAGTTTTTTTTTTTTCTTAACATTTACCTTTCGTCTTAGAATTGATACCAAGTGTTGAGTCCATGGCAGAAGAGGGGGAAGAGCAGGCAACTTAAGTTAAGTGACTTGCCCACGGTCACACAGCTAGGAAATGTGTCAGGCCAGGATCTCCTTCTTCTAGGCCTGGCTTTCTATCTACTGAGTCACCAAGCTGACCCTATTTAAGAGTTCCTTACTTTTCTTTCTGCTTGATGTGGCCTTTTTCTTCACTTCTACCTTGTAGAATCTTTCTTTAAGATGTTTTTAAAGTCTTTAGGACTTTAAGATGAAACTGAAATGTTACCTTTTACATAAAATTTCTAATCCCCCCCAAGTGCCTTCTCTCCCCAACTACCTTGTTTTTTATTTGTTTATATTAATTCTATTAATCTTTATGCATGCGTTTGAAATGTAAGCTCCTTGAGGACAGAGATTGCTTTGGTTTTATATTTGTACTCAGGGATTTTAACAAAGTGCCTGGCATATGACAGTTAGGTGCATAATAATACTTGTTGACTGATTGATTTTCTACACACAGCCTTATTCAAACTTATCTGCCTCCACCCATTCACCCAAACCAAAGTTGTTAAAATGAAACCCTTTCTGCATATCTTTATTGATGCTATTCCTGCTTAGACCTTCCTTAACCTGGCATGGATACCCTCTTATTTCTTCTCCTCCCCTAAAGACAAATATTAGATATTTAAAAAAAAAACTTTACTTAATGCTCCAGAGGAAAGAAGTTAAAATAAAAACTAGCTTGCAAAGAACCAGAATCATCTTCTAAGTGAGAATAGCCAATATTTATGTAGCACTTTTACAAATTTGCAAAAATCATTTTTACATATGTTAGCATCTTTGAGCCTTACAACAACTCTGTGAAGTAGGTGTTATTAATATTATCCCCATTTTACAGACGAGTAAACTGAGATGCACAGGGTTGTATAGCTCATAAGTGTTTGAGGCAGGATTCAAACCAACACTATCTAATACACCACTAGCTGCTCCATCTACCTCCAGAAAGAGTCCTTATCTGGACAGAGATAGGATTCTTATCCTTTTTGTGTG
>NC_058131.1:677640513-677676120 GCF_016433145.1 Gracilinanus agilis
CACTTCCTAGCTGTGTGACCCTGGGCAAGTCACTTGACCCCCATTGCCTACCCTTACCACTCTTCTGCCAACATAGTTTTGACTCCAAGACAGAAGGTAAAGGTTTTAAAAAAAATGAACCACAGAGGGCAGTGAGAAGATAGGGGGGTCCTGGGTTCAAATATGACTACAGACACTTCCTAGCTATGTGACACTGGGTGATACACTTAGCCCCCATTGTCTAGCCCTTATAATTCTTCTGCCTTGGAACCAATACACAATATTAATTCAAAGATGGAAGGTAACCATTTAAAAAATAAAGTGAAATAAAATGAACTGCAGCCAGTATAAAATCCTTGAGAGTCTGTCTGCCAAGACACATACAAGAACTTAAACACAATTCTTCACACAAATACAGATCTAAACAACTGGAGAAATATTAATTGCTGGTGGATAGGAAGAGCCAATATAACTAAAATGGCACTATTGTCTAAACTAATTTATTTATTCAATGCCATACTAATTTTAAAGAACTAGAAAAAATAACAAAATTCATCTGAAGGAATAAAAAGGTCAAGAATATCAAGAGAATCAATGAAAAACAAGTTAAAGAAGGTGGCTTCCTAGTATTAGATCTCAAACTATATTACAAAGCAGTTATCATCAAAACAATCTGGTACTCATAAGAAATGGAGTGGGTGATCAGATATGATACATGATATACAGAACTAAATGACCACAGTTTAGTGTTTGATAAACTTCCAAATCCCAGCTAAAAGAGGAAGGACTAACCATTTGACAAAAACTACTGGGAAAACTAGAAAGGAGAATGGCATAAATTGAGCATAGATCAATATCTCAAGCAGTATATAAAGATAAAGTCAAAATGGGGACATGATTTAGACATAAAGGGTGATGTCATAAGCAAATAAGGAGATCATAGAAAAAAATTAACTGTTATATCTATGGATAAGGGAAGAATTCATAACCAAAAAAGAGAGAAAGGATCCCAGGAGATAAAGTGGATAATTTTTGCTAACATTAAATTAATAGGGTTTTGTACAAACAAAACCAATGGAGCCATTAAACACAGGAAACTTGGGCAGGAATGGAAATTATTACAGCAAATTTTCTGATGAAAGCCTCATTTTTCAAATATAAAAGGAATTGAACCAAATTTATAAAAATCAGAAACCATGTCAAAGGACATGAATGGGCAGTTTTCAGAAGAAGAAATAAAAGCTAAAATAGTCATATGAAAGAATACTCTAAAACCACTAATAATTAGAGAAATGCAAATTAAAACAACTCTGAGGTACCACCTCACACATATCAGATTGGATAACATTGATAGCAAAGGGAAGTGACAAATAGTGGAAGGGAAGTGGAAAAATAGGCACCAATGCACTTTTAAAAAACCCTTACCTTCTGTCTTAGAATTAATACTGATTCATCAGAATCAATACAATTAATTGGTTCCAAGGCAGAAGAGCAGTAACGGCTAGGCAATGGGGAGAGTCACATAGCTGGGAAATATCTGAGGCCAGATATTGAATCCAGGACCTCCCATCTTTAGGTCTGCTCTCAATCTATTGAGCCATCCAGCTGCCCTCTACTAATGTACTTTTGGTAGAGTTTTCAACTGGTCCAAGTTTTCTGGAGAACAACTTGGAACTATGCCCAAAGAGCTATAAAATTTTGTATACCTTTGACTCATCAATGCCAAAGTGATCAAATAAAGGGAAAGGTTCTATATTACAAAAAAAGATATAAAAATTTTAATGGCAGCTCTTTTTTAGTGCCTAAGAACTGGAAATTGAGAAGATATTTATATTTTGGGAAACGGCTGAGAAAATTGTAGATGATTGTGATGGAATATTATTGTGCTGTAAGAAATGATGAAGGAGCTTATTTCATTAAAATCTAGGAAGATTTATATGAACTGATACAAAGTGAAAAGAACAGAACCAGGAGAACATTGTATACAGTAAAAGGCAATATTGTATGCTGATCAACAGTGAAAGACTTAGCTACTCTCAGCAAGACAATGATCTACAACAATTCCAAAGGACTCATGGTGGGAAATGCTGTCCTCCTCCAGAGAGAGAAATGGACTCAGAGTGCAGATTGAAGCATATTTTTTCTTTCTTTTTCTTTTTTTCAATGTAGCTAATATGGAAATGTTTTGCATGACTTCATATATATAATAAGTTTGAATTCCTTGTCTTCTCAATGAGGAGGGATGGAAAGAGGGAGAGAATTTGGAACTGAAAATTAAAATTTAAGTGAAAAAATAATGTGTACTCCTGGAGAACATGGACTATCTTACTTTTTTGCTTGTATTTAAATCCCCAGCCCTCCACACAGTGCCTGACACTTTGTAAGTGGTTAATAAAGACTTTCTGCCTATCGCTCAAGTTGTTGAATTCTAGGCTAGAAATGGGAGTTGGGTGACCCTATACACTTTGTTGATCCTATGATTTTTCTCCCTGAGGGACAGACCAACATATTGTATTAGGCAACCTTTAGGTTGGTAGGATATTAGAGCCAGAGGGGCTCTTAGAGGTTATCTGGTACAATCATTTGTTATCTCTCCCATTTTACAGATAAGAAAACTGTGGCTTATTAAGGAGCAGTAACTAACTGAAACTCAAAAGGTTTAGTAAATAAAAAACTTACCCTCTTCTTATTCCATCCCATTCTTTTTCAGAGGAGAAGTTTTCTTCTTAGATCCTCAGTCAATTAACAGTCTTGGGTGCTAACTTCTGGCACTGCGGGGTCAACTAGAGTTAGTCCCACTCCACCTAGGGGCTGGCACAGATGTCTCCAAAGCTGTGGAGCAGCAACACGGGCATGGAGTATCCCCTCTTGGCAGGTGAGTTAGAGCAACTGAGGCTGTGTGGTTCGCTGGCCGCTGGTGGCCAGAGACAAGAGTGGACAGGGGCAGAACTGTGGCTGGGTGTCTTCTTCAATGTAGGGGCATTACAGATCTAGCAATGCCATCGGGGGCCACAGACATGGCAGTCAATGGGGGGGCATGGCAGGTCAGCAGTCAAGCATCCTTAGTCCTCGAACCCCCCCATGGAGGACGAGGGGATGACACTATCTCCCTGCTCTCCCGGAGACCTGGGGAACCTACTCAACCCTCCCCTGTGGGGGTTGGGGTCAGTTCTGTTGCCATGGTGATTGCTATGTGATGTCAGTGGCAAATGAGGTAATAGGGGAACCACCAATCACAGACCTCTAGATTGTTAAGGTTAGAAGTAATAGTCCTAGAGCTAGCAGTCCTCTGTTCCAGCCCCCTTATTTTTACAGATGAGTTTACTCTTGAAGGCATGAAAGAAAGATCAGAATTACTCTGCTTGGCTCAAAAGGGCAGCGTTAGAAGCAATGGGTAGAAACTGGGGGAGAGGAAGTTAGGGGAGAGGACACATGGGAGTAGAAGTCAGCCCAATAGAAGAAAGAACTTCCTTCCAATTACCACTGTCCAAAGGAAGAACCCTGTTACTAAGGGTCTTTCAGGAGATGTTAGATGACTCCTTACCAGCCATATTGGAGAAGAAATAAGAAGACTAATGACTCCCAGTCCTTAGTTAATATTCTAGCTGGGGAAACAAAATCAATATCTATTTGAATATTCCCAAATCATTTTGATTTCTCAATCCTCTGAACCCCACCTCTCTGCCCCTCACCCCTTGTTCCCAGTATGTAAAGTGTCATAAAATTAGAACTAAAAAGCTTTGTAAAGACACAGAGGGTGTTTAGTCCAATCACTTTTCTTGATGGATAAGAAAACCACTTCAGAGAGTTTAAGTAAATGCAACCATTTGATGGGCCGAATTCAGGTGGTCTTTGCTCTGTCCCCATCCTTCTTGACCTCTTGGTGGCATTTGACACTATAGGGTCTCTCTGACCTCCCTAGGTTTTCATGACACTGCTCCATATTCCTACCTATCTGACTAATCTTCTCAGTCTCTCTCCAAGAATTATCATCCAGGTCACACCTTCAGATGAGCCTGAACATCAAGACTCTCTTCTCACCTTCCTCTATTCTCTTGGTGACTTCATGAGGTCTCTTGGATTCAATTATCAGTGATGTGGCCCAATAGATAAGAGCACCAAGCCTAGGATCAGAAAGACTTGAGTCTCTACCTTGTCTGTGTGGCCATGGACAAGTCACTTCACCTCCGTTTGTCTCAGTTTCCTCATCTGTAAAATGGAGGTTATAATAGTACCTACCTCCCCCAGCTGGTGTGAGGGTCAGATGAGATAATATTTATAAAATGCTTAGCACAATGTCTGGCACATAGTAGATTCATTTCCCTTACTTTCTGTGCAAATGACTCTAAAATCTACATGGTGGGTCATTATTTTTTTTCTTGAATTTCAGTTAGTCAATTAGCATCTATTAAGGGTTTATAAGGTGCCAGGCTAAGCACTGAAGATACAAAGAAAGCTGCCCCACTCTTCAAAAGAACCTCATTTCTGCTCTGAAGCACTCATAGTCTAATGGGGGCACCAGCAGTCATGTACAAACAAGATATGTTGTTGTTTAGTCATTTCTTTTAGTCGTGTTTGACTCTTTGTGAACTTATTTGGGATTTTCTTAGCAAAAATACTGGAGTGATTTTCCATTTTCTTCTCCAGCTCATTTTCTAGATGGGGAAACTGAGGCAAACAGGGATAAGTGACTTGTCCAGGGTAACACAGCCAGTTAATGTCTAATATCACACTGTGCCATCTACCTACTACACAAACAAAATATAGACTGGAGAGGGAAGATATTAAGGAGGACTGGGAAAGGTTCCTTGAAGATTATAAGACTTTAGCTGAGCCTTGAAGGAATTCAGGGAAGCTAGAAGGCAGAGATAAGGAGAGAGAGGGTTCCAGGGATATAGGACAATTCAATAAATAGTAAGGAGGCCAGTCACTGGATCCAGAGAATGGGAAGGGATGGTGAGGAGGAGGCCAGGGGATAAGGTGTAAGAAGACTAGAAAGGTAGGAAGAGGCCAGATTAAGGAGAGATTTAAAAGTTACAGTCCTATGGACATCTCCCCCCAGTTATTCCCATAGGCAATTCAAATTTCACAAGAACAAAGTAGAATTCAACCCCTCCTTTTCTCTTGATTTTGTATTTTCTTCTGAGATGGTGCTCCAAATTTTCAATAACTCCACACTAATTTTAGGGGGATCTTTGGCTCTGCCTTCACTCTCCCCCTCCCCCTATACCTAATAAACACTGCCAAGTCTTGTTGATTCTGCCTAGAGCCCTATGAAAGTAAGGCTCAGGGGAAATTCTTGCTATTTCCTGAGAAGCAAAAGCGAGACCTTCAGATGGCTCTCTTAGTCCACCCAGATGTTATCTCCAGACATCTCCGTGAAAAATGGCAAGCTCACAACGGCTAAATCTGCCCACACCTTCTCTTCCTTCTTTGAGTTAGCCTCATTAGGACCGGCCCATTTGGAAAGTCAGAAGTCCAGCTGCTTATCTACTGGAGAGCTATGTTCCCACCAGCAGGGGTTTCTGTATGGCTTTTACGGTCTGAGAGGGACCAGATTGCCACCATTAATCAAGTAGACGAGGACCTGCCTTCTGCTCAGGCACTATCCTCTGTTTTTTTTTTTTTGGTCCATTTTGTCCCACATCCTCTCCTGGCCTCCCCCATCTCTCAAAACCAATAAGCAGAGAGGAATTTCACAGCTGGTCTCCACTGGTCCATGGATCTATGGGAACAAGATTTGCCCTACTAAGATCTGTGTAATCCACCCCATCCTTCCTTTTAACCCTTGACCCTCATGGACCTGGTACTGCTGCCTGTTGCCACCCCTCAACTGCCTCTGATCATATGTAGGTCTGTAACTCCTAAGTAATTTGAATCCTAGACTTTTTCCTCCTTCTCTCCCTATTCTCTCCCACTCCATCATCTTTACTTCTCCTAAACCTTTTCTTTTCAGACTGTGTCCCAAGGTGTATAGGATCCAACTCTGAGCTTTGGTTAATCTGATAAATTGATTCAGGTCAAATTGTGAAGGGCTGACAATAACTTTATCTGTTTTCCTGTCCCATATAAGCTTTACTTTCTTTAAAGTTAAAACTCAAAAGTTGATTAATGGTAGGCATTTAGACATCATTCACAATGGGTGGGGGGGAAGAAGAGAATTGGAACTGAAAATAAAATAAAATTGAATTTAAAAACAAAAAAAAACCTCAGGGGTTGGAAGATGGCTGGTAAAGAAGATATCTGGAAGCAACAGTCCTTCCTGGTGCTTCTCTGCCAGCTTTGCCATACTTTTCTGTCCTCCATATGTAGGGGAAAATGGTGACAATGGGACCTATTATTGGAAAGAGGACTTGGGCTGGGCCACGTTTACAACATAAATGCAAGGGTTGCTATAAAATTTTCACTTTGACATTTTTTCCCATTCCTCCCATCTTTTCCCATCCATGAGTTGTTTTTTAAGAAGTAAAGCATAAATAAATAAATAGATAAATAAACAAACAAACGAATGAATGAATGAATGAATGAATGAATGAATGAAATTTAAAAAGTAGAGCATATAAGTGGCAAGAACTCTGGCTTTGGTATACAAGAATTTGGATGCCAATCCTGACTGGATTACTCATGTGATCTTGTATCTGTCATCTCTTTTTTGGACCTCTTTCTTCCTCATCAAAGAAATGAGGGGGTAGGGTTAGATGGCCTCTAAGATCTCTTTCTCCCCTAAATCTTATCACTTGATACCCATAATGTAACTAAAAAATAGGTAGATGTTATTTTTCCTGTTTTATTGATTGCAAAACTGAGGCTCAATCATATCTACTCCCCAATACAAATGTTCTGTTTTCACCAGGTCAGTCTCCTCACCAACTCTATTCTTACTCTTGGATCCTTTGCTTATTCCCATGGTCTAAGAGGCACCTGTCTGCCCAAAGCCTACTTATTGTAGGAGGCCAAGTCCATGCCCCAACTCCTCCAGGAGTACTTCTCTTACCCTTCTAGGCTACACTGACCTCACCTTTCTTTGGCCTCATTGAGCATAGCCCCATCATTTGCTTAGAAACTCTCCTCAGTTGTTTAGTGAGTATTCCATCATCAGTTAGTCATCAAACATTTGGTAAGTTATTACTGTATGTGAGACACTGGATTAATTGTGAGCTTCAAATCAGAACTATAGCCCAGATGTCATTAAATTCTGTCTACCCTTAGACTCAGCAATGGGAGATAGAGTTTGGACGCCATGTTGCTACAAAAGCAAGGCTGGTATAACTGGATTGTAGAGTGGGAAAAGGAATAAAATTTAAGAAGACTGGAAAGGTAGGAAAGAACCAGGTTATGAGATGAAATTGGAAGATCTTAAGGGCAGGGATACTGCCTTCCACTCTGAGATCTCCTATAGGATAACCATAGAGCATGACACTGAGCTGGGATTGGAGGAGGAGGTTTCAGTAAGACAATCTTGGTGTATTTTGAAGTGACTTGGCTGAGTTCAGGATGCCTACAAGTGATGAATACAGAACAATAATACCAGCTGATATTTTATGCTTTCAGGGGTAGCCCATTGCATAGCAAGACAAACCGAGATTAAAAAGAAAAAACCTGATTATTACCATCACTTCTCACATTTACTAGCTCTTTGACTGTGTTTGAGTCCTTTAGGCTCTGTGAATCTCAGATTTCTTTGAAAGATGGGTATAAATAGTGCTGGTAGTACTACCTGAGAGCTATTAAGAGGCTAAGATAAAATAATAATAATTACAACAGTAATAGGAAATCACTAACATTTATGTAGCACTTAAAAATTTGTAAAATGCTTTATATATTATTTCATTTGGTCCTTAGAGCAATCCTGAGAGGTTGGTGTTATTATTACCTCTAATTTATAGATAGGATGACTGAAGCAGAGACACAGAGACAGAGAAGGATGAAGAAAAGAGGAGAGGAGAGAAAGGGAGAGGAGATAGGAAAGAGGAGAGAAGGGAGAGAAGAGGAGAGAGAGGACAGGAGAGGAAAGGAGAGGACAGGAGAGGAAAGGAGAGAGAAAGCTTAAGTGACTTACTTGTTTAGGGTCACATAATTAGTATCTATAGCAAATAATATATGAAATGCCCTATTTTCAAGGCTTAAAAAAATTGTATCCATCAGTTACTGGGCCTTTCCGTTTCTTTATCTATATTACCTTTGGAGTAATGGCCTGAGTTCAAATACTGGCTTAGCTTTGCCATTTTTGACTTACATGACTTTGGAAATGGCCCTTAACCTCTCTGGGTCTCAGTTTTTTCCTCTGTAAAGTGAGGAGATTAGGCTAGGTGACTTCTAATGTCCCTTCAGGATCCTATGGTCTTATTTCAGCCTTACAATGCTCCTGTGAGCAATACCAGTTGTTATCCCCATTTTACAGATGAAGAAGCTAAGGTTCAGAGAGGCTAAGGAAGTGTCTTGCCTGCAGATATATAGTTAGTGAGGGCCAGTGGCAAGCTCTGGGCTAAGGACTCCTCTGACTCTAGGTCCTTTATCTTTTCTTTTCATGGCACCTTAAATCCAAGAATCTTGATTCCCTTCCGTACTCCATGCTCAGTTTCGATCAGCCTGGAAGGCCAGGGCAGGGGGTATCATGGCCTGCCCAAGCCAGTGTTCTAAATCCTGACGAAGAAGAGAATGATGAGATTCTCTGGGGTTGAGAGCCCTTCCCAAGGAGTGATGGATGGGCGGGCAGTGGGAGGCAGCTTTATCTTTCTCCAGAGGCCTGGGGAAATAACAGCGGGGTAATGAGAATGAAGAGGCTGTGAATTCCCCACAAGCTTTTCTAAGTCAATGCTTCCCTGGGCTCTCTTAAATTGTTCGCCTTTCCCCTCCCCTCCAGCCAGCCCGATACCCAGGCCCTAGAGGAGCTGGTCTCTGGCCCAGGAGTGAAGCTTGTAAGGCATGTCACCAGCCCTACCCTTCCTTTATCCATCTCCAATAAGCAGAAATGCTCACCAGCATTCAGCAGGACATGGCTTTGATCTGATTCAACCACTGCAGAGCTGTGTGATTTTGCCTCAAGTCCTTTCTCTTCTGGGCCTCAGTTTCTTCATCTGTAAAAGAGGAGGTTAACTAGAAGATGTCTAATGTCCCTCCTTGAGTCTCTGACCTTATCCTAGGTGTGGCAGAGCTGTCCTAGATAGAGTCAAAGAGGCACATCATCATGGTCCCTTGAGTTGCCATAGACATCGGCATCGTCCCTGGAAGGGCCATTCGGAAGGTTGTTATTCCACTGCGGAGTCTCACATCTCGGGGAAAATTAAGGCATTAGTTTGTAACAGGGACTGTGTAATTCTGTCCTTAAAGAAAAAATAGGGGTCAGTCAGCAAATTTGCTTAGAGATCTGCTTCTCTTGTGGGCTGGGAAGGAGGGATGCAAGACCACTGTTAATAGAAGCATATGCTTTGAAAGCACTCAAGAAACTAGAATGACCAAGAAGCTAGGGGAAGAACTGAGGATTTTCAACGGGGGTCATTGATGGATTTGCTTGGCTCAGCTATAGTTATTTTCTATGATAGGGAAGATCTTTTTGGAGAGGGGGAAGGCAGGGAGTGGAGGAGTATTGATGCTATTTCCTTCCCTAAAAAAAAAAAAAAGAAAGAAAGAAAGAAATAGGAATGTCAATGAATCACTTAAAAATACACAGAAGAGTAGAAGCAAGTTCAGAAGGGGATGTGGGCAAGCAAGGCAGGGTTGGTACTACTATGTTAAATTTATTACTTTCATTAAAAAAAAACAACAAGCTGTATGTAATAGAAATTCATAGTTGGGTGCTGCTAAGGTGGCTCAGTGGATACAGAGCCAGGCCTGCAGTTGGGAGGTCGTAGGTTCAAATCTGATCTCAGATACTTCCTACCTGTGTGACCCTGGGTTAGTCACTTAACTCCAATTGCCTAGCCTTTACTATTCTCCTGTCTTGGGGCCAATACCCAGTATTGATTCTAAAACAGAAGGTAAGGGTTTAAAAAAAAGTCATGGGTGTACCTCTTTTCTGGTTTTCTTTGTATATGAAAAAGTTGATGTTTGTGCATTTTAAGCTCAGAACTTTTTTTTTAAAGAGTTAAGAAAATAGACCTCTTTGCAGAGGTGGGGAATTATGGGTAGAGAATATATATATGTATATATACATATATATGTATATATTTCAAGCTCAGTTTATGTGCTAATCAGTTTGCTAATATCTTTCTTAAAACGAACAAACACACACACAAACTTTGTTCCAAGTTACTTGCTGCATGGGAGTAAGGAGGAATTTAATTTAGAATTTGGAAATGAAGGTAATATGAAAACAAAAGGAATCATTTTAGTTATTTCAATTATATTTGAATATTTGAATTATTTTAATTATGCAAGATAGATATCAATATTTTCAAAAACTGCCTTATTTTCATGTATAAGATGCTGCTTTGTGGAAACAATCTATAGTATTTACCTTGATGGCAGTCTCTGTTCCCTCCTCTGTAAAAGGAAGGGGGCTAGATGGAAATTTTTCTGGGATTTCTTTCAGTTCTAAATGGATGACCCTCTGATCTCACTGCAGTCTCCCCACTCACACCTGCTGTCCAGGAGCAATACCCTCCTTTATGGCCTCTTGCCAGTCCTTTTCTGTACTTCCTGCTTCGGAAGTAGCTAATGCGATTCGAATCCTTAGTCTTGGAG
Organism: Gracilinanus agilis; assembly: GCF_016433145.1. Lineage (NCBI taxonomy): Eukaryota > Metazoa > Chordata > Mammalia > Didelphimorphia > Didelphidae > Gracilinanus > Gracilinanus agilis. The sequence goes on from NC_058131.1 coordinate 677,651,176, forward strand.
GTTTCTGTTGCCATCTCAGCCTCAGTCTCCTTATCTTCTGGTATAATAAGGGAAGGCTCTTTCTCCTTGACTGTCCTTTCTCCTATCGTGAGTTCCTTTGAGACATAGGATGTGGGCCTCCTGGAATCTCCCCAGATAAGGGGAAGATTTGGATCCAAGACAGGAAAATTGCTCTTAGACTTCCACAATTCTAAAGTTGAGAGGAACCTTAGAGAGCATCTAGTTTAATTTTTTAATCTAAAGATGAGGAAACTGAATCTGAATCTCAGAGTGGGTCAAGGATTGGCCCAATTCATTAGAAATAGAGCTGGGACATGAATGGAAGTAAGTCTTTCAGTTTTCACTTCCATGTTTTTGTTTTTTTCCATTAGGATACAATCGTCTGCTTGGATCACATAGATAGTGTCTGGGGCAGGATTTGAACTCAGGCCTTCCGGAGTCTTTTTCCAGAGTTGAGACTTCAGTTGTTTCCTTCCTGCTTACTAGACTGTAAGCTCCCTATTGAGGGCAAGGACTGAGTTTTGCTTCTTTTTGTATTCCTAGGCTTAGTGTCTGGCACATAGGACGGACTTAATAAATGTTTATTTAGTGATTAATATTAAAAGGTAGACCTTAGTCTCCCACCCTCATATTTTGTCTTGGGTGGAGGGTACAGACCTTGTGATTTCCTTCCTACAAAAGCATATCAGTACCTGTTATAGACATCAAGAGGCTGCCCAGTCATGAAACCTGGGATGATATTTGAACCCATGTCTTTCTGACTCTGAGACTGGCCCAATAACCATTATTCCATGATGCCTCTCCCCAGCCATGATCTTCTAGATGATCTTTTCCCCTCTTCTCCTAATATTCCATTTTATAGCTGAGGAAACATGACGGAGATGAAGTGACTTACCCAAGGTTACATGACTAGTGTCTAGGACTGTATTTGAACTCAGGTCTTCCTATTTTAAGCCCCAAAGCTTTATCCACTACAATACCTAGTTGGTTCCCTAAAACAGTTCTTAAAGAGGTCAAACTATGGCCATTGGCTATACTATGACTTTTTGCCCTTCTGACTTGGAGAAGTCATGGCTTCTGCCCCAAGACTCAACTGGTCCAACTCCCCATGAAAGATGAGGGATGCTTTCGGTGCTACTGGTAGGCCTGTCTTCATCCCTGTGTCTTCCTGGTTGGAAGTTAACCTGGGCTGGTTAACAACTGATCTCTCTCCTAATGGCTAAGGAAGGGGTCCTGGGGGTCCAAAGGAGGAGAGTCTCACTCAGTCTGATATCTTCCTTGGCAAGTCATGAGGTAACCATCAGGTGTTAAACACAGACATTGCCAGCCATGAAGACTGGTGACAAGGCTAAAGACCTTACCAGTAACTGGCCTGAGAAGTACAAACTTGTCAGGAAAGAAAAAAAGAAGAAAAAATTCTCTAAAAAGTCACTTCAAATCAAATTCAGATTTTCTCAATTGAATTCCTACGTTGACTTTCTTTCATTCATTCAACAAATCATAAATTGTAGGATCACAGGTTCAGAGTTACGATGAGGAAACTGAGGACTAAACTGACTTGACCAGAGTCATGAAGCAAGTGACAAAATAGAGATTCAAATCTGGATCCTTTGAATCTAATCCAAGGATCTTTCCATCACATAAGCCCTACCAAGGATAAAGACCATTTTCTGACACCCTTTTCCCCTCTGTGTACAATACAGTCCAGTGATTCTGGTCTCCTTGATGTTCCTCAAAGAATAAGTTCCATCTCCTGCCTTTGGACATTTTCACTGATTGTCCTCTTTGCCTGGCATGTTCTTCCTCCTCATCTCCACCTCCTAGCTTTGTTGGGTTCCTTCAGATCCCAGGTAAAATCCTACCATCTGCAAGAAGCCCTTCTTGATCCCCCCATAATCCTAGTGCCTTCCCTCTAAGCTCGCCTGCATATATCATGTCGTTTCCATACCATCACTCCCATTAAACTGTGAACTCCTTTAGGGCAAAGACTGGTTTTCCTTCAGTCAATCAATCTATCAATCAACATTTATTAAACACACATGTGCTAATTGTCATTCAGTCATTTCAGTTGTGTCCAACTCTTCATGACCCTATTTGGGAGTTTTCTTGGCAAAGATACTGGCATGGTTTGCCATTTCCAGCTCATTTTACCTGTGAGGAAACTGAAGCAGAGTTAAGTGACTTGTCCAGGGTCATACATCCAGTATCTGAGACTGGATTTGAATGAAGGAAGAGGGACTTTCTGACTTTAATCCCAGTGCTGAATCCCGTAGTATGTGCCAGGCAATATGCTAAGCCCTGGGGATATATAAAGACAAAAGACAGCCCCTGCCCTTGAGGAGCTCATGGTCTACTGGGGAGAAAAAATGCAAACTACTCTATATAATGGAACTAGATATGGGATAAATTGGGAAGAATCAACTGAAGGAATCAATAGAATTAAGGAGGATTGGGGAGGGCCTCTTGCAGGAAGTAGGATTTTAGTTGGGTTTTAAAAGAAGCTGGAGAAGCCAAGAAAAGGAGATAAGGAGGGAGAGCATCCTGGTCATGGTGGAGGTGAGGGACAGTCAGAGATAATCCTGAGAGCTGAGAAATGTAGAGTTTTGTGGGAGAAATGGCAAAAAGGGCCAGAGTGTGTGCTGGGAGTGCAAGGTGTAAGGAGATTAGAAAAGGGGGGCAGGCAATGAAGGACTTTGACCCCAATCTGATGATTTTTCATTGGATCCTAGAAGTGATAGAGAGCCACTGAATAGAGAGGTGGCATGGTCAGACCTGCATCATAGAAAGGTCACTTTGACAGATGAATGGAGGAAGATGGATTGGAAGGGGGAGGGCTTGAGGCAGCCAGACCAACCCTGCCCCTAGCAGACTATTGCAACAGTCCAGTTGTAAAATGATGAGGGCTTGCAGTATGGTGGTAGCGGAGACAGGGAAGGAGGAATAGATGAGAGATTTTATATGAGTAGAATCCACAAACTTTTGACGACAGATTGGATAAGGGGGAGTGAGATGGGGAGAAAACAAGGATGCCACTCAGATGTGAGCCCAGGTGATCCACAGAGTGCTGATAAACCTAAAGAGTAAAAGGAAATTCGGGAGGGGAGAGTGGTTAGGGGAGAAGATAAGGAGTTCAGCTTTAGATATGTTAAGTTTAATATGTCTAATGGGCATCCAGTTCAAGATGTCCAATAGGCAGTTGGAAATTTGGGACTGGAGGTCAGCAGAGAAGTTAGGAATGGATAAGTAGATTTGAGAATCACCAATGTAGAAATGATAGCTGATTCCATGGAAGACAATGAGATACCAAATGAAATAGTGTAGAGCAGTGATTCCCAAAGTGGGTGCTACCACCCCCTGGTGGGTGCTCCAGCAATCCAGGTGAGCGGTGATGGCCACACTTTTTTTTATATTACATTCTATTCTGAGTTCAATAAATAGTTTCATAACTTCCAGGGGGCACTAAGTAATATTTTTTTTCTGGAAAGGGAGCAGTAGGCCAAAAAAGTTTGGGAACTTCTGGATGACCTTGGGTTTTTTTCTTTGTAAAATGAAGATATTGGACTAGATGGCCTCCTAAGGTCCCTTCCAACTTGAAATCCTTTGTTGAGAAGGGAGTCAGAGATGTATTGTTCATCTTTTTTTTTTTTAAACCTTTACCTTCCATCTTGGTTCTAAAGCAGAAGAGTGGTAAGGGTTGGTCAGTAAGGATTAAGTGACTTGCCCCGGGTCACACAGCTAAGAAGTATGCAAGGTCAGATTTGAACTGGGACCTCCCATCTCTATTCCTGGTTCTCAACCCACTGAGCCACTTAACCTTGTCCTTCTTTTTTTGAAGAGGACTAAGGGCATCACAAAGTGATGTCTTGACTTGAATGTGAGCAGATTTAAGTGAGGCAGAGTTGCACAAAGTTCATCAGCCTCCCTCTCTCTTCTAGACTCACCAAATTCCAGAAGCAAGATAAAAGTCTGGATGACTGATGATGGTCCAAGATACAATGGATGACCTTGATATCTCTGATGTCAACCAAACTCCAAGCACTTTAGCTTTGTCTATCTTCATGGCCATTAGAATAAATTGTTCTCATTCACCTATTCCACTTTGAGAAGGCTTCCTGTCCGGTGGAGAATATTCCCCTAACTCACTGATGGGTTTGAGGCCTATCAGTTACCCTCAACCTGATTTTAGCCCACTTGCTGAGACGGTTTTACCAGAATGTGGCTGACAGATGTGGAACAGCTTCTTGGAGCCACGGGTAAGAGTTGAGGGAAAGGTGGACACCAGAGCAACACTGAATGGGTTTGACCTCATATCAGAGGTGCCAGTCCTCCCTGAAAACCCCATAGATGGAGGAGAGATCAGGAGAGGATGGGGGTTGGATTACCTCGTGGAGCGGGACAAGAGGAAGGTAGCTTCAGTTACCAAGAATAGCTTATTCAAGCTGAATTTTCCCTTCTCATTTGACACTCCCCCTCTCCATCCTCTAACTTCTCCTCCTCTGATATCTCTGATGTCTCCTTGATGGCAGATTGCCTGCTGCTATCTGTCTGTCTGTCTGTCTACCCTCTCCCTTGAGCCTGGAAAGCCTCGGGAACTAATCTCATTTGAGGCTATGAAATCTCATTTGCAGTTGGATTAATGCAATGCTGAGATGGGCCAGGCCCCGGCCTGTCTCCCAGCCCAGAAACATAGAAAGCAATCTACAGGGGAAATAGACCTCCCCCAGTGGACCCTGGGGTCGCTGAAAAGCAATCATGGGGAAAAAGAAGATTAAAATAATATCTGCCATCCCCTTATCTCCCCCCACTCCCATCTAACTCAAGAGCAGGTTTCAGGGAGAAAGGCTGAGCCCCAGAGTCTGGCCAGGAAGCCAGCAGGTTCAATCCCCTGCTTTTCCTCATCCCCATCACAGCTGAGATGCTTTGGGCCCTGAGACCAGAGGGACAATGGTTGGGCTGGCTTTCCAAAACACAATGCATCGGGATAAAGGAATCCAGTGCAGAAGACAGAACTTCCACAAGTATTCACAGAATGGTGTTTTCCATCAACCAACATTTATTAAAAGCTATCTATTGGGGGCAGCTGGGTAGCTCAGTGGATTGAGAGTCAGGCCTAGAGACAGGAGGTCCTAGGTTCAAATCCGGTCTCAGACACTTCCCAGCTGTGTGACCCTGGGCAAGTCACTTGACCCCCATGGCCCACCCATACCACTCTTCCACCAAGGAGCCAATACACAGTATTGACTCCAAGATGGAAGGTGAGGGTTTAAAAAAAAAGAGCTATCTATTAACTTATTTGGCCTCATTATGCAGACTTCTTGTTCTCATACCAGAAGTTCCATTTCCTACCTCCTTGCCTTTGCATGAGCTGTTCTTTCCAAAGCTGGAATGCTCACCTTCTTCCCCTTCAGTTTTTAGGATTCCTGGTGGTTTGCATATAATCTTTCCCATTAGGATAGGAGTTACCTGGGGCAGGGACCTTGTTTTTACCTTTCTATGTATCCCAAGCAGTGACAGCATAGAGTAAAATACCCACCACATGTAAGTGATTAGTAAATGACAGTTGACTGGCTGGCTAACTTCCTTCAAGACCTAATTCAAGTGCCACCTCCCTTGGGAAGTCTTTCCTGACCTGCCCACTGCTAGTCCTTGCCTTTCTTCCCCATTCTCCACAAATTACATTATACTTAAATCTCTTTTAAAAAAATCTCTCACCTTCCAACTTAGAATTAATACTGTATATTGGTTCCAAGCCAGAAGAGTGGTAAGGGCTAGGCAATGGGGATTAAGTGACTTGTCCAGGGTCACACATCTAGGAAGTATCTAAGACAGATTTGAACCAAGACCTCCCATCTCTAGGCCTGGCTCTCCCTCCACTGAGCCACTTAGCTGACTCTAAGTCATCAACCTTTTCTTAAGCATCAGTCAAAGATGCCAAGGCCATCTACTGCATTCTGACTTTTGTCTTGCCACTAGACTTTGATGACTCTGGAAGAGAGATTGAGGCTGAGGACTTCCTGCAACTCTGCTTCTCTCAAATCCATTTCATGCACAAATCATCATTCCATGATGTCAATGGTCCTCAAAAGAAAGGATCAGCCACAGTGCCGAGCACCTACTATGTGCCAGGCACATTTTAGAAAGGATCAATGATAAGCTGAAGCACATCCAAGGGAGGGTAACCTGTATGATGAGGGATCTTGAAACCACATCATAGGAAACTTGGTTAAATAAATTGGACAGGGAGCAGCTGGTTGACTCAGTGGTTTGAGAATCAAGCCTAGTGCCAGGAGGTCCTGGGTTCAAATCTAGCCTCAAACACTTCCCAGCTGTGTGACCCTGGGCAAGTCACTTAACCCCCATTGCCTAGCCCTTACCACTCTTCTGTCTTAGAACCAATATATAGCTTTGATTCTAAGATGGAAGATAAGAGCTTAAAAAATAAAGAAAGAGGGGCAGGTGGGTAGCTCAGTGGATTGAGAGCCAGGCCTAGAGATGGGAGGTCCTAGGTTCAAATCTGGACTCAGACATTTCCCAGCTGTGTGACCCTGGGAAAGTCACTTGACCCCCATTGCCTACCCTTACCACTCTTCTGCCTTGGAGCCAATACACAGAATTGATTCCAAGATGGAAGGTAAGGGTTTAAATTTTTTTTTTTTTTAAAGAAAGAAATGGGACAGTATTTTCACTTTGAGAAGGTCAGACATGATAACTGCCTTTATCATTTAATTCTGTGGAAGAGGGATTAGATTCATTCAGTTTGCCCCCTAGAGAGCAGGGATAGGCGGGATGAGTGAAGGCTGTTGGGAAATAAAACTATTAAGGATCAGAGCATCTGGGGGAGAAGTGAATGCCTTGTCACTGGAGGTGCTGAAATGCAAGCTGGACCATTTATCCCCGATATTATATAGATGGCTTGTTTTGGATGACTTTGCAGATCCCTCCTAACTGAGAATCTCTGATTCCATAAAAGGAAAGAGCCCCAGCACTGGGTGACCTTGTCCTCTCTCTGGCTTTGATTTCCTTGTCCATAAGATAACCCTCAAGAGCACTGATTGACTTGGGCCCCTGACAGAGTAGTGAATGGCATCCTCTTGGTTTTTGTTGTTGTTTTTAACCCTCATTTTCCATCTTGGAGTCAATTCTGTGTATTGGCTCCAAGGCAGAAGAGTGGTAAGGGTAGGCAATGGGGGTCCAGTGACTTGCCCAGGGTCACACAGCTGGGAAGTGTCTGAGGCCAGATTTGAACCTAAGACTCCCGTCTCTAGGCCTGGCTCTCAATCCACTGAGCTACCCAGCTGCCCCCGCATCCTCTCGCTTTACAGACGAAGGAGCAGAAGCTTTAAGTGCAAACAGAAGGAGCTAAGATTTGAACTCACTTCACAGGACTCACAAATTTAGCGCTAGAAGGAAAATTAGCCAGCTGGTCCAAATTTACTGGTTTTCCCCGCTGAGGAGACTGAGAGAGGTGAAGGGATATGCCGGGTGTTAGTTACTCAGGTAGACAGTCAGAGACAGCATTGAAACCCATGTTGTCTCTTGTCTGACTCTCCAGTCTTTCTCCAGCCTTACACTGTGGTGAGCAAAAGCTCGGATCCATCAAATCTGTTTTCTCATTCAGTAGCTGTCCGCCCCTTCGCCAGGGGTGGGGTTTAGACTCCGAAGTCAAAATCCGAGGCCAGGATTTCAATTATCTGTTCTTCCAGGTCGTGACCGGGGATGAGTCACAGTTGGCGGAATGTTGTTCTCTAGAAAGGTTTCCAGGTCGGGGAGGGAAGGGCCAAGTTTAAGGGGGCTTCCAGAGGACCAGGATAGGGGTTGCCATCGGGAGGGGGAGGGAAAGGAGGCTGCCAACCTCCTTGGACGGGGGACCCCCCCTCCCCAACATCAGTGTCATGTAAATGTCACTCGGGAGCTTTATGGTTTCTAATCTCCATTGTTTCTCGGAGGGGGCCCTGCGGGATCTCATTAGAAATTGCAGGCGTGTCTCCTCAGTTTGCCCCGGCTCTCCCTCCCTTCTTCCCCTCCCCCCCCCCCCCACTTGCTGTCTTTCTCTTTTCTCTCCTTCCGATCCTTTCCCCTTTCCTTCCACCCCATTGAAATAAAGAGGATTCAAAGGAAAGCCAGAGCTTCCTCCCTTTCTTCCTTTCTCCCCCATCTCTTCTTTCAGCTCCTTCCCCCACGCCCTCCTCTTCCTCCTCCCCTTTTTCCTCCCCTTCCAGAGTGGGGCTGGAATGATCTCAAAATTCCTCCGGGCTAAACGGGCTGAATTAATTCCCTTCCCATTTATGGCGAGAAAGAAAGAAATAGCAATTCACCTGTGGCATAATTACAGCAGCGCCGCTCTCCCTCCTCCATTGTCTGCTCCATTAGGAGACTTTTATAGTTTCTGCGTTTGTCAGGCCCGGGGTAATTTGCTCCCTCTCTTCCCCAGATGCTGGGAGGGGAGCGATTTCCCTCACCCCTGAAAGTCATTTTCCTGTCTCTCCAGAAGGCAGCACCTGACACTTTAAGAGGGAACATGGCGGGGAAATGATGACTGGAAATTATAGAAATTAGACAAGCTAAAGACCTAACCAGCCATCTCGCCTGTCCCCCTGGGGGCTTTAGTGCGAATCTAGGGCCAAATCCTGCGGCTCAACTTGTTGTCTTTCCCCTGGAAGCTGTCCCTTATGGCTCTCTCGCAATCTAGCGGCTCTGGACCAGCTATGGCTACAGGTGGGGTAACCAGATTTCTCTTGTGATCACCTGGGACACAGGAAGCAAATACCACCAGCGTGGCACAGTCTGGAGGGAAAAACCCTGGAATTAGAGAGCTAATAATTGGACATAAGACACAGAATCAAGGATTAAATCAAGTATGATCATTAGCTTTAAATTCTGTGGGTAGTCAGTGATAAACCCGGGAGGCTTCTTGGAAGAGATGGCACTAAATATGAGCTCAGAGTCAGGAGATTCACGTTTTCATCCTGTCTCCCGAATTTTCTGGGTGATCCTGGATGTGTCAGGTGTCAGAGGGCTAAGGTTCAAATCTCAGTTCTACTACTCACTCTGGGACTTCTCTGATATTAATTTCTTTGTTTGCAAAATGAAGGGGTTGTACTAGAAACACTCTGATATTCTTTCCCATCTCAAACATTCTGCAGTTCTGAATGAAATTGGAAAGAACAGAACTGAATTAAGCTGGCACTCTCTCCAAGCTGGCTGGCACTCATCATTAAAATAAATAAACAAATATTTGGAGGGATTGGGAGGAACTCACTCAGGGATTCATTTTACCCATTCAGAGGGCCCCTCTGGTCAGTTAGGTCTGGCCATTTTCGATATCCCTGAAAGCTAGAGGAGGTTTTAAAAATGGAAGTCTGGTTCTTTGGGTATCCCTTCTCTTTCTACACTATGTCCAACCAATGGTAAAGTCCTATTGATTCTGCATCCACAACATTTCTCATATCTCCTTCTGTCCACTCAGGCTGCCATTACCCCAGCTGGGATCTTTATTGTCTCTAATTGTCCTAAAGCACTTGGGGGGGGGAGGGGAGGAGGAATTCTTGTGCCTCCTCACATCCTACCTTGGGTGAATACTTCTCTGTGTGGATACATTATCCCCCTTCCCCTGTAGAGCATAAATGCTGTTATTAGGGACTCTGCCGTTATGCTTTTTATATATTAGATGTTTATATGTGCAGCCCATAGAAACTCTGGGAAATCTTTTTTCCTAACTCTCACTCACTGCCAGGGGATCAATAGACATGGCTCCCTTTGCTCCAAAGACTTCCATCCTCACTGGTCTCAGATGACCTCAAAGTTTTCCATGGACTCTAACTCCTGGGCCATTTTTGCCTGAATTTTCCCACCTCTGGAAGCTTACAAGGTCAAAGGCTGGTCTGGAATTCCTTCACCAAGAGCAGGAAAGAACAAATGAATAGGCAGAGAACAGAGGTTCTCTGGGCCACATGGCTAAGCCAAGCAGGGAGATAAAGACTCAACTCCTCTGTCTCTGTGTGTGTATGTCTCTCTCTCTCTCTCTCTCTCTCTCTCTCTCTCTCTCTCTCTCTCTCTCTCTCTGCTTCTCTGTCTGTTTCTCTCTCTCCCTCTCTGCTTTTATATCTTTGTCTCTCTATCTCTGATTCTGCCTCTCTTTGTCTCTATATCTCTCTGCTTCTTTCTGTCTTTCTCTCTCTTTCTCTGCTTCTCTATCTCTCTTTGTTTGTTTCTGTCTCTGTTTCTGTTTCTGCCTCTCTGTCTGCTTCTCTCTTTCTCTCTCTGTCTCTCTCCCCCTCCCTCCTTCCTTCTCTCTGTCTGTTTCTATCTCTGTGTCTATCTGTCTCTGTCTCTCTTTGCTTCTCTCTGTCTGTCTCTGTATCTTTCTGCTTCTGCCTCTCTCTCCATCTCTCTCTCCATCTCTCTCTCTCTCTCTCTCTCTCTCTCTCTCTCTCTCCTTGTAGGTTTATAGCATCTCCTCATTTGAAGTCACCAGGCAGGGAAGAGACCCAGTTGCTTCTATGAGAATCTTTTGCTATCAAGGACCCCTCCTCATCACAGGGTAGGCAAAAGCTGTCTGAGAATAGCAGCAAAACATGCTCAGAAAACAAGGGGAAATTGTATTAACAGAGCTTTTCCCTGAATTTGTCCTGCTCATTTCGATTGGCATGTATTCACATGGATCATTCCTCATTCTCCTCATCACTGTCTTTCCTTCCTATCACCTTTTCCTTCAAGGACCACCTCAAATGTCACCTCCTCCAAGATGCCTTCCCTGATCTCATTCAAGAGGGTTCTCTCTTTTCTCAAATTTTCCTAGAATTCTTTGTCTAGATTTCATCTCCATCATGCTCTACCTTTTGACACATGTATTTGTTTCGATATTTTGTCTTTCCTAATACAAAATAAGCTTTTTGAGGGCAGAACTATGCTTTCTAAAAAATGGCTGTATTCCCAGTGCCAGGCATTTACTTGGCACATATTTGGTTCTTGATAAATCATATCATAGATTTAGAGTTGGAAGGAATATCAAGTCCAACATTCTCATTTTACAGATGAAGAAACTGAGACCCAGAAAAATTAAGTGACTTGTCCAGGATCATGCTACGTCTTATCTCCATGACTTTTCATTGACTGTCCACTCCTTTGTTAGGATCAAGTGGGTAGCAAGTGTCTGAGATGGGATTTGAACCCAGGTCTTCTTGCCTTCTATCTACTACATTTGTTAAATTTGATTTAATTCTTTAGAGCAGCCCCTGACATGTTTGAAGATAGCTATTATGTCCCCTTTATGTCTTTTCTTCAGACTAAGCCTCCTCCATTCCTTCTACCATGCCTCAATAGTTCCAGACCTCTGGCCATCTTGGCTATCTTCCCCTCAAAGCAGTTGGGTTTGTCCATGTCCCTCTTAGGCTATGGTGGCCAGACATGAACAATAGATTTAAGGTTTAAAATGTGCTTTCCACAAACTCTCAGTGTGGTTGGTAGTTAAACAGTATCAGTCTTACTACTCGATTTCCCAGCTCATAGGACTGTATTTAGTCATTTCAGGCATGACCAACTCTTCATGACTCTATTTATGGTTTGGGAGGCTCCTGGACCCATAAAATTCTAGATCTGAAACTGGGAAGACCCGTAGAGCACAACTAGGCTGATCCCTTAAGGCAGTGATGGGCAAAACTACAGCCTGAAGGCAGCCACTGAACATTATTCCTAATCTGACAAATACAATGAAACTTTGAAAGAGTTGCCTTAGAAACAGACTGACAGATGAGCATTTCCTTTCCTTTGGCCCCCTCTTTAAAAAGTTTGCCCATCACTACCTTAAGGCAAAGAGTGGCTAAATGATTGGACCAAAAAGAGACAGAATTCAAACTCAGATATTTTGCCTCCAAATGTGCTCTTTTCACTGGAACTCACTAAAGTAAGAGAGAGAAAGGTTGTGTTACTTGTTTGGGGTTATCCAGATAGAGTTAGAGTCAGAATTTTAACTCTTTTGATTCCAAGACTACCAAGTGCCCATTGCGTTGTATCCCATGGCCCTCAGATTTTTAAAAGTGAAGAAGAAAGAACTAAATACAAGGAGGGATCATTTGTGATTTTAATGGATTTCTTTTGCCTCTGACTTCTTGGCTTCTCAAGCCCTCTGACCTCTCTGCTAATAAGAAACATACTGATCCCCAGGGGAGGAGGCAGAGGGACCCCCAGGGTGATAGCCCATCCATCCTAGGAGGTTGGCAGAAAGAGGGAAAGTCCTCTAGAGAGATGTGGACTAGGGATGGGATTGTTAATGAAAAGCTGAGCTGAAGGTGAATTGTTTCTCCTACTCCTGGTCCAGATGAATCTGATCTGGTGAGAATTCATGGAGAGTGGCAGGAGAGAGGGGCCCCTCTTACTTAAAGCCCTCAAGTTTCCCAGGGGACCACACATGTTAGTTAATTGGAAGTAGCCCCTCCCCAAGCCCATTCCCTGTCTGCATTTGGTGGGAGGATGGGGGCCAGAGGTAGGGAAGGAAAGAAAGGAGGAAAGGAGGAGGGGAAGGAGTGGTGGGGCATGTGAACACAGAGACATTAACCAAGTGAAGGTTATGTTTCTCCTTCATCTAGGCTAGGACCCAAGCCCAAGGCTCCATCTGAGATTCCGTGCCTGGGTCCTCTTATTTTGATGTCAGTTCAATTTCATGGACTCAGTCCCCAAGAGTTCCAGAATTCATTACCAACTCCCACAGAACTATAACATCTGCTTTTATAGTGTGAGAGGTAGTTATACAGTGGAAAGAATGCTGGGTTGGAATTAGAGGATCTGGGTTCAAATCCCACTTCTGTTCTTACTCATGGAGTCCCTGAACCTCAGTTTCCTCATTTGTCAAATGAGCTAGAGAAGGAAACAGCAAACCACTCTAGTATTTCTGCCAACAAAACCCCAAAAGGGGGTCACAAAGAGCTGGAGATGATTGAAAAGATTGAACAACAATTTGAACAACAATTGAAAAAAATTTGTGAACCTGGTGGGGGGGGGGGAGGGACTGTGTAAGAATGTTAAACAGAAAGCAGTTTACAAGTCAGTGTAGGCACATAAAAGGAAATCAGAAGAACTGAATTTTAGCTCTAGCTGACGCTATTCATTCAGCAGTATGACCTAGGCCAGTCTCAACAGTTCAGTTTCTTCACTCTTTAAATGCAAGCAATGTTGACTTTCCAGGGTTGTTGTAAAGATCTAATGAGACAATTGATGGGAAAGTGTTTGGGGAGGAGTTAGACACAGGAACTGTTTATCATTGACTTTCTTAGAGTCTTAGAAGAGTTAAGGCTCAGGCTTTGGCTTTCATCTGGGGATTAAAGGTTGGTCTGAGGCTGGGGTGAAGGGTTAATCTGTGGCCAGGGTTAAGGAATCAGTCTGTGACTGGAGTTAGAAACCAGTCTTTGGCCAAGGTTCAGGGTCAGACTGTGGCCGAGGTGAGAGGTCAGTCTATGGTTAGGATCACTCTGTGGTTGGGATTAGAGCTCCATCTGTAGCTCTTGCCTTCTTGGATCAAATAGAAATCAGATTCCTCTTCAAATGGCAGTTAGCAGTTCAAATATTTGGGGACAATTGAGTGGCTTTCTCTTTAGTGTAATTTTTTCCAGCTGAAACAATCCCAGTTTCCAGCCCTCTCCTCATGTGGCATGGGCTTTAGTCAGCTCATTATCCTGGCTCCCTTCCTCTGGACATACTCGACATTACTCCTTAAAAAAATGGTGCCCTGATGGAAAGACCATCCTTTAAATGTGGTCTGCCCAAGATACAATGGCTAGCAGGATTATCACCAATCAATCAATAATATATTATGCTTCTATCAATGCAGTCTAATATAAGCATATCTTTTTCTTTTTTAAACCCTTATCTTCTATCTTAGCTTTTCTTTTTTTTAATTTTTATTTTTTAAACCCTTAACTTTTGTGTATTGGCTCATAGGTGGAAGAGTGGTAAGGGTGGGCCATAGGGGTCAAGAGACTTGCCCAGGGTCACACAGCTGGGAAGTGTCTGAGGCCGGCTTTGAACCTAGGACCTCCTGTCTCTAGGCCTAGCTCTCAATCCACTGAGCTACCCAGCTGCCCCCATCTTCTATCTTGGAATCAATACTGTGTGTTGGTTCTAAGGCAGAAGAGCAGTAAGAGTAGGGGAATGGGGGCCAAGTTACTTTGCCCAGGATCACACAGCTAGGAGGTGTCTGAGACCAAATTTGAACCCAGGATCTCCCAACTCTAGACTTGACTATAATCCACTGAACCACTTAAACTCCATTTTTCTAACCACCAAATTATACTAAAGACAGTCTTGCTTAATGGATAGAGAGTGGGTCTGGGAGTCAATTCAGCCTTTCATTTACATTGGCTGTGTGATCCAGAGAAAGTCATGGAATTACTTAATGTCCTTACCCTTTGCAATATTCTAAATGAAGGTAAAGGTGCTGCCCTGCATTGATCGGGGGAGTTTTCTTATTTGGAAGTTCCCAATCCCAGTGAAATCCCAGATTCTAATCCTGATTAATTGAAAGGGGGGCTCATATTGCTCTTGCTACAGTTTCTTCTTTCTTTTCTAATGCTTAGATCTTCTTGCCACATTGTCCGGGTCCAGCCGGACACAACCGAGGGGTCTGGGGAAACGGCAACCTAAGAACCCATAGGAGGAGAAGAGGGGAGACCTCACGCGTAAGACACAGAGTCGTTTGGATGGAAGCAAGGCTCGTTTATTGCAGATCTATGACAAGAATATATAGGTTGAGGGCAGAAGGGGGTCGGCAGATACTAAGGGGAAAGGAACGCGGAAAGGGAGCATAGAAAATCTCCTGTGGCGTCTTACTGTCTCCAAGCATGGCTGGGCCTATGATCAATATCTTATCTTAGAAGAGTGAATGATATCTATTCTTAGAAGAGTGACTATTTTATCTTAAAGTCTTGGTCCCTAACACCACATGAATGGTTTGGCCCCATCCCCATGTTGGGTCTACATAGTTGGATTGTTTTAAGCTTTACATTTATTTTTATGAAATTTTATCTTGCTCCAGTCACCCATTCATTCTAACTCCTGACAACAATTCTTACCACAAAAACAATACTGAAAATATAAATAACATTGAAAGGCTTAAGAACTTGGATCAGTGCAGTGATCCATCATGATTTCAGAGGACCCATGATGAAGTTGATGTGCTGCCCTCCTCCTGACACCCAGGGATGGATTTAAGATTCAGAACTGAGACAGACATTTGTGGACAACCAGTGAGGGAATTTGTTTTGCTTAACTAGGAATACTTAAACATATTAACATTATATTATTTATATATATGACATGATCTTATATGGGTATACCTTATATGTACATATATGTACATATATATATACATATATATATATGTATATATATATATATATATATACTTCTATGGCTAGTTGGGGTCCTTCATACTCGAATGTCAGGGTCTATGTAGAGTGTGTCTAATTGTGTGTGATCAAACCAATCAAAGCTCAGAAGGCTCTACCAAAGGTTGGGTGTAAATAACCCAAGTAAACTTTTGGGACAGAGGTGTCTCTTAATTTGTGCATTTCTTGTCTTTGGGGCTACTACGATTCTACTTTGCTTGGAGAGCACAGTTCCTTCTCTGATGAGTGGCCACCATATTGGTCAGTCCTATGCCAGTGTCTCTCATGTGTCGCCATTGATATTAAAGTTCTTCAGAGAGACTTGAGAGTGTTTTTGTTTGGCTTCTTCTGGCCTCCATGTGAGCGCTTACCTGTAAAATAGTCTTTGAGACAAATGTTAGTTTGGTAATTGAATAACATGGCCAGCCCATTGGAATTGAGCTCCTCTCTGCAGTGGAGTTTGAATGCTTGGCAATTTAGTTTGATAAAGGACCTCAGTGTCCAGTACCTTATCTTGCCAGGTGTCATTCAGAATCTTCTTAAAACAATTCAAATACAATTAATTCTGTTTTTCTGGCATGGTGCTGGTATACACTGTCCTTGTTTCACAGTCAGCGAATAAGAGGGAGAGAAAATAAATGCTTATTAAATGAAAAGAGATTAAGTTTTCTAAAAGTGGGATCACAATTCTGTTATTCAATGAATTAACTCTCCCTCCCTACTTTTGTCAGATAAAAATTTGATAAGCCTGAAATTCATATCTTCATTTAAGCTCCTAATAAGTCATTGAACAGGAGAAGTCTGAGGTCACAGTTCTGTAGTCTCTCTTCCCTCTTCTCCTCCAGCCTTAGTTTAGATTAATTCATTACTCTATTCTCTTTTGGCATGGCCTTTTAACAAGTTATAAGTCTGCCTTGCTATTACTATGGTCCCATGGAGATCTCTTCATCTTATACACAAATCAATTATATATATATATAGTGTGTATCTATGTATATGTATACATCCATTATATGTTATGAGAGATTTTATCAAATACTTTGCTGGACAAAAAAAAAAGCAAATTGGATTAATTTGGCAGGATTTCATCTTGGTAAACCTATGTTGTCTCCCAGTGATTACCACTTCCCTTCCTAAGTGCTCATGGATGATCTGCTAAATATTCTGTTCTAGAAAATTCCCATAAGCTATATTGCTCAAGATTTTCCAAATCCACTTTCTCCCTCTTTTTGGAATTAACTATGATATTTGCCCAAGTCCAATCTTAGGGTACTTCTCTCCCTTTTTTACAGATCACTAACTGGGGTTCAATAAGCTCATATATAAATTCAGGATCTTAAGCTGTCATCCATATGGATTTGGTGACATAAACTTGTGGAAGGTAAAGTATTTCCTTACCCTCTTTTCATAAGTTCTGGGCTTCAGTTCCCTCTTCTCCACACTTGTTCTAACCTTTCTGGTCTGAAGATCATTCTTCTCGACAGAGAAGGCAGACAAGATGTAGGAGTTGACTATTTCAGCTCCTTAAACCTAGTGCCCAAGACTTGCCAAGCCCTATTTGGAAGAGAAAAGTGGGAATGAATCACCACCATATGGAATTTCAATGCCTCCTTCAACACTCCAACTTAAGGAAGGAACGGAGAAAGCATTGACTTTCTGGAAGGATATAGTCCTTGAATGTTGGGGATGGTGATGGAGAAGTGGCTAAGCCTGCAGTAAAAGGGCCCTACATCTTCCCTTTCTCCCAGCTGTCTCCCCACAATAGCCTATAGGATATGTTGGACCCAATAAATCTTTATTGGGCAGGTTCTATAGGTAGCAACATTGAGAAGGCCCTGAAGTCTGAATGGGATGCTCCCTGACCCCTTTCGCACCCCCTAGCTCCTTTCTCCCCTAGGCTTTCTTAGTCCCTTGGGAAAAGGATAGAAAAAACTTATTCTCCTTGACTGAACTCCCCATCCCAAGGAAATATTTATTGTAAGAGAGAAATCTATAAGAAGAGGTTTAACTAAACAAAAATGATACTAGTTCATTTGGTAAATATCACTTTCCACAGTACTATCCCATGATAAGTAATGCAAATATTCTTAACTCCATTTTATGTATTAGGAAACTGAGGCTCCCAAAGAGGAAGCAATTGCTCAGGTTCCACACAACTAGGGTCAGGGTTCAGATACAGGCTGTTAAATTCCAAAACTAGTTATCTTTCAAGTTTCTTTGCTTTGCTAGCTGCAAAAGGAGGAAACTAACAGGGACAATGCCAGGCCCTGTGGCAGAAGTAGAAATGAAGGCTATCATAGGTTCATACCTTTAGAGCTAAGACCTTAAATGCCATTCTAGTCTATTCTCCTAATTTTACAAATAAGGAAACTGAGGCCCAGAGGGAGGATTTAACATGTGGAAGAGCAGAGCTATTTCTATACAGGGGGTATCCCCTATACCCTCACATAATATCATGTAGGCAGTCATCCATCTACCCTTTTTTACAAGTAAAAGAAGTTCAGTTCTGTGGCAAAGGAGGCTCAGGGGTATCAAGGGAAGCATTTACCAGATAACCATACATTTTCCTTGAGTCCCTACCTCCTCTCAGTGTCATAAGTTCTTGGAATGGGAGATCAAGGCACTAGATAAATGCCATTTTGTATTATGGCAGAGAGCAGGATGAGAAGAGAATGGATGCTAATTTAGCTTGAAATATAGAATATGTAAATGGCAGATAAAGCTGACAGACTGTGGCCAGATTGTGGAAGACCATGTGAGATCCAGGATCAAGAATGTGGACTTTATTTGGCAAAGAGAGGAGCAAATGTTTTTGAGTAGAATTTCATGATCAGAGCAATGTAGAAAGCAGAAGGGTAACTTTGGAGACAGAGTTTGAAGTTGAATCCTAGGTCTGATCCTACGGTCACCTAAGTGTTCTGGGTTGAGGTTTACTCAACTATAAAAGGAAGGGGTCATAGGTATCCTCTGAATTCCTTTCTACTTGTAGATCTTTGATCCCAGTTGGTCTTATTCTTTCCAACTGCCCACCTATGCCCTGGGAAATGGTCCAGATCCAGACCACCTTTACTACTTGTTGAAGACTTCCCTCCATCAAGTTATCCTAATAGTAAAGGGAACACCGATGATCTACAAGAATTCTATGAAGTTCTGTCATTTGGGAATAAGTTTTCCCGATGATGCAAGGTGTCTTGGGGACCATGTCTAGGATCTGAGGTATATTAATCTACCTAAAAGGTTGCTTTGTGGAAGAGGGGACACATGCATTTTGTGACCCCAGGAAGTAAAACTGGGACAAAGTATGGAGATGAAGTATGGGGACAAGAGATCTAGGAGATGTCAGAAGAATTCTGATATGTAGAACTAACTGGTAATAGAACAATTTGCTTTGTGAGATGTCAAGCTTTGGGAGCTGATCATGGGAGGTATTCAAGGAGAAACTGAATATCCTTTAGTCAGGAATAGAGGATTTCCTGAACTGAGTGGAAGATGGATTAGATTTCTAAAGCTTCTTCTACCTCTGAGATTCTATAATGCTACGAATCAGTAGATCTAATATTCTATTATTTTATTCCTCAAGAAAGGCAGAGTGGCATAGCAGATAGAGAGGTAGCCTCAACACCAGGAAGATTTGAGTTTGAGTCTTCTGAAACATACTGGCTGTGTGACCTTGGGCAAGTCACTTGATGTCTCTATGCCCTAAGTACTGTAGGTTGTCAAGAAGATGCCGATCTCTCTTGGTAGAGGGATTTCTCTCTGGGAACTCCTCATACCAATGAAATTATAAGTCCATTCCAAAAATAAAATGAAATTCCCCAGGAACACAATTACAGATTTGTGAAGTGGGAAAAAAACACAAAAGCAAAAATAAAACCCTGCACTAAGAGACCTGGGTCCTAGCCCTAACTTTGCCAGAAACCCACTATTTGATTTTAAGGAAGTCTCTTCCTTTCTCTGAACCCAGTTTTCCTTTCTATATAAGCCAAAAGTTTGGTGTAGATGAGCACATCCAACTTTTCCATTTGGTGATTGGAAATGTCTCTTAGGGTGTGTTTCATTTTCTGGGAAGTTTTCCACCTATGACTAATGGTTTGATGTTGACTATTGTCTATTTCTGCTACTGCTAATATATGGTGGATAGGTTTCTGAACTTGGAGTCAGGAAGACCTGGGATTGAATTCTACTTCAGGCACTTTATTAGCTCTGTGACCCTGGGCAAGTCATTTAACTACTCTTTATCTCAGTTTTCTCATCTATGAAATAATGGGGTTGGATTCACTGGTTTTAAGGTCTTTTACATCTCTATATAGGAGAGAGCTAGACTAGATAGCTTAGTGGAAAGAGTGCTGAACCTGGAGTCAAGAAGATCAAAGTTCAAATTCAGCCTCAGACACTTAGCTCTGTGACCGTGGGCAAGTCATTTAACCTGTGTTTGCTTTAGTTCACAGCAGAAGGAAATGGCACACCACTCCAGTATTCTTGCCAAGAAAACCCCCTGGACTGTATAGTCTACAAGTCAGGAAGAGTTGGCTATGATTGAACAACAACATAATATCTCAACATCTAGCTAGGATCCCATGACATTAAGTTCTTACTTGGAATCCCCTGTTCACTGGCAACAGAGATAATGGATTTAGAGAAACAGATGGCTAGCCCTTTATGAACGTAAGATGATAGAGCTGCAAGTTCTCCATCATAGAGTAATTGAAGCCTTGAGTCCAGTTTTTGTTTCCCTTGGAAGTGCTCTGGCATCTCTCCATCCCATCCCAAGTTGTTGCCTCCAAGATAAGATCTCGTTTCATCCCCTTTCCCTGGTTCACATCTGGAAGCAGAGCTTGCCAGTGGGCTGAGTAGGGGACCAAGCTGAGATGTGAACTTCTAACCTCTGAAACAGTTGAGATTCCCTGCTAAGCCCCTGTGGCCCCAGGCCTACTCCCATGACACAGTTCTGAACAGGAGATGGCTAGCCTGTTTGGAAAGGTTGGCTGGCTAGATTTCCCAGCTTTCATGCTTCAGGAAACTGGAGGATAGCAGGTTCCTGGAGAAGCCTGCCAATTTTCTACTCTATTAAAAAAAAGATCCTGTTTCCATCCATTTCTCTCACAAGATGCTGCTCAGATGTTCTCACATGTTGTGTACATGCAGGAAATGTCTTCCCTTGTGTTCCTATCCCCATGGTGGACACTCCTTTAGCATCATTGATTTAGAACATCTATATCCATCCTCTCATTTTTCAAATGAAGAAATTGAGACCCAGGGAGGTTAAATGGCTTTCCCAGAGTCACACAGGTAGTATTCATCAGATGTGGAATTTGAACTCAAGTCCTTTGACCCACCCAACCCCAACCCCTCAATCGAGTGCTCTTTTCATGGCATTGCCCCTTTTAGTCAAGGTTGACCTGCTTAATTAGGTCATAATTAGCACAGTGGATAGAGCACCAATAATAGCAGCCTATATGATGTGATGGATGAAGGGACTCTCCTTCTTCCGTCACCTCCTCCAAACCCCTGATACACCCTAAAATGACGGTCAGGGTTTGGTGCTTTCATCATCTTGCCATAGTGCCTAAAATCCCATCATTATCAGCAGAATTATTTTCAGCCTGTTATTAGGCATCTGGGGGTATAAGTGGATATAGGTTCAGGTACACAGAGTCAGGAAGATCAAAGTTTAAATCCAGTCTCAAATACTTACTAGCTATAAGATCTCAGGCAAATTATGAACTTCTGTCTGCCTCCGTTTTCTCATCCATAAAATGGGTAAAATAATAGCACTTATTGCCCACGATTGTGAGGATCAAATGATATAACAATTGTAAAGCACTTAGCACAGTGTCTGGCACATAGAAAGCATTATATAAATGTTAGCTATTATTATCATAACTTCATTCCTTTGGACTTGGCCTTGCTCTCCCTAGGATCCTCTTTTATATGTTGAGCCCCCTTAGAAGGAGGAGAACATCAGCTCCACCTTCTGTGTCTCAGGGGGAATGAGTTGATCTCCTACTTTCCTCCTATAGAAAGGAGGGAAGGAAGCAGGGTGGGGAGAGAGACAGAGACAGAGACAGAAACAGAGAGGCAGAGAGAGAGAGAGAGACAGAGACACAGAGAGTTAAAGAGAGTCAGAGACAGAGACAGAGAAAGTATCATAAGGATGAGGAAAGGGTAAGAGAAGGGATGGATGGGTAAAACTTATATTGGAGATCAAATTCAGACTGGATTTTAATTTCAGTGCATAGAATTTAATTCCTAGGGGAGAAATAGGACCAGGTCTCACTATGTCCCGTCTGGACTACTGAGCCAGCCTCTTAACCTGGTCTCCCTCCCTCCTGTGCCTCCTCTAAAATCCATCCTTCACATTTTTCCAGATTAATCTTCCTACAGGTCTGCTCATGCCACTCTCCTTAATCATTTTTAGTTCTGTAGTTCTTCATTGTCTACAGAAAAAAACACAACACATACCCCTTAACCAGCCCCTTGAGGTCCTCCACAGCTGAGTACCATACTACCTTTTTCCAGTATCTAGCTCCCTTTTTCTTGTCTATTACCTGAGAGCATCCTGGAGACTCCTTTTGTTCATATCATTCCCTCCAAAGGAAATTCTCCCTGATCTTTGCCTGTCCAAATCTTACTCATCGTTCAAGGCCAGATTGAAGTATTGCCTCTTCCATCCACCTTGACCATACCTCTGCCAGATGTGTTTTCGTTCTCCTCTGAAATCCATAGCAATGTGATCAGACCCCACTACTGATATTTTCAGCATTCCACTTTGTACAGCCATTACGTGTACCCCTGCCTCACCTCCCTTTGTATATTGGGGCTCCCAGAGGTCAGGGATAGCTTTTAATTCATCTCTGTTGCCTCCTGGGTGTAGTGCTTTGAACCCACTAGGCACTTAGTAAATGTTTATTGAATTAAGTAGGAGGAGACAGTACACAAGGTTCTATGTAGGTCATCCTCCCTAAGAGAGAAACAAAGGGCTAAGAGTGTCAAATCTGAGTAAGAAGTCTGGCTTAAAGTAGAAACAAGTTTCAGTTTAGTAAATACTAGATTTGGAGTCAGAAGACCTGGGTTCAAATTTGAGCTGCTCCGTACTAATTACATGACCATGGGCTGAACATCTTATGTACTCTGACCCTAATGTCTAATATAATGGGACTGGATTACTCTGATGACATTTTGGATCCTTTCAAATGACAACAAAGGGGCAGCTAGGTAGCACAGTGGATAGAGCACCAAGCCTGGAGTCAAAAGGACCTGAGTTCAAATGTGACCTAAGATACTTCCTAGCTATGTGACTCTGAATTAGACCCTAAACCCGGATTGCCTAGCCATTACCACTCCTCTATCTTAGAACTCATACTAAGATAGAAGGTAAGGGTTAAAAAAAAAAAGACTATGACATCATGGTACTATTAAAAACCTCTCCTCTTTTCCCTCCAGTCCTCTGAGGCATAGAATTCCACTCTTTTTCATTTTACTTTCCAGTCCAAAATTGGCACACCCATCTAGCACCAAAGTTTGTTAACAGAATGGATTTTTATTTTGTTTAGTCTAGAGCAGGGGTCAGCAACGTATGGCTCTCAAGCCATATCTGGCTCTTTTGAGGGCCAGATGTGGCTCTTTCTGCAGGAGCCATAAAGTCCATTTTTTTTTCAGGTGCTGTTACAGGAGCACACTGTGAGCACTGTACGGCTCTCATGAAATTACATTTTAAAAAATGTGGCGTTTATGGCTCTCACGGCCAAAAAGGTTGCCGACCCCTGGGATAGAGTTTTGTCAGCTTCTAAAAATTGTAGTTTTAAATTGAGTTTTAGAAGGGAAAAAAAATCCAGTCACAAAATGACCTCTCCCTAGACATCATTATTTAAAGGAAAAAACTTTTAGCTGATAATTCCTAGCAATATCCCTGGAGCTAAGGTTGGGGTTTAGGATTGGGATTATTCCTCAAATTAGAAACTTTTGATTCTGGGCCTTGGAGATCTGAAAATTCTTTCTTAAATCTTTAGGGTTTGTATCCAACCCAAGTCATGTCAAATTTGTCCTCCCACCCTAGACAAACTTTTCTGGAAGCCCTAAAGGAAGGGCCTGAGATATCCCAGCAGTCCTCATTCTTTAGCACTAACATAGCCTAAATAATCTGGTTTCTTTATGGAGATGATCTGATACCCAATAGGACCTTTGCAATGTGGCTTTCTAGATTTTTTTCCATTTAAAATCTATTTTCATTTGTTTTTTTTTGGGGGGGTTATATATATTATGTACATAATATATATGTGTGTGTGTATACATATGTATATATGTATATTAAACCCTTACCTTCTGTCTTAGAATCAATACTGTGTACTGGTTCCAAGGCAAAAGAGGAGTAAGGGCTAGGTAATTGGGGTTAAGAGACTTGCCCAGGTTCACACAACTAGGAAGTGTCTGAGGGTAGATTTGAACCCAGGACCTCTTATCTCTAGATCTGACTCTATCCACTGAGCCATCTAACTGCCCTGGCAAATAAATTTTTTTTAATTCCACTAATAACACTTAATATAGTAAGAAAATGAGAGTAAATGCTTAAGTCTTGGAGTCAAATCCGATGGATTTGAAAGGAGCCTCTGCTTGACAGAGGAAATATCAGGAGACAAGTGTTAGGAGAACTGGAGTAGAAGAGATCCTGACCAGGAAATTCTTGAGGTTTGATCTGACTGATTCTCTATTTCGCTGATTTACATAATGGGAGCTCCCTGAGAAAAAGGACTAGAATTCTGAATACCTACAATGGTGGCTTCCAAATGTCCCAGTATGGAACATGACCTATTTCATCAGACTGAATGATAATATATCATAACTGGCAGCAGCAGGAGAGAGACAATTGGATTGGGAGTCAGAGAACCTAAGTTCAAATCCTGGCCCAGTCACTTATGGTCTGGGCAATACTGGGCAAGTCATTTTATACCTCTGATCCTCAAATTCATCAGGAAGACTGGACTAGATAGTCTCTAAGATACTTCAATCTATGATCCCATGAAAGGGCATGAGATAGGTGGTGAAAATATTACTATTATTCCTGTAGAGGTAGATGATCAGGAGCTCTTTGAGGACGGGAGCTGTTTCTTCATCTTTGACTCCTTATCTCCTAGCAGAGGATCTGACAGTTCAAAGACTCTTAGTAACTCTTTACTGGTTGATTTTTGGTTGATTTCTGATTTGTCACTATACCTGTCTGAGCAAACTGAGGTACAAGGAGCTTAAATCATTTCCCCAGTCAGTGTCAGAGCTAGACACAAAATCAGGAATTCCTATTTTAAGCCCTGGTAAAGGGTGTGTGTGTGTGTGTGTGTGTGTGTGTGTGTGTGTGTGTGTGTGTGTGTTTGTGTGTGTGTGTGTGTGTAGAGAAAGGAGGAGAGAGAAGGAGGGACAAAGAGAGACAGAGAGAGAAAGGAGGGAGGAGAGAGAAGAAGGAAAGGAGGAGGAAGAAAGAGAGAGAGACGGAAGAGAGGGAGAGGGACTGAGGGAAAGGAGTAAAACAGGAGAGGGAGGGATTGAAAAGGGAAAGAAAGAAAAAGAAAGAAAGGAA
>NC_058131.1:677676220-677687823 GCF_016433145.1 Gracilinanus agilis
GAAAGAAAGAAAGAAAGAAAGAAAGAAAGAAAGAAAGAAAGAAAGAAGAAAGGAAGGAAAGAAAGGAAGGAAGAAAGACATTTAGAGAGAATGAGACTGAGACAAGAGACAGAGAGACACACAGAGGCAGATCCAAATGTGTGAATGCCATCAGTTTGAAGAACTCTTCCCATGGATATTCTTTCCAAGAATGCAAATTGTATCTTCTGAAACACGTGTATTTTATAAACTTAGATATTTGCCTTGGGATACTGAAAAGTTAATGCCTGGTTCATGGTTTTTCAGTAGTATACATTAGAGATAGGATTCAACCCAAGGGTTGTAGGCACTCAAGCTAGTCACACTATCCATTAGGAATGCTATTGGGTTATAGTTATCATAGGAAGAGGGACTGAACATGTGATTTAATTGGCATAAAGCACTCCAAAATAAGAAAAACCCCTCTTCCAAAACAGATGAGTGCCTGCTCTGTAGCTAACAGCCCATGAGAGTTGTCTGCTGCACTGAGAGGTTACGTAATTTGCCCAGGATCACACAGCTAATATACTTCATGAGCAGGATTGAACTCGAGCCTCTCTGTCTCAGAGGTTAGTTTTTTACCCATTATGCCATATTATTCCTCATGTGATATATTTGCAGCATTATTTATTTGCTTAATATTCACTGAGCCTCACTCAGTTTATGTCCAGCAACCATCCAGAAAAGCCCTCCTCCAATTCCTCTTCCTGGAATAGAAGGTTGCTTTGGTTCTCAAAGGCTATGTCAATAGAATGGAATCTCTGGGAGGTTCTAGCCCTAGTCAGAAAGACTTTAAACTGAGGATCCATTGTTTGCTCATAGATTTATAAGTCTAGAATTGGAAAGGATTTGAAGCCATCTAGTCCAACCCCTCTTTTTATAGATGGGGAGACTGAGGCCTAAGGAGGTAGACTGACTTACCATCAAAGATAGTATTCGAACCCAGATTTTCTGTTTCAAAAGTCAGTGTTCTAGGTGGAGGAACCAGAGCATTAGCCATCACATGTTGAAATGTTTTGTTTCTAGGAAGACATGAAACAGCCTAGAGCAACATGGGAGTGGGGATAGAGTAAGGACAGGGGTTGTGACTTCCATCATGGAAGGTGGATAAAAATGGAAAACCTCCATGTCCTTGGAGTATTAGGATTTGGTTTTATAATGATTCTCAGAGCAGAGTGGTTTGCATGGAGTAAGTGCTTAATAAATGTCTTTTCATTCATCCAAAATAGAATTATATCCATTATTTTCATTGCTATTCAATAATAATGCTAATTGACATTTATATGCCCTATAAAGTACCATATATAAATGGTACCTTAAAATGCCTTAAATGATAATTTATATCATTAGAGGGAAAGGATGTAGGATTCTGTGATTTTTTTCCAGCCTGTTTCATCTCCTGGGGAGCTGGCAGTCTGGTTCCAGATGGCCCCGAGTCCTTATTCACAAATCGGTTTCTCTGGCACTTTTGCTTTGGCTAGATCTCCCAGATCCCCTTCAGGCTTATTATTCTGGGCTCCAAATAGTAATGGGAAATATAAAAAAGCAGGGCTAAGTTTCTCCAAATCTCTAGAAGAAAAGGGGTGACTGCTCCCATTTCTTAGACATCAAGACATGTTAGGGAGATAAGCTCAAATGGTTTCCCTTCTTTCCTTTGTAAATTTACAGATTTTCTAGAATGTCCAACATTTTCAAAGTAGCCCCAGTAGCAGTGGGAGTATAAGGAAGAGGATGGGGTCTCTAGACAATGCAAAGGAGGTGGCCAGTGTTTGCATTTGGGGGAATGCCAGCTTATGAAAGTTTGTGAAGGGAGGAGATTACAGAGACCAGCCTGCCACTGTGGAGAAGTGGAAAGCAATCAGAAGATATGAAGTTAAATCCCAATTCTGCTTCTGACTACCTTCATGACCTCAGGCAAGTCCCTTTACTTTTGGAGCCTCAGTTCCCACCAATGAAATGAGGGGATTGGACTGGATGACATCAAAGGTCCCTTCAAGTCTAAATCTATGAACCTAAAATGTTGGGGTAGAGAGATATTATAGGAGAAAATCAATCCAACAAGTGTTTATTAAGTAAGGCACAGCATGACCAAGAGAAGAATGAGAAAAAGTACTCCTTTCAGGGAACTCACATTCTTCCCCCACCCCACAATAATATTTATTTATTTATTTGCCATTTATTCAAGGAACTTACATTCTAATATAATCCTATAAGTAGATACCTATAAATAGACACTTAATAGCTGTATGACCCTGGGCAAGTCACTTAACCCTTTTTGTGTCAGTTTCTTTTTCTGTAAAATGAGCTAGAAGAAGCAAATGGCAAACCACCCCCTACCTTTGCCAAGAAAGTTAAAAAATTTTTTTTTTAATGAATCCCTTGACCTAAATAGGGTCAAGAAGAGTCAGATACTTTGAGAACAATGGGAAAACAAAAGTAGATAAGTAAATAGAAAGTTTGGGAAGTGAGATGTAGCTACCTAACAACACATGTATCCTCCTCTCTCCTCCCTAAACTCCATGATCATTTCATGGCTTGCTGTGGCTAAAACATTTATTTCAACACCTGATGTTAAAGCTCTGGTGATAAGCCTGGCTCCTCCACGTAGAAAAATGACTCTGGAGTAGGAGGACTTGGGTTCAAATCCTATCTATGGCTACAAGGCAACATCTCCTTGGGTCTCAGTGTCTTCATTTGTAAAATGAGAGTCTTGCATTATAACTGAATTTTAGACAAGAGTAGCATGTAAGCTGATTCTCAAAGTCAAAGGAAACCAAGGATATTCAGAAGGGAAGGTGAAGAGAGAGTCCATTTCAAGGATAGGGAGAAAAGCAAAGATCCAGAGGGGGGAGACATGATCCTGAACTCAGAAATCTCAAATAGGCTAGTTGGTTTCGAAGGTGGAGAGTATGATAGTGCCCAGTACGAGATAAATCTGTAAAGGTAGCCTGAATATACTCTGAAGGACTTTCTAGGCTGTGCTGAGAAATGTTTATTTTTATCTTACAGTCAATGAGGAGCTACTGAAAATTCTTGAGGGGGAGTGACATGATGAGACCTGTGCTTTCAAAAGATTATTTTGGCAGCTGTGTGGAAGCTGGGTTGGAGAGGGGAGAACTGGAAACCCAGACAATAATTATGAGGTTATTGTGGTTTTTTTTTTTTTCAGTAAGAGATGAGGTAAGGGCCTTAACTCAGATGGTAGCTTTGCAAGTGGAGAGAAAAGGACTATTTCAAGAGATTTTTTTTAAGGGGCCGAGGAAAAGGGAGGCGAGGTTATCCAAGAATCCAAGCCAGGAGCCTTAGATCCCAGTCAGTTGCTTTAACTTCCCGATCCTTCTCTTGGACCTCCAATCCTCAGCCCCCAGCTAGATCTCCTGCCGCTGAGCCCTTCTCCATCCCGTCTGGCTGAAGATTCCCTTCTCCACAAATCAGGCAGTTTTATGGGCTGTAGAAACACTCCAATTGTTCACTCAATTACTCTGAGTGGAATGAATATATTCATCTCTCTCTCTTAACTCCAGTTAGAGACTCTGCCTCCCCTCCCCCATGCTAGGTTTGCGTTAATAATGCAGGTTCAATAGATATATTATTTTTTTAAAAGAACGACCCCAGGCGGCTCGTAATTTCTCCCGGCACCAGCTCCCATTCCTCCTCCCCCTTCCCCTCCCTCGGAGAGCGCAAGTTACAAATGATAAGTGCTAAGTCCCCTTCCCTCCCCCACATCAGGCCAACAGCTGCTTAAAATTTCTTTTATGATAATGCCAGTCGCCCCTGATTAATATTGATTTTCCTTTTCCCCTACTCTTCAGAAAGGTTCTCTCTCCCACTGGTCGTTGCCTGAGCAAACTCAATCAGGCCCGGGGCAGGAACCACTTCCATCAGCTAATGCAGTGAGAGCCTCTCAGGGAGGAAAGGAAGGAGTGAAGAAGGGAAGGGAGGGAGGAAAGAGGAAAGAAAGGGGTTAGGGAAGGAAAATAGGAGGAAGGGAGGAAAAGAAAAGGGAGGGAAGGAAGGAAGGCAGGAACAAAAAAAGAAGGCAGAAAAAGAAAAAGGAGAGAGGGAAAGAGAAAAGGAGGAAGGGAGGTAGTTGGGAAGGGGCAAAGGAGGGATGGAAGGAGAAAAGGAGGGAGGGAGGCTGTTTCTCATCACTCCCCCCCCCCCCCCCTTCCGTGACAGCCGCCTCCAGCTTAAACACGTTCTGCCCCAGGCTTCCCCAGTGCTGGTTAAAAGCTACCTGAGGCTTTCTCTTTGTACAAACGATTTTCTTTTATGGAAAACCAACAAAGGCTCTGTCAAGATATTTTTCATCGCTTAGCAAGGGAGGCTGTCAGTCTCAGAATCACGGGGAAGGGGGGAGGGGGAAGAGAGAAGAGAGGAAGAGGGAGGGGGAGAGAGAACGGAGGAGAGGGAGAGAGGGAGGAGGGGGGAAAGGAAGAGGGGAGAAGCACTGGGGAGAGGATTCTTTCCAACGTCAGGTACCTGAACGCCTGGGAGGCGCTGCCAGGCTAGGGCAGCGATTTGTCGCGCTTTAGAAAAGGCAATCAGCCTAATGCCCTACAATTATCCGCCCGGTCGGTCACCGAGAGCGAGTGAGGAAGCACTGAGCCAGCCTGAGCCCCGAGGAGCCCAGTCCGGGCTGCTGGAAGGAGGCAAGCGGTGGCAATCCCTGCCAATCCCGGCAAGGCCAGCTGCTTCTGCCAGCTCTGCCCAGCAGGTCAATCTCATTCCATTCTCTTTAGTTCAATTCAACTCAATTCATTGTATATCAATTCAATTCACTTTGTTTTAATTCCATTCAAATCAATTCCATTGGTTTCAATTCAAGTTAATTGTCCCTTTCTACTTTTTTCCCATTTAGGGCAAATCAATCTCCTTCATTTCATTCCAACCCCTTTCTGCTCCGCTCTGCCTAACCTGGCACATAATTCGTTTCCCTTCATCAGAGTCCAATTCAGTTCAATTCACTTCAATTCTGTTCTGTTAAGCTTATTTCCATTCAGTTCCGACAATTCAGTTCGATTCATTTCATTCAAGTTCAATCCAATTCAGAGCATTTCAGGTTGGTTCCTTCAATTCCATTGAACACAATTTCCTTCAATTCAGTTTGGTTTAACTTCGCTGACATTTATTATGTATTAGTGAGCTGAGCACTCTGCCAGGGGCTAGGGGATAATGACATTTCTAAGGGCGTCTGAACCTTGCCCCCAGGGAGCTTATTGTCTGGTAGGAAGAAAAGACTAGTCTAGATAGCTGTAGTACACAATATACCTAGTGGGGGCTGAGGAGGGAATGGGGAGATCAAGGGAAGTCTCCTTAGAAGACTTAGGCCCCATAGCTGGGTGGTTCAGTGGTTTGAGAGCCAAGCCTAGAGAGGGGAGATCCTAGGTTCCAATTTGACCTCAGATGCTATGTAGCTGTGTGACCCTGAGCAAGTCACTTAACCTCTGTTGCCTTGCCCTTACAGCTCTTTTGCTTGGAACCAGTACACAGTATTGATTCTAAGATCAAGGAAGGTAAGGGTTAAAAAAAGAAGAAGAATTAGGCTTGAAGATTTGGGTAGGGGTTCAACAGATAAGGACAAAGGGAATGCTTTCTAGCAAAGGCATGGAGTCAGGGGATGGCAGAACATATTAGGAGGGTGGCAGAGGCATAGTGTTGGAAGGATAGGCATCACAGGTAATGCAAAGTATAATTAACAGGATTTCACAATTAACTTCATATGAGAGAAAGAAGAAAGAGGCCCAAAGGAACAATTAAGGTATAGAACTCAGGATGCCTTATCTATCAGCTAAGGGACTAGGGAGAACAGAAGGGTGACTTGAAATTTTTCTGAAGTACATTTCTCAGATCTCCCCAATGGGACACTCCTGCTCCAGCTTGATGGGTTGAGAGAAGAGGAGGACATGAGGAGGAACAGAAGAAGCCAAATAGATGTTTTTTTTTTAAAAAATAGTCTGTTTTCCAGTAGAATTGCTTGTTGGCTATGGGAGGGGGGTGGGAAGAGGGGAGGAAAAGAACATGAATCATGTAACCATGGAAAAATATTCTAAATTAATTAAATAAATAAATACTTTCAAAATAAAAAAAAATATATCCTATTCCCCCCTCTAGGAGAATAAAAGCTGCTTGCAAGACATGGACTCTTTGGCTTTGTATCCTCACAGCATTACCCAACATATAGTATGTTCTAAAAGAGATGTTTCTTGATTGATTTGTGTATTTAGATGCCCCACAACCACGTGATATGGGCACCACTGGCTGATGGATGAAACACCAGCCCAGCAACCCATGCCTACTACAGATTCGGCTTTCTTTGCCTTTCTGTGGTTTCTTCCAAGCCTGATTTTCTACACCCATGAGGTTTTCAACCAGTTTTTATTTTTGGCAGCTCCCAGATTGTTGCCCATGGTTGTTTGCTCCGGTTTGCTGCCAGGAGAAGCCTGGGATTTGTATGTCTGGGTTGTGCCAGTGAAGGCCCTGTAATCCTGGGCACTGGAAGCAGGTTGAGCAGGGCATTACCAGGCAGATGGTAGAAGGGGGAGACTGGTCTATTGTGCTGAGAGTTGGCACTGGGGAGCTGAGGTGGGTACAGAATAAGGAGAGTAGGGTATGGTGTAGACATCTAGCATAGTGACTGACAAATAATAGCTACTTAATAAATGTTTTTGACTTGACTTAAAGAAACATTCCTTTTGAGCACAGGATCAGGAGAGTACTTATAACTGAACCTAGGACCAATCCCTGGCAGGTTTTTCTTACTCTCTAACAAGGTCCCCCCAATGTTTTAGGGGTAACAGCCCCCCCACACACACCTTGCTGCCCCTAGTCTCTGTCTGACTTCCAAAAAACACATTTCTCTTGAGCACTAGACCTCAGAATGAACAAACTTCTTCCCCTTGGTTCACTGGGAATAAAGTTTGAATTTTTCAAAAAGAACTTGAAGGTGAATACAAACTATAGGATACAAACAAAATGGAGAACACAGAACTGACAAATTTCATTTGGAAACATGGAAATCTTGTCTTAAATATCCCTAATCTAGCCACAGAGGCTCCCCAACATGCTAAGAGTGAGCGATGCCATGTTTCCCTCTGATCCCAACTTGGCCTCAGCCTTCACCATTCTTATGCTTCAATCTTTGAGGTTGGCATCCTTATTTAGTGAAGGGCTGCCCCTTCCCTCTTGTTCTAATTAGATAGTAGAGCTAACCTTGCCACAAAGCAAGCCACCATTATATTTTCAACACAGCCTGTCAAAGATCATCGACATCGATGACTTAGAAAGCATCTTAAGGGGATGAGTCCAACCGGTTCATTTTGTAGGTTCAGTCTACTAAGGATGATGAAGATCCTATGATAATAAGCAAGCAATTGTTGTTATTCCTTTCTCAGATTTGAATTCCTATTGTTCAATCAGAGTAGATCTGATTCTGATGAGTAGAAACCAGGGAGGAGGTAGTTAAGGGAGAATTGTTCTCTCCCTGTTTGACAAGGGCTAAGAACATACTCCTCCTCAGTCTGCTTAGTTGGATCTTTGTACAGGTTGTGCTCACTCACTGTGGGTATCCTCCAGGGTTCTATCCTGGGTGCTTTTCCCTTTATAGTCTCTCTCTCTCTCTCTCTTTTTCTTTGTAAACCTCTTACCTTCTGTTTTGGAGTCAATACGGTATCTTGGTTCCAAGGCAGAAGAGTGGTAAGGGCTAGGCAATGGGGGTCAAGTGACTTGCCCAGGGTCACACAGCTAGGAAGTGTCTGACACCAGATTTGAACCCTGGACCTCCCATCTCTGAACCTGGCTCTCAATCCACTGAGCCACCCAGCTGCCCCCCTTTTATATTCTCTTGCATGGTAATCCCATCAGCTCCAATGGCTTCAGTTATATCTGTGCAGATGATTCCTAGAGGTATATACCTTGCCTTAATATTTTTCAAGCTCCAGTCTGGCATTACCAACTACCTATTAGATATCCTAAACTGGAGTCAGGAGAAGCCAAGTTCAAATCCTCCCTCAGATACTCCATTTTCCAAATAAGGAAACTGAGGCCCCAAGACTGGCCTTGCCCAAGTTAAGAAGTGACAAAACAAGATTCTAGCTCAGTTCTTCTGACTCTACTGTATTATGCTGACCCTTAGACTGGCGCAGACCTGCTCATGCATCCATGTATGTATTCACATAGTCTCTCACACACACAAACACACATACACCTTACAAACTTGACTACAGACACTTGTATATTGACACATACAAACATAGTCACTCATACAGTCCAATATAGAAACATAGATACTAGAATGATATGTAATGAAATACACTTATCTAATATGCACCCAGATTCATTTAATATACCCCTAATTCTCTTTTCCCTTTGCCCAGAGTTACATATATGTGGACCACAGACTAATAGATACACCCACAGAGCCCTCCTGGTTCTATCTGTGTTCATCTCCCCAAAGTGGTGGTGGCAAAATGAGGATGAGGCCAAAGGGACAGCTGATGTATGAAGCAAGATTAAAAAAAGCCAGATGAGTAATGGGATCTTTAATAAGTGCTTCTGCAGATGGAGTGGGGAGGGGATGTGAAGGAGGGCGGAGGGCCAAGAGTAGACCACAGACACAAAGCAGAGCCAAGACCACCAGGAAGCAGGGAGGTCACCAAAGAAAATAGCATGGGAGGTTAACCCTTCCAGGCAAGCCTTTTCCATATTTTCACAAAATGACTTTGGGAATGGGGAGGGAGGTAGCTCTTTGATCTCTTCTAGAAGAGATAGCAGCTATTCTGTGCTCCAGGATGGGCAGGGCAATCTAGCTTCAACGCGAATCCAGGCTGGGCCATCTTCCTCTTGTGTGCCAGTAATGTCTAGCTTCTCCCAAGAGCAATGGAAGAGAGACTGCTCCCCCCTCACCTCTGCCTCTTAGAAGCTCTAGTTTATTTTAAAGTTGAATTCAGACACTGACTTCTATAAGAGGGCTTTGCTGATCTCCCAGGGCACAGAACCTCTTCTCCTTATATTTTGGGAATGGGGTATATGTACAAACTATGTATAGAATAGATAGGATAAATTGGAGATAATAAAAAATACCAGAAGTAAAGGAGGTCAGTGTCAGTCTCCGTTGGTAGAAGGAAATTTCCTTATCTGTGAGTTTCCTATATCAATAAAGTCATAGGTCTGGTCTCTATCACTCAGTGTGTATATGTTATACTATCTCTGGGCAACCTCCCCAATTTGTCAATGATAGATTTGCAAGTTAGATCCCCAGGGCTGTGATCATTTCCTTACTCTTAAGGTATTCTGTTTGTCTAGACTTCTAAAACAATAATTCATGAGCCCCTACCAGTATATTTACTTTTCATAGTCAGTCAGTAGATACAATTAACCCAAAACAAAGGCATTTATCAGGATGGCAAAGTTACAGTGGCTACAAAGCCTTACTCCGATGAACCTGGAGCATATTCTCCAACTAGCACACACAGCATCAGTGTGTGGAAACTTGGACATCAGGAAACTTGGGCATA
The DNA here is from genome assembly GCF_016433145.1 of Gracilinanus agilis. Taxonomy (NCBI): domain Eukaryota; kingdom Metazoa; phylum Chordata; class Mammalia; order Didelphimorphia; family Didelphidae; genus Gracilinanus; species Gracilinanus agilis. The sequence continues at coordinate 677,685,754 of NC_058131.1, forward strand.
AATTTGGAGTATACTGGAAATCATGTACATTATATTGGTAAATGATAAAGCCAGGGGAAATCATGCCTCTGATCCTGCAAGACCTGTTACATCCTAATTCTTCTCATGGTATTCTCGAGTATTTATTTGGTTGATAATGATCCACGCTCATTACCCCTATTTTACTTTTGTATTCTCAGTGACTAGCTCAGTGCCTGGTATATAGGAAGCACTAAATAAATGCTTACTAGATTAGATTGGATTGTAATGTTATTTCACTTAAAGATCTATTAATGGCATTAATGTAGGGAAGTCTGTAGTGTTCACACTAATAGAAATAATGCCTTAACTGAACGTTGTCTTGTGCAGATTATACCTAACGTATTACATTTAACTCTCAACATGACATTTTAGGGGGGATCCTGACAAACCACAGCATATTAAGGTGCATGACTAGGGTGATAAAGGGATGATTGTATGCAAAGTTTTAAGAAGGAGAAGCATGCAAAACTGAGAGGTGAATAAAGACTGTAGGGAGCATTTCACTTGCAGGGAAGTCCTCACAGACAAATTATCCTAGATTCAGGATGCTTGTGGGTTTCCACTCAAAAACCATAAGTTAAGAGCCATTTTTTACTTTTGCTGGTCAGTGAAAGAATGCAAGTTGTTCAAAGTACAAGCATTTAATGAAGTAGACTAGTAATGAAAGTAGCAGTAGGACATTTCCCACCTTATGCCCCGCCAAAAGCCCATCATTTCATTGAAGCAGTGTTCCTGTAGTAGCCCACTTTCCAAGGCCTTCTCTTTCCTTTTCAATATCTAATTTGTCGAAGTCTTGAGGACTCGGGTTTCTATACAGCTCTAGACCATCATATCCAGAGAACTCCAAGAAGTTTTTAAGGGCATAGCAGATAGATAGAAAGTTGACCATTTCATTGCTTGGGGGCATCTCCAGTTTTGCCTTTCCAAAGCCTTGATCCACTTCCCCTCAATCTTGCACCAGAAAGCATTGCCATTCTTCTTTGACCTTTTCCCCAAACCTGTCCTCATCTTTATGCTATGACCACCCCACAGTCTGGACACTTAAAGTCTAGCCCCTTCCCAAGAGGTATAGAGACAAAGGATACTGCAAGGGGGGGGCACGGAGAAAATGGAGGTAGAGTTGAAGGATATATAGCTTGCCCCCTTATGATTTGGGACCTCCTTGGAAACTGAGTGCTGGCATTATTTCTATATGTAATACTAAGTCTCTGTTTGAGAAGAAAGTAGGTAAATAGACACAAAACCTTCCAGGCAATGGACAGGACTAAATAGCTTATTCTAAGTTTAGACCAAGCAATGCTAATACACACCCCGGCCCTCAAGAGAGACCAGAGGGTACTGACAGTGGGTTTAATATTTTATAAGTCCTATCTTCATAACCAGGAGAAGCTTGAGTTCAAATCATGACTCTGACACTTACTAGATGTGTGACTGGACAAGGTATTTCATAAGCTTCCTCATCCATAAAATTAGGCTGATAGTGCTTGGGTTACCTACTTCACTAAGCAATCATGAGGAAAGTGCTCCATAAATCTTTAAGTTCTAAAGAAATATAAATTACTATTTTCCCTTTTAAATCAGCTCAAGATGTGAAATTCCAGGTTTTCATTCTAATAGGGAATAAATTCCTTTTCCAGAGCTCACATCTTGAATTTACATAATCTCAAAATGGAACCATCACACATTAATTGCTGGCTGGATTTCAGGGACAGATAGGAGATTCTGGAACTGGGAAAGGGGCTTTGAAAGTACTCCCCACAGAGATATTTTACTTTTTAAATTCAATAGCCTGTAGCCTGGCTACAATCTTAACCCAACTGTTGTTTAATATAGTTAACAATTCATTGGAGAATGTTGGTGTCTCTACCTAACCTTGGGAAGACTTTATTAATACTCAAAATATCTCTATTATCTTCAATTTGGGGATCCCTTTCACTGTTGTAGGTTGCAACCTCTCTATTCTTCTTGAATGACTAAGGCCATAATCATACCTTGTTCTCTCTCTCTCTCTCTCTCTCTCTCTCTCTCTCTCTCTCTCTCTCTCTCTCT
>NC_058131.1:677688211-677709028 GCF_016433145.1 Gracilinanus agilis
TTCCTTCCTTCCTTCCTTCCTTCCTTCCTTCCTTCCTTCCTTCCTTCCTTCCTTCCTTCCTTCCTTCCTTCCTTCCTTCCTTTCTTCCTTTCTCCTCTAGGAATGAACCTCTCGGCAATGCACTAGACTAAATCTCAGATAAGGAGGTAGTTTGGTAGGGAAGAAAAAGTCCAGACTCTGGACTCAGAAGACTGGAGTTCAATTCCTGCCTGTGTGACTTGGGCCAAGTCACATAGACTCAGTTTCCTCATCAGTAATATAAAAGGATTAGATGAGATAGCCTCTGAGCTGCCTTTTAGCTCTAAATCAATGATCCTATAAACCTATGACAGACCCAGAATTTATTGCTTCTCTGTGCTTAAATATTCCAGTTTAGCAGGACCTGTCAGAGTTTGTATTTTGCTGGCATGGAAATAAATCTCTGATTCTATAAAGAAAATCTAGAGGGAAATAGAATTCACTTTCTAGCCAGTTTGGCTGCAAAGCCCTGATTTCAATTCAACAAACATTTATTAAGCATCTGTTGTGTTGAGAGGAAAACTACTCCATAAAGCAAAGATTATGTAGAGAGAGACATTAGAGGCTTTTCCCTTTAAAGCAGTTTCTACCACATGAAAAATAAAGGTCCTTCTACTAACATTATATGTCCCTTCTTCCCTTTCCCTAAGACAAAGATCATGGCGATGAACCAGTGTCAGAAATCCTGGGTTCTAATCTCAGTTTTTGTGTGATTTGAGGGAAGTTACTTCATCTCTCTAGATACTTAGTTTCACTGTCTATAAAAAGATAGTGTTGGATGAAATGATCCCCAAAGTCACAACCTCAAGAGACTTCAATTTAAGGAAGAGCTTTATTTTAAAAAATTGATACATTTTGTTTTTATATAACTTCATTCCTTAATATCTCCTTTCTCAGTATCTCCTCTCTCCCCTATAGCCAGAAACCCATCTCATAATGTGGATCAAAAAGAAAGAAAACAATGAGTTAAATAAAACTAATAAAGACATCAGCCAAGTCAGATTACATATAAATATTTAGTGTCTCAAACTCATAGTTTCCCACCTCTACAAAGAAGTAAGGGACCTGCATTCTCATATCTCCTTTTCAGGACCACAGTTCATTATAATTTCATAGTATTCATTTTCTATTGATTTCTTTCCTTTTCCTTTTACAAAGTGTCCTAAAAGTCTAATTCTACAGAATTTGGAACACCCTATATTCTTGCAGCCATTGTGTACATTTTTCCTGGTTCTGCATGTTTCATTTTGCATAGGTTTATACAAATTAGAGAAGAACTTCCTAACAATTGGAATTGCCCAGCAATAGAATAGAATTCTTCATTAATCAGTATAGCAGAAGTAGAATAGAATTCAGAGATCACTTAGTTTAACACATACTTATATAGGAATCCTCTCTATAACTCCTTCAATGAGCATTTATTCAGTGGTTGCTTGCATACATCTAGTGAGGGATCCCTCCCTTGAGAAACTGCCCATTTCACTCTGGAACAACTTCAGTTCTTTGGAAATTTTCTTTATATAGGAGAACTCAAGTCTCTCCTTTTGCGATTTCTACCTCTTTCATTGTTTCTGCCCTCTGGAGTTAAGCAGAACAAGGCTGATCCCTTTTCTACATACAGATAGATCTTCGAAGGCTTAAAAATAGCAACTATGTAGCTTTTAAATCTTTTCGGGCTACACTTCCCCACTTGATTCAACTATCTCCATGTAACCTGATTTACAAAGCGCCTCAGCATACCGGAGATACTCTCCAGTCAATTTGTCGACATCTTTCCTAAAATAAGACATTGTTCACAGTGCTCTAGGTGTGGCCTAACTAGGGCAGCATGTACGGGGACCATCAGTGCTTTCATTCTGGATACTATGTCTATTTATGCAGTGTAAGAGCTAATGAATTTCTTTGGCTGTCATATCACTCTCTTCACACATATTGGGCTTTTAAATAGTGAATGCCACATCCCCGAGAGTGTTATAGGCTGTCAGAAAGTTTGTAGAGAATCCATACTTTGGCTGAGAATTTGGTTGAGATGGTCTTTAAGTTTCTTTCTGACTCAAAGCTCCAATAATTTTGCGGGCTTAGAGGAGATCCAGCCCAGATCTTCACAGGTTAAGTGACCTGTTTAAGATCACACAAAGAACTGGATTCTGATGTCTCATTCCTCTCCAGGTTGTTCTACAGACTTTCTTTTCCACAACCCATCTCTTCATCCTGAAGTTTCACTTCAACTCTGGAATTCAGATATCAGAAAAACCCTGTGTCCCTACAGCTCTCACTCTGCCTGAGTGACTCCAACAAGAATCTCCATTTAAAGAGAGTCCCCAGACTAGCCACATCTCTTTCCTCTTCAGGTTGCACTTCTGACTTTCTCCACTATAGATGGGATTCCCTCTCTTCCCTCCTTTTCAGCTTCCTTATGTGGTATGTAGTATCCTTTCCCATTAGAGTGTAAATTCTTTGGAGCAATGAGGCAGCTTAATGGAGAGAGCCCCAGACCTGGAGATGAAAGGTCCTGGGTTTAAATCTGGCTTCAGACGCTTCCTAGCTGTGTGACCCTGGGCAAGTCACTTAACCACCAAATCTAGCCCTTACTACTCTTCTGCCTTGATGTCAATACTTAATGTCAGTTCTAAGACAGAAGGTTAGGGTTTTTTAAAAAGGGAAAGAAAAAAATGTAAGTTCCTTGAGGGCAAGGGCTGTCTTTTTACTTGTGTTTGTAATTCCCAGTCCTTAGCACTGCATAATGCCTGGCACATAGTGAATGATGAATAAAGGGTTATGGATTGACTGGTGTAAGGCAGAAAAGTATAGTAAAAAGAACAATGAATTTGGAATTAATAGAACTGGCATTAGAATCCTGGCTTACCATTTACTAAAGTGAGCTCTGGGGAAAGCTGTTTAACTTTCTAAATAGACTTCATCTTTCTCTCTGTAAAATGGGAATGCTTGATAAGATGGCTTCTGAGGTCTCTTCTATCTCTACATCTGTCCATGAATCAGGGAGCTTTTAAAGACAATTATTTTTAATTATTTATTGTTAATAATAACCTTACATCCATAACCATCATTTTTAAAGTGTTTTAAAGTTTTCAAAGTACTTAACATATATTACCTTCTGAATCTCACAACAATTCTCACAACTCCTCAAATAGCTAGTATGTGTCAGAATAAGGATTTGAACCCACAACTTCCTTCAAAGTAAACGACACTATCCTCTGAATAACACATAGACCAACCTAAAACAGCACTGTTATCTCCCCGCCCCATCTGAATTGGCTTCCTCTCTCCTCTTTGCCTGTTCATCTTTTAGTGCCAGACTTTTATTATATTTCTTCCAGGACGTTTTCTTTGTTATCTCTTCCTGAGAGACACAGTACTTATTTATATCAGTGGTCTCCAAAGTGGAGTGGGAGTGAGGAATGAAGAATGACATCTTGATTGTGAGCCTGGATGACTGAACAGACAGTAATGTGCCTTAGACAGTAATAGGGAAGGATTTGGGTCTAATTCAAGACCTTCCCTTTTGACGGCATGTCATAATTTAGGTAAAATTCTTTCTTCATCCACTTAACTATTCATGTGTGGATTATTGGACTGAGGTCTTTTGAGTAGCCATGCAGCACTTGAAGAGGTCCTGTCACATTTTGGGGTTGGGACTAAATTGACACAATATCATTGACAAACAGGAGTATCTGGAGAACCTGGGAATCTACACGAAACCTCTTTCAGATGTGGACTTTGAAAAGTATAAAGTATGTCCCTGACCCTGACTGGTGCTCATCCCTATTTTATGCCTCACTTTGCCTTATTTCTCAGAGGATCCCAGTTATTCCTGTGGTCTCACCTAAGGAATTTGATAAGATTTTTAACTTGTGCATAGAACATGCTTTAGTTGAAGAAGAACCTTTGAGGAACATTTTGCTCTTCTCAGGCAAATACTTATTTGTCATCAACAACTCAGAAGATTTGGGATTTTTCACATTACTCAGGGAAGTGTAGAATGAGGAAATGTGGTCCACTGTGAAGAATTCTCTCTTTTCTCTCCCTTTCCTCCCTCTCTTTTTTCTCCCTCCTCCTTTTCTATCTCCCTCCTCAGTCTCTCAAGTTCTTTGTCTTTCTGTCTCTCAATCTCTCTCTCTTTCCTCCCTGAGAAGTTTCTTCCTCCTCCTTCTTCTGTCATATTAGGAAGTGTAATCTGCAAAATAGCTAGCTCTCTTCCTGATTAAACTTAGGTAGTGCTGCCTCTTCTTGGACGATCACCTGAAGTCATCTTAGATTTATTTTGCTGTTTAAAAACTGGTGTCTCTGTTCCATGAAGTGAGGGATGACTTCTCACTTTGTCTTTTGCCCTCAGGGATGACTCCATAGGGATGGAAGCAATGCCAGATCTGTGGTTTAATTGCTAGAGAAAGAAAGAGAACTCCAGGATGAGGGCAGCCCTTTCATCAACGCAGGTCAGCACTCATTCTGCAATTTAGCCTTACAGAATTTCCTAGAGTCCCCACAGGTTAAGTGACTTGCCCAAAGTCACACAACCAATATGTGTCAGAGGTGAGATTTGAAATGAGATCTTCCTGATTTCTATGGTCAGACTGCTATATATTATGACCTACTACCTCTCAACTTGCAGATAGCAGATGCTTACTAATTTTTAACCCCTTTACTTCTGTGTATTGGCTCCTTGGTGGGAGAGTGGTAAGGGTGGGTAATGAGGGTCAAGTGACTTGCCCAGGGTCACACAGCTGGGAAGTGTCTGAGGCTGGATTTGAACCTAGGACCTCCCATCTCTAGGTCTGACTCTCAATCCACTGAGCTACCCAGCTGCCCCAGCAGATGCTTACTTAATACACTAGTACTGAATTGGATTAAATTCAATCTTTAATTAAATCTCTTTTCCAGGTCCAAAAATCTGTGATTCTATGGCTACAGCTTTGCTGGGGAATAAGTATGTGTGAGGAGAGAGGAGGGATTGGGCAATATTATCCCTCCCCCTTTCTCCAGATACCCCTCCCTCAGAATCCTTGGCTTTTGCTAACATTGCCTGGCTCTCTCTCCCTTGTACTCACTCCCCCATCTAAAGTTCACAGAGCTTGGATATGAGATGAATTCTTCCCAGTTTTTTATTCTTAGGGTAGCCCAGCCTTATGGGAGGATGGGAAGGGAGAGGGGAGGGGGCAGAGAGATGTTTCAGAGATGGTGGGCTCAGGACAGGTATGAGGTGTTTTGGCAGTCCAGTTCCAGTGGGATAGCCTATTTCTTTGGATAGAGTAGCAGGAGAGGAGATGTGTGAGGTGGAGGGAAGATGGGGAATCAAAGCTCCAAGGACTCCTTTCCTTAAAGCCGTAAGTGGGAGAAGGAAAGTACAAGAAGGGAAGTGCAAGCAAGCTGGCTTAAGTAAGTAGCCAAGTTTGATGACAAGAAGACTGGGCTAGCAGAAATCAGTTCTCTAGAGTCTGGTTCCAGCCTTGGCCTGGACTCATTATGGGGGTCTTTGGGTGCTTTTCTAGGTTGTGGTTTCATCTTTGGCAAAATGAAGATGATTTTTAAAAAATAAACTACCTTAATTCTTCTCTTAGTAGCAATTCCAAGTCAGAAGAGAAGCAAGGGCTAGGATATTGGGGTTAAGTGACTTGCCCAGGGTCACATAGCTAGAAAGTGCCTAAGGCTAGATTTGAACAGGTCATCCCAGCTCCCTGCCTGGTGCTCTATCCAGTGGTTACCTAGCTACTCCAAAATCAAGATGGTTTCTAAGGTTTCTTTTAGAAAACCTGGCTTAGGGGGGTGGGACCTACAGGTTTTAGAATAGACCCCACAGCAATGCAGAGCCCAACTTGTGAAGGACCTAGTAGGTAACTCAGAGACAATTGCACAATGGGACTTCAACCAGGACACTGGGCAAGTGAGTGTCAGAAGTGGGATTTGAAACCAGGACTCCTTGACTCCAAGCCTAGCACATTAATCTCTGCTGCCTTCAGTTAATGAAGATAATAACAGTAATAATAATAATAACAACAATAATAACAATAATTCTCTATCTTTAGAGCTCTTCAGATTTCCAAAGCCTCTCATATCATTTGAATCTTTTTTTTAAATTTAAACATTTATTAATAATCATTTTTAACATGGTTACATGATTCATGCTCTTACTTTCCCCTTCACCCCCCGTGCTCCCCCCACCCATGGCTGACGCACATTTCCACTGGTTTTGTCATGTGTCCTTGATCAAGACCTATTTCCAAATTGTTGGTGGTTGCATTGGTGTGGTAGTTTCGAGTCCACACCCTCAATCATGTCCACCCCGACCCATGCGTTCAAGCAGTTGCTTTTCTTATATGTTTCCACCCCTGCAGTTCTTCCTCTGAATGTGGGTAGCGTCTTTACCATAAATCCCTCAGAGGTGTCCTGGGTCATTGCATTGCTGCTGGTACAGAAGCCCATTACTCATTTGAATCTTATGTAGTTTCTTCTACCTGTAGGTCAAGGGGGAAGCTGTAGTCATAGAATCACCTGGTTTATACTTACCCAAAAAAATATCCTCATGAGGTTGTCGGTCTGGGATTACTGCCTTCATTTTATAAATGAGGAAAATGAGACTTCGAAAAGTAAAATGACTAGAGGCTGATGTAAATCACTGAATTTGAAGCCTGAAGACTTGGGTTCAAATCCTACTTCTTCCACTTACCAGTTTTACCAACCCATTTAGTCTCAGTTTCTTCATAAATAAAATTAAGGCATTGAAATACGTGATCTCCAAAGACCCATCAGCTCTTGGTCTTGGGGGAATCAAAGAGATAGAGTTATTCAACCATGGCTGGAAATTCAAGAGATAAAGCCCAAACCCTACTCCTTCCTTTTGTCCAGTGTTATCTGGGATACCATCTGTCCCTTGCTTGGAGGCAGACTTATGCCCATTACTTACTGGGAGACTAAATGCTGCCTGGCAAAATGCCATTTTTTTTTCTTCAGGATTTTAGAGTGATCCTTCTTCCTCCCAGAAACCTGTCTTGAATTAGGACCTCCTTCCCCTAATCACTATTTTTCCTTCTTGTCCCTTTGACTTCCCAAATGACAAGTACTCAATTGTACTCAATTGCATTTTTTAAAAAATTTAAACATTTATTAATATTCATTTTTAACATGGTTACATGATTCATGCTCTTACTTTCCCCTTCACCCCCCGCACTCCCCCCACCCATGGCTGACGCACATTTCCACTGGTTTTGTCATGTTTCCTTGATCAAGACCTATTTCCAAATTGTTGATAGTTGCATTGGTGTGGTAGTTTCGAGTCTACATCCCCAATCATGTCCACCCCGACCCATGCATTCAAGCAGTTGTTTTTCTTATATGTTTCCTCTCCTGCAGTTCTTCCTCTGAATGTGGGTAGCGTTCTTTACCATAAATCCCTCAGAATTGTCCTGGGTCATTGCATTGCTGCTAGTACACAAGTCCATTACATTTGATTTTACCACAGTATATCAGTCTCTGTGTACAATGTTCTTCTGGCTCTGCTCCTTTCGCTCTGCATCAATTCCTGGAGGTCTTTCCAGTTCACCTGGAACTCCTCCAGTTTATTATTCCTTTGAGCGCAATAGTATTCCATCACCAGCACATACCACAGTTTGTTCAGCCATTCCCCAATTGAAGGACATGCCCTCCTTTTCCAGTTTTTTGCCATCACAAAAAGCGCAGCTATAAATATTTTTGAACAAGTCTGTTTATTTATGATCTCTTTGGGGTACAAACCCAACAATGGTATGGCTGGATCAAAGGGCAGGCATTCTCAATTGCATTTTGCAGGAGGATAGACCAGTGCTTTTATGGGTATGGAAAACTTCCTATGTCGGAGCTTCTTTCATGGATGCACAGTACAACTCACTTAGAATTTAGTGTCTCTTGGAAAAATTCTTTCTGGTGCACTGAATGATTAAACGACTTGACCGGGGTTAGACCTTTAGTATGTGTCAGAGTTAGAATTCCAACCCAGATTGTCCTGATGCCAAGGCCAGTCCTTTATTCATCATCCCACATGGTTTATTTCTGTCACTTTGTAAAAGTTTTGTTAATATGTGAGATGGTTCTCTCTCTCTCTCTCTCTCTCTCTCTCTCTCCAGGTGGACTCGATATAATAACAGTTTAATAATAGACTATTAATAGTAGATTATTAATAGTAGACTTCGTAGACTAAAAGTCTACGAAGTACTTAACATACATTTTCTCATTTGGTCCTCATTGGAATACTGAGATGTCAACATTGCAATTATTATTATTCCCATTTTTGAGCTGAAGAAACTAAGACTAGAAGACAGGTAAGTGACCCAGAGTCATACAGCTGGCCTATTGTAAGAGACAGAATCTGAAAGTGGACTTTATCTGACTCCCTGATGCACCAAGATGTCTCTTAAAAGCTCTTAGAGGCTAGGACAGAGTTTCCCCCTTCTTTCATCTCTTCTCACAAAATACAAGTGAGAAGTTTGTCAGAGTACTGCTGACTGCCCATCTAGGACCCTGGGCTAGGAGCCCAGATTTCTGTGTCCTTTGGGCAGTTCGAACACAGACCTAAAAAATGTTACTACGAACATAATAATGATTAACCAGTACACCTTAATGTATGAAGAACAACAAACACTAAGGTTTTACTTCCAATTGGTCTGATTTCTTTTACTGAAATAAAAAGGGATCTACCACAGAATTTATCATCAACATTGATTAGAAGACAAATGTGAGTCTGGGAGGGTGGGGGAAGGGAAGTTAACAGCATTCCAGCTTTGTCTTTGACTAGTCCCTCAATGTTCCCAGACTGGCCTTCCCCCAGGTGCAGAGCTCCTCCCCCTGAGACTTCTTGTTTCTGAGCTGGAACAAACTTTAAGAGTGCCTGAGAGAAACTATGTCAAGAAATTGTGAGAGTGAGGAGGAAGGAAGGGGTTTTGACATCAGGCCCCCCTGGAGTCTGAAAGGTCTTGAATGGGGGGCCCTTCAGTTTTCTTTTATCCAGGGAAAGAGCCATTCTGTGGCTTCTGGCTTTGTCTGAAGGTGCCCTCTGTCCTGTAATTAGTCTGACCTGCCTGTTCCTTCAAAACCCCTTTTGCTTCCACAAAAGAAAAGTGAACCTTTTAAATCTTCTATTCCCCGCCCCAGCTCCCAACCCCACTTAGAATGGGCTGGGGAGAGCTTTCCAGATTGTTCCACCACCCAAACATACTTTAGTGTCTGTTTGGTAGAGGAAGCCAGACCCAAGTGTGGAGGAGGCGATGGTGGCCTGGAGCTCCCCTCTCCTCTTTCATATGTTTCTACGTTTCAGGGGCCTCTCTCCCTTAGCTGCTTTTCTTAGATACCTCATAAAATTCTTGAATGAAGAATGTTAAAACTAGAAGAGACCTTAGAGATTACCCAGTCCAACCCCCTCATTTAACAGAGAAAGAAATTGAGGCCCAGAGAGGAAACACAAGACAAGTAATAATAATATGTTTTATATTTATCTAGCCCTTTACAAAGTCCTTAAGTTCAAATCAAATATGTTTAAACAGCCCTTGAAATAACCTTGTGAGATCAGTAGTACAGGTATCATTATCCCCATTTTACTGAGGAGGAATCTAAGGCAAAGTAAATGACTTGTTCAAGGTCACTTGGCTAACTAAGTGGTAGGACCAGAGCTTTTGCTCCCTTCTATTTCCCCAACTCTCCTACCCTGGGTACAATGAGACAGGCTTACATGTGTCTTTCCCACTTCACTCCTAACCAATGAATCTCATCAGTGGAAAGCCAGAGCCCAGAAACAACAGAAAGGGTCCCCCTTCACAGTGTAAGGATGGGGGATGGGGCCAAAAAGAGCCAGAAGGTGTTGGTGATAATGGCCTTCTTCTGGCTCTTTTTGGCCCCATCCCCCATCCTTACAACAAGCTCATCCTATTGCTCCCCCAAGTCCCACCAAGACCTTTAGAAAGAAAAGGAAATTGACCTATTGATATTACTATTATACTTTCTTATAGCATACTAAAGAGATATTTTTTGAAGAGGAAAAGGTCTCAAATGCACAAAAAATATTTATAACAGCTTTTTTTTTGTGATGGCAAAGAATTAAAAGCTAAAGAAGTACCTGTCTATTAGGGAATGCCTTGAATAAAATATGACATTAAACTTTTTTTAATTTTAAATATTTTATCAGTAAAGTTTTGACATGTTAGTCACCTTCTCCTTGATACCCTCTTCTTCTTATTTTTAATTAATATAATTTATTTGCAAGTGTTTCAGCTTTGCTCTATCCTCCTTACATCATAGATGAATGGCATATGAATATTATGCAGCATTGCTTAATGATGAAAGGGATAGTTTCAGAGAAACCTGGGAAGACTTGTGTGAACTGATGCAGCATGAACAGAACCAGAACAGTTTGTGGGATAATGAAACATTGTTAAAGAACTTTAAATGACCTAAGAGCTATGAACAATAGTATGGCCAATGACAATTCTAGAGAACTGTCAGGAGCATGTGGCCTACTTCCTGATAGAGAGGTGATGGATTCAGGGTGCAAATCAAGATATATTTTTATATGACCAAGGTGTGAACTTGGTTCTCTTGATTCTACATTTTTTTTTCATTTTTGTGGGTTTTTTCCAATGAGGGAGAAAATAAGGAGTGAAAGATAGTTTTTTATTAAAATATTAAAATATAAAATTAAACAAAAAGCTTATGAAAGTATGATTTTGTAATTTAAAATGTAAAATAATTTAATTAAAGTATTAAATTAAAATGATAAAAGGGAAGTCAACTGAGACTGGAAGGAAGAAAGATGTTCTCCCCTTCAGCAAACAAATACAAGTTCCTTGTAATTTTCACTTTCTCCCCACTCTTCACCATACATGTTGAGAAACAACAAGCCTTTTTGTATAAGCCAAGTTGGCAGGATGACTCTAGAGCAGTGATGGGCAAACTTTCTAAAGAGAGGGCCAAAGGAAAGGAAATGCTCTTCTGTCAGTTTCTAAGGCAACTCTTTCAAAGTTTCATTGTATTGTATCCTACTCATTGTATTCCTCAGATTAGAAATAATGTCCTGCTGCAGGATAGATCATTTCAAGGGGCCACATCTAGCCTGTGGGCTGTAGTTTGCCCATCACTGCATTCTCTCCAACAGAGTCTGGGACTAAGAAATGAGAGTAAATTGAAATCAGAGGCTATATAACAAGACAAAGGGTAACCATGGGTATCAAGGTCAAGGTAAAGGCGAGCTGAAGTGTACAGAAAAAGTCTGGAGGGGAAAGGACCTTAAGGATTGGAGTCATCCTTTCCCCCTCAACCTGCACAAAAAGCCTTAGGGAGAAATAAGGACCTGCTCTCCTTCAAGGAAACTTTGGTATCCCCACCCAAGCAGCCTGTTCAATAAGTCTTAAGTCAAGCTTTCATCACTTGGAAGTTCTTAGCACCTCTAACAGGATCCCCTCTTGCTGCAGCTGCAGCTGCAGCTCTTTTTGTCTGGGGGGGTGGAGGTGGGAGGAATTACTTTCAGAAGAATGGATACTGTGGGCCAGCAGAATTTGGGGCTATGGCTAACTATGGTTGGGCAACCCTCAAGGAGAATATTACTGGCTATTCAGAAATCTTCTGAGGCTTTCCTGGCTCCAAGCCAAGCCCCTTTAGGCAAGCAGGGGATAAAATGACTGGGTAACGTAGCTGTCTGGGGAGGGGAGCACGAAAGAGCTGAACTTTGCCTTTAAGTTTGCATGGTTGCCTCCAGGCGGGCTCTGGGGGGAGTTCAGAGACACCGGGACCAGGAGCAGCTGCAGCTGGAGGGTGATCTGGCCCCGGCCTCCCACTGGAGGTACTAGTTCATCCCACAGGGTGGGAGTGGAGGTGGGGGGTCACAGATTGGTGGAGGCTCAATCTGAATCAAGCTTTGTAAGCAGTCCTCTGCTGTCCAGGAAACTTCCTCCTGCCGAAGTGAATTCAGGTAAGAGAGTCTGCCTCATTGAGTTTGGAAGGGAATGGGGAAAGGGAAGAAGAAAGAGAAAAGAAAAGGAGGAGAGACAGTTAATGGCAAAAAGAGATGAAGATGGGTATGCTGGGCATTTAAGATCCAAGGACCATTTTTGACTAGATCGATTGGGTTAGGGTAAGAATCACCAAGAGTGCAAGGAGTCAGGAAAAGTTATGGAGAAGTTTGGGTTGGTGTGAGCAGAGTTCATCTGTCGTAGGTGTAAGAGACACAAAAGGGGAGATAGGGAGAAAGGGAGATGAAAAAAGAGAAGAGAGAGCAGGAGACAGAAAAAAAAGATAGAAAAGAAAGGAGAAAGAGAAGGGTTAGAAGGGAAAGAGAGGAGTTAAGAAAGAGGCAGAAATAGTAAAAAGGAGAAAGAAAAGTCAGGGAAAGAGATACAAAAGAGAGGAGAAAGAGAAAAAAGAAATTAGAAAAGAGGAGAAAGAGAGAAGAGATAGAAGGGAAAGAAGAGAAAAGAAAGAGGAGGTAGAAAGGGGGAAGAGAAAAAAGGTGATAGAGGAGAGGAGAGAAGATAGAAAAGAAAGCTAGAAGAGACAGGAAAAAGGAAAGAGAAACAAAAGGAGAAAGTAAAGCAAGATTCTACTTCTGCATTCTAGTTAGACTAGATGTAAAGAGAAACTCAGAGGTTCAGTATAATGGAAAGAGTTCAGGAAATCAAAAGTCTTGGAGTTAAAGAACCTTTCCTTTTCTATAAAATGCTAGGACTGGATTCACTGGTCTTTAAGACGCTTTCCAACTCTAGTAAGCTATGAATCTATATTAAATTCATCTTTTTGATTAGCTTAAATGAACCTTTATTATGTGGCATGTGAAAGGTGGTATAGGTGAGCGATGGTAGTATCAGGCTCTGTCAAGCAGCTTTATTGAGTTATTTTTTGGGGTGGGGGTAGTAGGAGTAGAGAATTTCTAATGGGAAGAATGTTAGCCTAAGAGTCAAAGATTTAGGTTCTGTATGTGACCTTGAGAGAGTCATAACCTCTGTGGGACTTGGTGTTATATGAAATCGGATGATGTAGACTTTTCCTTATCTCCACCATTGTTTAGCATTTTTACCAGGATCACTTTTGAGCTGACTCCCTCACATGTAAGTTAACCACTCCCTACCAAACCCATTCCTGCCTGCTGATAGCAAAAATATATGCATACATACACATGTATGTTATATACATATATGTAATATATGCAGACATATTTATTTGTATATATGTATGTTATACATATGTAATATATTTAATAGAGAATTTTAGGATCTGAGAGTTGGAAAGAATCTTTCAGATCATCTTCTTGATCAACTTGCCAGTCTCCTCTAAGGAAGTAGGAATGGGGAATCCATGTATTCCATGGGATAGGTAGCTGTTAGTCTATTATGGATCACAGATTTAGCATTGGAAGGGATCTTAGATCAACTAGTTCAATCTTTCATTTTACATGACAAGCTGACAAGGTTGAGCTGGGAGCGCTAATGTTATTTGTCTAACGTTACAGAGTTAGCAAATGACAGAGGTGGGTCACAAAGGCAGGTCCTCTGACCACAGATGGAGCATCGTTCCATTGAATCACTTATCCAAGGACTCCCAATACCTCTCAAGGGTAACCAATTCATTTTTGAAACACCCACACACACATTAACAAACATTTCTCCTCCCTGCCATCTACTCCATCCTTTAAAAAGAAATTATCCTTGTAAAAAATGAGCAGTCAGGCAAAATTAATCCCCAAATTGGCCATTCCCAAAAATGAATGCCTCATTCTACATGTTGAGCCTATCATCTCTTTATCTAGAGGTGGGCATCATGCTTCCTCATTAGACTTTAGGAATTGGAGTTGGCCATTGTATTGAACTGAATTCTTGACTTTCTCAATTCTTTGTCTTTAGAATGCTCTTAGTATATAAATTATTCTACTGGTTTTTGTTCACTTCACTCTGCATAGGTTCATACAAGTTTTCTCAAGATTCTCCCAAACTGTCCTTTTCATCATTTCTTATGGTATAGTAGGATTTCGTTGCATTCATATGCTTTAATTTGGTTGTTGTTCTCCAGTTAATGAGAACCCCCTTACTTCCCAGTCTTTGCCATTACAAAAAAGAGCTGCTATAAATATTTTTATACATATGGGTCCTTTTTCTTTTTTAAGGATCTTTTTGGGAAATAACTTTAGTAGTGCTATCTCTGGGTTCAGAGTGCATCATAATTCCATTTTTCAGCATCTACTTGTTAAGCATTTCTTGCTTAGACTGAAGCATGATCAATCTCCTTACTACTTCTTCCCACTGATTCTAACTTCTACAGCTCCATGGAAGAAGTCTAAACCCTCTCCCGAAAGATGTTTGCCAGTATCTAAAAAGGATTTTGATTTTGTTCATGTAAGGAGTTCCTCTGCCAATGCAAAATTCAATACCTATATAGAGATTTTCATGAATTGTGTCCAAAAGTGATCCATTTGATGGACCATTCTACATTTGAACTTTGTTGGGCTAGGGCTTTGATGACTGATTTCCAACCAGTTTCACAGGTTTTCCAAGTTAGTAGGACCTTCCAGAGCTCCTGTTTCACTGGCATGGACCTTGAGTACTCAGAATCATCCAGAACAAGGAAATAGAGTAAGATGTTAATGGAAATTCCACATGACAGCCTTTTAAATAGATTCAAATCAGGGGCAGCTGGGTCGCTCAGTGGAGTGAGAGTCAGGCCTAGAGACAGGAGGTCCTAGGTTCAAACCCGGCCTCAGCCACTTCCCAGCTGTGTGACCCTGGGCAAGTCACTTGACCCCTATTGCCCACCCTTACCACTCTTCGATCTATAGACAATACACCGAGATTAAGGGTTTAAAAAAATAGATTCAAATCAATTCATTTGAATAGTACAGTTACAATTGTTCAACCAGCTGCAAATCTATCTATCTATCTGTACTATCATATGTGACAGTTCTCCACAATTCTCCAGCTTGATCTTAAGGATGTCATGAAAAAACTTGTTGAATTCTTTGGTGAAATTAAGATGCACTATATCTGACATTCTCTTGAATCACCAGTTTATTAACATTTCAAGAACTTGAGGATCTGTGATTTTATTACTATAACTAATCCTTTAACAGAAATAAATCACAGCCTCTTTATGACTTAGCAAATTTTTGAGAGTTGCTGAATCTGAAGACTTCATCGCATGGCTCACTGTAACTGACATTTATCACATTACTGTAATAGTAGGTTTATCATAGTTTCTTCTTAGTGAATCTATATTGGCTCCTAATGATCATTGCTTTCTTTTCTTTTCTTTTCAACTCTACTAACTAAGAATCAATATTGTGTATTGGTTCCAAGGCAGAAGAGCAGTCGGGGTAGGCAATGGGGATTTGGTGACTTGCCCAGGGTCACACAGCCAGGAAGTAGCCGAGGTCAGATTTGAACCTAGGACTTCCTGTCTCCAGATCTGGCTCTTAATCCACTGGACCACCTGGCTCCACTCCTTCTAAACCCTGCCCCCCCAGCCCTGATGTCTTCCTTGTCTTATCCTTTTGTGAGTGTGTTCTGTGTATGAATCTTTAGGAGTTCAGGTAGCTAATCCCACAGCAAAGAATGTGTTTGTGTTCTGATTAGAGAGTCCCATACTTGCTTTGTGTCTCTGTCCAAAACTGTAGAAGTGGTTGGCCTGAGGACCGAAGGTATTTACATAATCAGTGGCTATCAGTCTGTGATGCAATGATATCTAACTACTGGACTTCCTGCCATGGAAGTGATGCATCCTGAAGGAACTTCATTTTTTTCCCCCTAAAGAAGTAATTATTGCAGATGTCCTAGGCCCCCTTCCTCTACCAGGAGCACTTACATCTCTGGCATGGTAGGATATAATTTATCTGGCCCCAGAGAAGTGGTCTTCTCTTACTAGCTCCTCATCTATCTACGTCTTCAAGTCCTTCTTTATGGTTTCTATTCTATTCTTTCCCATATGAAGGACATTCTCATTGGTGGAGAGGTATTCTGCCTTTTTTCTGTCATCTGTTAACATCAAACTATTCCACTGATCCCAAATAATAATTCTTTTTCATGGTCAAGGCTTAGCTCAGGAAGGTACCATTCTCTATACAAGTTCTTCCCTGATTCCCCACACCCCAGCTGTTAGTCTTCTCCCCATCACTGAAATTATCTGACATATTTTATATTTACTTATCTATGTTTATATTGTATTCTCTCAGTAATAATAATAATATACTTAAGTGTTTGCAAAGCACTTTATTTATTTATTATCTCATTTGATCCTCACAATAACCCTGTGAGGTACATGTTATTATTATCATCCTTATTTTATAAATGAGGAAACTGAAGCAGACAGAGGTTAAGTGTCTTACCCAGGCTCACAGAGCTAGGAAGTTTCTGAGACTGGATTTGAACCCAGGTCTTCCTGACTAGAAATCCAGCACTCTATCCACTATTCTGCTTCAGTAGAATATGATTGAAAATATCTTTGAGAACAAGGACTATTTCATTTTTGACTTTGTATTTCTATTACCTAGCACAATATCATAAAAAATTGTATACTAGAAGCTTGTTGAATTTAATTGTTCATCTTTCTCTGCATATATCTTTTAAAAGGCCTCTTGGTCATCCTTAGCATTTTTCCCAAATCTCAAATCTTTCTGGACTTTGTTCTTTCTGATATTATTCTTATGGGACAGAATAATACTCTTGTATTGCTCCTTGGCTATATGCCTTTGCTTGCCACTTGATATTTTACAAATCTGAACTCATTAGAGAGTTGCCTGTGCAACCACATTGTTTCCTTTAGATAATGCCTCCCTTCTTTTCAGGATCGAAGATCTAGGGCTAGAAAAGCTCTTAAGAGTCATCAAGTTTGAATCCTTCATTTTATAGATAAGGAAACTCAAGCCAAAGAAGAGAAACTACTTTCTCAAGGGTATTCAAGTTGTAAATGTCAGGGGTGATAATTGAATCTATGCCCTTCAACTTCAAATTCATCACTTTCTAACTCATTTCAATGGATAGCAACTGTATGCAGGAAAGTCCTGATTCCATGAATAATGACTCCCATAAAGGAGTCATATGTATTTGAATTCTCATTATTCAAAGTTATAATTATGAAAAATATGGTAATTGGCCCTAATTTAAGAGAAATATGCATTGTAAATTCAAATAATATAACCACTTTGAGGGATTCATTATTTACTTTAATTGGGATCTACTTTGTAATCAGAATTTCATTCTTAAAAACACCTTACATGTCTTAGAATCAATTTTATGGATTGGTTCTAAGGCAGAGAATGGTATGGGCTAGACTCTGGAGGTTCTCCCCAGGGCCACACAACTAGGAATTTTCTGAGGTAGGATCTGAATCCTGGACCTCTTGGCTCCACACCTATCTGCTGAGCCACTTAGCTGCTCCTGAGAATTTCTTTCTTAAGAGCTTCCTGTTCTACCCAAATTTTACCTGAAGAGTTTCTAGTTGTAGGATTCCCTCTGTCTCTGCCTTTGCCTCTGTTGTCTATTTTTATCCATCTCTAATGAATCTAATCTATGGCTTTCTATCAATCTATCATCTGTCTCTATCTCTCTTTTTCTTTCAGTCTCTCTGTTTCTTTCTCTGTGTCTGTCTATCTCTGTCTGTCTGTCTCTATCTACCTACCTATCTCTAGAAGTTGGAAATATGTTTTCCCAGACTCTTGGATCCATGTCAGACTAAGCTTGACATTCTCCTCCTTTCTTCTCATGAATTACAAGATGACCTAGTCACTTTCTCCAGAGATTACCTATACTTCCACAGCACCTACAGGATCCTGGTCAACACCAATCAATGGAAGTTGTAAATAGAGTCTAGATGGCCTCCAGGGTCATTAAGGAAAATGTAAGAAGATAAAAAGTAGGAATCAAAGTCAGAGCCTGGCTAGGGCCATTAAGATGGGAAAGTGGAGAGAATTAGCAGGATTAGAAACAACAAACAAAACCAGCTTGTTTGCCTTGGGAAAACCATTGTTGTCCTGGTGGGATTCAATAGTACTCCCAGCATGGCCATGAAGGGAATTGCTTATTGGGAGTCTCCTCCCCTATGCTTGCTTTTAGTAGCACCTGTCTATGTCCTTTGGTGTCATCTATGAGCATCTTGGTTGGCTCACTTGGGTACAATATACCATTTGGTGAGAATTAAGTCTGATAAAGTTGTCATCAAGACAAGTCAAGAATTGGGTTGTTTGACTTAGAACAATGAGATTCTTAGCAGAATGCAGTTCAGCTAACATTTCTTAAATACTTACTATGTACAAGGCATCGGCACTTCAAGAATAACTCGTATTTATTCACCATTTGAAAGTGTGCAAAGAGCTATTCATTATCTATTTTGATCTTCATTATGTGGATATAGAAATATAGACCTATATGGATAAATCAATTATATTTAGGAGAAGCTACATAAGAGATTCACAATTTCCTATGCAATCCTAATTTTCTTATCTTTTTTACATGGAAACTTCCATATTTGTCAATAACAATAGTAATAATATCTAACATTTATGTAGTGTTTAAGGGTTTGCAAAATGCTTTACATTTATTATATTATTTAATATATTAATGTTAATCTAAATAAATTAAGTAATTAATGTATTCATTGATTCCCACATCAAATTTCTGAGGTAGATTCTATTATTACTCTGATTTTACAAATGAGGAGAGGGAGACCAAGTGATTTTAAGTGACTTAACCAGGGTCACATAGCTAATAAATGTCTGAGGGAGGATTTGAACTCGAATCTTCATTACTCCAAATTCAGCCTGCTCCATTTTGTCACATAGTTGCCTGATGCTGAAATTTTTCTAGTTCAGAATCTTAAAAATTCACACATACACACGCACGTGCATGTGCACACACACAATATATATATATGTGTGTATATATATATATACATATATATATATGCCTATGTGGACATAAACAATCACAGACCTACTAGGTCTCAGTGATACCTCCTTTTGTTTATTTTTTATTTTATTTTATTTTAAACCCTTACATTCTGTCTTAAAATTAATACAAATATTAGTTCCAAGGCAGAAGAGTGGTATGGGCTAGGCCAGTGATGGGCAAACTTTTTAAAGAGGGGGCCAAAGGAAAGGAAATGCTCATCTGTCAGTCTGTTTCTAAGGCAACTCTTTCGAAGTTTCATTGTATTGTATCCTACTCATTGTATTTGTCAGATTAGGAATAATGTCCTGTGGCCTGATGAAACATTTCAGGGGGCTGCATCTGGCCCTCAGGCCATATAGTTTGCCCATCACTGGGCTAGATAATTAGGATTAAGTGACTTGCCCAGGATCTCACAGCTAGGAAGTGTCTGAGGTCAGATTTGAACCCAGGTTCTCCTGACTTTAGGTCTGGCACTTTTATCTATTGAGTCACTGAGCTTCCCCCTCCTCTTGTTTCCAAAAAACAAATAAACAAACAAAAAACAGTCAAATCCCCTTAGTTCCTTATGGATATCCTAGAATCTCTAGGTGGTGACAAAAGGCATGGATCCACCAATGAATGAATCTCATCCGCCATAATGGGAGAAGAGAAGGCAATTAAGGTCCTGAAGCATTTTCTTCAGCTCTCTTTGCTGTTATCTTCACTGGAAAATTCCTGGATCCTTTGTACCCTATGGTTTTTTCCACATCAAACCCGTGGTCATCCAGTGGTCCTCCTGCCAGTGAAACCTGATGATGAAGTTGACCCAGCCTTGAATCTGGAGTCAGGAGGTGAATCTGAGCTGTTTTATTCACTGCTTATGTGATTCTTCTCTGCATCTCAGTTTTCTCAATTGTCAAATGGGGGAGTTGGACTAGAAAGTTGGTTGAGAGGATCCCTTCCACTTACAAATCCACAGAATGTCTCTGGGCTTTTATCTCCTTCACTTTCAGATTTCAGTTTCAATTCTTCTCCATCCCACCAGCAAGGGAACTGCCAAATATTCCCTTCCCAGTCGTCCTGAGATTTAATCTTTTGCTAGAAGCTCTTTGTTCAGGAATCATAATCCAGGGGCCCAGAAAACCAAATCCTTCTTTGTTATGCCATTTAATGGCCCCACTATTCAGGTCCCACATTCCTTCTCTCTTCTGGATAATTAGGCATAAGAAGAAAAGCATTGACTCTGGAGTTAGGGCACCTAAGAGAAAATCCTCGCTTTGTCATTTATTTAGCCTGGATGTCTTCCTTGAATCACCTGATTTCTGGGCCTTAGCCCTCTTTCATCGGTAAAATGAAGATACTACACTAGACAAGACCTAAAGGTCTCTTCTAACTCTAAATCTATGATCCATAATCATGACCACCTGTCTCTATTTTATAGCTAGGGAGAATGAGGCTCAGAGAAATGAAGTGAGTTTTACAAGGTTACGTGGGTAGTATAGAGCAATTAGGTGGCTCAGGGGATGGATAGAGCTTGCAACATAAAATCAGGAAGAATTGAGTTTAAATCCAGTTTCAAACATTTACAAGCTGTGTGATCCTGGCAAGTCATTCAGTTTGCCTCAATTTCCTCATCTATAAAATAAGCTGGAAAAGGAAATGGTAAATCACTTCATTATCTTTGCCAAAAAATAAATAAACAACAACACAAATTCCTTCCTTCCTTCCTTCCTTCCTTCCTTCCTTCCTTCCTTCCTTCCTTCCTTCCTTCCTTTCTTCCTTCCTTTTCTTCCTTCCTTTTCTTCCTTCCTTCCTTCCTTTTCTTCCTTCCTTTTCTTCCTTCTCTTCCTTCCTTCCTTCCTTCCTTCCTTCCTTCCTTCCTTCCTTCCTTCCTTCCTTCCTTCCTTCCTTCCTTCCTTCC
>NC_058131.1:677709043-677831805 GCF_016433145.1 Gracilinanus agilis
CTTCCTTCCTTCCTTCCTTCCTTCCTTCCTACCTTCCTTCCTTCCTTCCTTCTTTCCTTCCTTCCTTCCTTCCTTCCTTTTTGTCTTAATAAGAACTCTAAAACAGAAGGCAAACAGAGTTGAATAATTTGTCCTGGGTCTGAGGCTAGATTTGAACTCAAGTTCTCCAGACTCCAGTTCTGGTGCTCTATCCACTATGCCACCTAAGTGCCCTTAACTAATTGTTTCTAAGGGCTCATTAGTAAGAGGAAGCACCATGGTGATGGGCTCTTGTGCTTCAGACCCATCATCTGAGGGGGACAGCAGCCTTCTAGGTAAGGGAGCCAGGGGGAATCCAGACTTACAGGAACCCTTAGGAACCTGTGCAAATAATCTGCCTCCTCCCTAAATTGAGATAATATGATAGAGGGATTGTGGGGTGCCAGCAGTAAGAACAGAAGAGGGAGAAGATGAAGGGCTGGGGTGGCGAGGGAAGGTTTCTAGGAGTAGGAAGTATCTGACAGTAACTAGGTTATTGTCACAGGACCTGGTAATCAGCTCGCATCTGATAAACTAATCCTTTGCTAAAGAGTTAAGCTGATAACCTCTCTCTTGGTGGCCTGAAAGCCTAAGAGATTGCCTGGAACAAAGCTCTGTTGAGCTCTGGGGGTGTTTCAGACCCTGGGATTGGCATTCAGGGGCTTAAGAGCCTTAAGTGCCCCCTTGTAGTACACTATTAGGTGGCCCCCTACCCAGACTTATGGGTAGGACTGGGACTGTTTGTGGGGAGATGTAGAAATGGGTTTCCCTACAGTTGTTTGAAGTGAATTTAGTGAATTTAGTCAAAGAGGCAGGAGTGATAGAAGAGAAATAGCATTGACAGATGTCTGAGGACCTGGGCTCAAATTCTGACTCTGTTGCCTACTATCTGTGTAGTTGTGCCCAACTCATTGAAGCATTCTTGGTTTGAGTTTCCTTATTTGTAAAATAAGTACATTACACTAGATGACCTTAGCAATCTCTTCTTATTTTTTTTTAACCTTTACCTTCAGTCTTATAATCAATACTAAGTACTGATTCCAAGACAGAAGAGCAATAAAGACTAAACAATTGGGATTAAGTGACTTTCCCAGGGTCTCACAGCTAGAAAGTGTCTGAAGTCAAATTTGAATCGAGGACCTCCTGTCTCTAGTTCTGGTTCTCTGTCCACTGAACCACCTAGCTATTCCTTACAATCTCTTCTAAGGCTACATAGGATTCAGTGGGAAGATTCTGAGGCAAGCATGGTCACTTTCCCCCTCAGTTTCTTCATCTGTAAAATGAAGTTGTATTAGATCAAGGATTTGCTATTTTTAATATCTCTATAACTATTTTCAGTATAAATATATTGATTTCCTTTGTAAGCCCAAGTATTATATTTAATACACTTAAAACATTCTGAGGAGTGGGCCTCTAGGCTTCACCAGCCTGCCAAAGGGATCCATGTTACAAAAACAATTTACAAAATTTACGAAAACAGACCCCTGGATCTCCAAGTTCCCTTCTCTATCTAGGAGGAGGATCCTGCTTGTACTACAGTTTCCCCTTGTAAAAATCAGAAAGATGATCTCTAAGACTCTTTCCAGCCTTAATATTCTCTGATTCTCTGAGTTTATGTTCTACTCTGGTTTGAAGTTTCCACTCACAACCAGGAACCACGGATGGGGTCTTCCCTCAGCCCCCAGGTACCCCATTCACTCTTTCCCTGATGCTGAACCAGCTAGAAGTCAGCCATTCTCCTCAGCCCAGCATATCCCCCTTCTGAGAAGGGGAATTGGCAGCTGCCCAGGCCCTACCTCCTCCTCAAAGGACCTTGTGTGCTGCTTTTGAGGCTGGCCACACCTCCTGCAGGTTGGATGAAAGGACCGCTGTGTCTGGGGAGAGCTGGGAAGGGAGGGAGAAAGAGATAGGATTCTGCTGACCTGGAACCATCACCTGATTGAGGGGAGGGGAAGAGAGGAGGGAATAGAGAGGAAGAGACATGGAAACAGGAGTTTCTCCAAAAAGAGGGAAATAGGGTGGGTGGAGTAGGGACAGGATCCCCTTCTGAGTGGGGTGGCAGTGACAGGTCTAGGTCTTGGTAAAGGATAAAGACTGAGAATCACAACCTGTTAGAGCTGGCAGGGTCTTTAGAGATCATGTAGCCCGAACCTCTTATTTTTTAGAAGAAGAAATTAAAGCTCAGCCCAGGGAAGTTAAGGCAGAGGACATGTTAGAAAGAGAACACTGTATGACCCTGACCCTCAGCCTCCTCTGAAAAATGGAGATGACAGGAGGTCTGAAGCTCAAAAACCACTTAATCCTCACATTTTAAAGATGAACAAACTGAGGCACAAAGGAGGGAGAACTTGCCCCAAAGTAGAGAGTCGTAGAACTGAGATTTTAACCTAGGGCTTCCAAATTTAAACACCATTCTATTATAGTATCTGTGTCATCTTCCTTAGCCCCTTTATCTTCAGATAGCATCTGCTCCCTCCTCTCCCCCTGGTCGCCTGCCCTAGCCCCCTTCTTCCTTACTACTCTGAATCTAAAGCAAACAAGGATTCTCTAGTCTACTTCTCAGTAAAAGTCTCCCTCTCCCAGGACCTTCTATAGGTTGTCCCCAAAGTCTTCGTGCACTTTGAAGCCTGAATATCTTAAAACTACACTCTCTTTTTGGGACACCCCATATATGCCAAGCCTGAACTCTCCTTGGGTAATGAAAGTGTCCTTCCTGCCCTTCCTGAAGTCTCCTGGATGCCACAACCTCTCTCACCAACCATCTCCACTCTCAAGGAAACTAGGACCCCACTTCTGTTTTGTAACCCACCCCCCCACTCCTCACCATTCATGTAGGTTCCTAATCTTGCTAGGGACCAGGCTACTTACCCTGCCTACTGGAGGGATTCCTCTCCTAGGGCATCTCCTATTCTACCTCAGCTCCCGAAGTACAGAAAGTTTTCTTCCTTTTCATTAAGAAGCAGCAAAATTCTCTCTTCCCTCTTTTCTGCATCTCTTTAAGAAATGTTTTTCCAGGATTTATGAGAAAGAACACTACCCACATTCAGAGGAAGAACAGTGGGAGCAGAAACACAGAAGAAAAACAACTGCTTGAACACATGGGTCGATGGGGATATGATTGGGGATGCAGACTCTAAATGACCACCCCAGTGCAAATATCAATAATATGGAAATAGGTCTTGATCAGCGACACGTGTAAAACCCAGTGGAATTGTGCATCGGCTATGGGAGGGGGGTGGGGAAAGGGGAGGGAAAGAACATGAATCTTGTAACCATGGAAAAATATTCTAAATTAATTGATTAAATTTTTAAAAATGTGTTTTATCCATTAAAACATAATTCCTTAACAGCTGGGGTTTTGCACACTCTTGCTTGCTTCATTAAGTGCTTAGCATAGTACTGGACATATAATAGATACTTAATAAATGTTCATTCCCTCCCTTACTTCCTCTCTCTCTCTCTCTCTCTCTCTCTCTCTCTCTCTCTCTCTCTCTCTCTCTCTTTCCATTTCTCTCTCTCTATCCATCCATCCATCCATCCATCTATCATCCATATCACCTATCTTTCAGTCTATTGTTCTCTCCAAAAATAAAGGGTCTAGGTCTCACTAGGAGAGGAAAGGTTTTGGATAGGGGAAATATTTCTGTCCTCTGTTGCCATCTCTGCTTCAGAGTAAAGGCTAAGCTCTGGTGCCTGACTCAGCCTCCATGGGGTTATTTTGGCCATAGAACTCAATGCCCAATGAACAATAGGAACTTGCTGTTGGGAATAATAGTTTTAGGGCCAGGATGGATCCTAGATGCCATCTAGTCCCCCTTTACTGCCCCCCCACTGCATCTTTTTACAGAAGAGAGAACTGAGGGCCAGAGAGTGAAATCCCTTATCCCAGGCCAGTCAATTCAGTACTCAGTAGCAACCCTGAATTCCATCCCGGATCTGCTGACTGCAAACCCAATAGCCTTTTTGCTGCTTCTTGATGAAAAAGAAGAAAACTTTCTGTGCTTTGGGAGTAGAGGTAGACTAGGAGATGCCCTTGGACACCTGGCTAGACCTTACTTTATGTTATACCTTGATTGCTTTGTGGGGGGGGGGCAGTGTTTTTCCAAAGACAGTACCCAGGGGAAGTCTGTTGTGTGTTGGGAAGTGGGAAGACCCTGTCCAGTGATCGTTTTCTTGAGAAGGGCCAGCAGAGTTCAGAGCTTCAGTATGCTTGGCCCCATTCTGGAGAGGGCAGAGAGGCTTTCTGAAGATACTTACCTACCCTCCAACCTTCTTCTCTTTAGGGGATAGAGCCGGAGTTGAAAGGGGCCTTAAAGGTCATCTTTTTAACCCTTCCAATATCCAAAGGGCCAGACCACAATTCTGAAGTCTAAGTCCAAAGTCAAATTGATTTGAATTAAATCTTCAAAATCCACAGGGCCCAGAGCATGCTGATGTTTATCATCTTTATTAAATGCCACTAGGTTGCTGAGGCTCCCCTCTCCCTATGCCCTCCCCTCGTCCCCCTCTGTAAAATTCATCTGAGGAAGACAGCAACTGGTTCGTCTCTCCACCCCCAAGGAGTGATGGATGGTGACAAATGAAGTAGGGAAGGGGGCTTATTGAGGCCATCAATCTGGAAACAGTCCAGGGGGCCCCTCCCTTGATCTAAGCTAGAGGAGGGGCTTCTCCTCAGAGGTTAGACCCAGTGCTAAATGGATTGGGTTTCAGGCAAATGGCTGGGGGAAGACTTTCCATTTAGATTGAGACAAGGATCCCTCTGTTTTCAGTGGGGGCCTAGGGCTCCCTAGGGGGAAAGGGCACTCACTCTGTGGTGGGAGAGCTTCTTCATCATTAAATTTCAGAGGTTAGGTAGCTGGGGAAGTCACAGAAAAGAGAAAGAGTGGGGTGGGGAGGTAAGACAAGGCTTTCTAGAAGATATAGGACTTGAAAGATGGTTTGGATTTATATCAGAGAAGAATGGGGTGTGGAGGTTGGGGTGTCATTATAGGCAGGGGCAGTTTTATGAACCATTCCTGAAAGTTGGAGCAATGAAAATGTAATTGGAGGGGAGAGATCATAAGATCACAGGTTTAGAACTAAAATGAATTTCAGAGGCTATCTAAATCAATCTTTTCATTTTACAGATAGGAAAACTGAGATCCAGGAAGGCTAAGAGACTTGGATGATGAAGAGACCTATCTAGTTGCAAATAAAAGCTGTATGTTAGGGAGCCATGGGACAGGTTGGCTTGACCTGGATTATGAAGGACCTTAAATATCAATTTAAAGATTATAAACTTGATCTATTAAGAAATAGCGAACCATTGAAAATTCTTGAGCTAGGGAGTAATGTAATTAAGATAATGTTTAGAAATTATTCTGATTTAATGCCAGTCTATGCATGATGGATTAGAGATGGTAGACTCTTAAAGGATGAATCAGAACCAGAACCCAGGAGTCCCGGTGAAGGGTTTTATGGGTCATTCATTTTACTTTCTACCATATTAAGTTCACACCTTAGTCATTCCAGATGAGAAACACTTATAAGGAAGAAAATTCCTAGTCCCAGAGAATCTCAGCATCTTAGAACTCCAAATGACCTTTAAAGCCTCCATCACAACATCCGGCTTGATGCAGGAATCCATGTCATCCATCTAGCCTTTCCTCGATCGCTTTCAATGAAATCAGGACTTCAGTATCTTTGGAAGCAGTATATTCCTTTGTTGTTGCTGTTCAGTCATTTTCAGTCATGTCTGGTTCTTTGTGACCCCACTTGGGGTTTTATTGACAGAGATACTGAAGTGGTTCAGCATTTTCTTCTCCAGCTCATTTACAGAAAAAGAAACTGAAGCAAACAGGTTAAGTGACTTGTCCAGGATCAGCAGCTAGTAAGTGTCTGAGAACAGATTTGAACTCAGGAAGATAAGTCTTCCTGGCAGCAGGATTAGTTTTCTATCCATTGAGCCACCTAGCTGTCCTCTCTATTCCTTTTTGGGGTAGACTAAATTGTTAGGAAGTTCTATTAAGCAGAAACCTTTTCCTCTGATTCTTCTACAGGGTCCTTCTATCCCCATGCTCCTCAATAGATATTTTTCCTCTGGAGCTCTGACCTTTGGAATCACATAGAATAAAATAATAATCTCTCTTCTTTCTGGGCCTATGAGTAAACCTTGCCTAGAATAGGTAGAACAGATCCTCCCTCATTCTGCATTGTGGACCTATCTCCTTTGTTTCCCTCAGTGAAAAAAAGGGGCTGGGGGTCCCCTGCATATTGAGTAAGGGTCTTAGTAAGCATCTTATAATAATGTCAGAAGATACTTCTTGTGGAAGGATAGCAGGAGATGTGCCTAAATAGGTCAGGACAGGCTGCACTGAGACCTCTCCGCTCTGGTTCATTTGCCCTCGTGATTATAGTCACATGTAAGATCGATGGATAGGATCAGGGGTCAGTCAGTGACTAGGGTTAGGGGAAGTTCCTGCCTGGAATTCAGAGTCATTTTGAGGAGAGGGTAAGGATGCAGTCTGTGACTATAGTCAGAGAATGGACTGAGCCTCCTCCTGTTGTCTGTGACCAAGGAGCAGTTTTCTGAGTTGGGGGAGAGTGCCCTAGCCTATATGAGGTTAGAGTTTGCAGAGACCCTTATCTTACTAACTCTGTGCTGTTAGCAGGTGATTTTTTAGAACCGTGCTTGAAATGACTTTCCTGGGTTTGACTTGGAATCTCTGGGGGCCAGATGGCATTTCTTTGCTGCAATCAGCACCAAATACATCTCTTGTACATGCTTGTCTGGTTCCTTTTTTCTCTCTGACCTATTTTTAGCTCTCTTTCGATTTTTTTTTCTCTTTGCCCTTTGTGGCTTTAGATAAAAATGGATTTTGCAGATTGGGCTGAGAGGGAAAGGCAGGTCTTGTTTTCCCAATGGTTAAAATTCCTTGAGTTTAATCAACAGGAAAGAAAACTGCAGGAGGGAGAGAAGGAAGAAGTCCTATCCCTGGTTCTTCATGGTCTAAAGAACCTGGGCCCCAAGGAAAGAAGGGAAGGAAGTTCTAGGATAGACCTAGAGGACAAAGGCTTCTTTCCTTCCAGGAATGAGGAACCCTTTGGGGTGCCCCCTTTGCTCAGTCAAGGAACATAGTACTATGGGAGTCACTACACCCCATGCCTGCTCATGAGTTCTACTCAGTTAGTCTGGTCAATGACTCTGAAGATTCTCCCTTTCTAGGCCTTAATTTACTCATGTATAAAAGGAAAGACTTCTTTTAAATAACCTCTGAGATCCATTCTAGTCCTCAGTTCTTATTTCAGGCATCTTCCTGAAGTCTATTACACTGAGGGTACAGGCCAGGGATGGTGCCATGTTTGGAAGTTAGGGCTGTAGGTGGGTTCCTCATTAGTACTACAGACATCCTTTTGTTCAGGGAGTTGACTCCCTTCCCTATCTTTGGCCTTGCTGCTGCTCCTCCCATTAGAATGTTTTTTGCTATTTTCCATGCAAATACAATTCATTCTTAACTCAACCACCACTTCCTCCAGGAAGGCTTCCACCAAATCAACCTATTTCTGTCTCTCTGCTCTGACCCACAGCATTTAGTGGAGACTTTAGTAGAGACTTTAGAGGCCATCTAGCCAAACCATTGTTTTGCAAATGAGGAAACTGAGGCCCAAAGAAAATAGGCATTTATTTAATGCTTATCTATAAGATTGGCAAAATGTTTTAAAACATTATCTCACTGGATCCTCACAACAACCTAGGAAGTGGGTGTTAGTATTATCTCCACTTTACAAATGGGGAAACTGAGACTGGAACAGGTTAAGTGATTTCCCAGTCACAAGCTTCTGAGTTAGGAACTCATCTTCCTTACTCTCAAGCCCAGTCCTCTATCTGCTATAATATCTTAAGGTTACAGTGTAATATAAAGGGAGTTAGGACCTGAACTAGTGGTGTTTGGGTAAATGTTTAACAACTAGCTCTCTGGGGGTGATGAGAAGTACCCAAATACACTTTTAAGTATAATCTGCATTATCAACATTTTCTCTATTGCTGTCTTAAATCTGTTTTTCAGTCATGTCCAACATGTCTCTATTTAGGGTTTTCTTGGCAAAGGTCCTAGAGTGGTTTGCCATTTCCTTCTCCAGCTAATTTTACAGATGAGAAAACTGAAACAAACAGTGTTAAGTGACTTGTCCAGGGTCACCCAACTAGTTAATGTTTAAGCCAGATTAGAACTCAGGAAGATGTCTTCCTAACTCCAACTGCCTCTCCTTAAATCTAAACCACCAACAAAACCATATACCAAGCCCTGACTTGTGACATTTATTAATTTCTTATATCTGCCAATCAGTGAGGTGTAAATGTTCACACTGAAAATTTCACAAACCACCCTGGCCTGTTTGAGCTGGCTCTAGCAGACCCCTGCTTTGAGCTCAGTTCTTCTACTTCTAGACTTGGTTCTCTTTTGACTGTATCCCACAGCCCTGTTTCTTCTTTTACAAATTTCCTACTTGACCAAAGAGGGAGACCAGAATTAACTGCCCTGAATGGGGTAACCTGAAACCCAGATTCAGTAAGAGCTCATTCCCTCCTTCCTGCTCATCCTTTAAAGCTCATTTTCAATGAAGGGAAGTCTTCTTTGATTACCTTCATTGGCAAGTATCCTTTCCTGTCTAAGTACTTACTGCCATTTTAATATATTTTAATGATCTATAAATTTGCCATTTCCCCTAAGCTCCATGAGAAATGGAATTGGGTCAGACCTAGGCTTTATATTATCCCTGTTTCTAGTCTCATGTTTTGCATATAGTAGGTGCTTAAAACAGAAACCAAAAAAGGTGTTGCTTAATACAGGTTGGTTTTTATATCAACCAATCAACAAGAATGTCTTAAGCACCTACTTTGTGCCAGAGGGTAGCTAGGTGACTCCATAGTGCATTGGCATGGGAGGGAAGATCTTACCTCTGTGACCTGGGCTACTCCATACTTTAGTTTCCTTCTCTGTAAAGATGGGCTGGGCTGTCTCCAAGGGGTCTTTGAGCTACTGATCTTTCTGAGATTGACTTCTCATCCCAGATCAGAAGGTTCTATGGGCCTGCAGGCTTGGGGCTACCTGGGCATCTGGCTATCATTTGAGAAGCAGTTTTCCTGTCCTCTGGGGTGCCCATTCTGGATTATTTATATCATTTCCCTAAAATGTATGAATGAATGAAGAAATATTTATTGGGTCCTCACTGTGTATCAGGCACTTTGGCAAGGACTAGACTCTGCAACCTGATTGGGTTCCTTCATGTCTCAGCTCTGCATGTCCAAAGGGTGAAAGTTGGAAAAAGAGATAGGAAAGGAAGGATATGTGTTGGGAATGAATAGAAGGGGGGGTTCTAGAAAAAAAGCTATCTTTCTAGAACCAAACTCTGGGCAACTGATCACCGGGCATAACTGGACAATCAGGAAAGTTCTCCAAAAGATGATTCCCTCCCTTAACTGTAGTCCTCACCCCCCACCCGTCCTTAAGCACCTGCATTACAGCAGCTCGACTCCCACACATTTCCTAAGCAGTATCATGGACTCCTGGATTTTCCTTCCCTTCTTCCCATCTCAGTAGGGACAGACGATGTTTTATCTTAGAAGAGAGAAGACTTAGGAGATACCACAGCTCTCTTTAGTAGGCAGCTAAGTGGTGGCTCGGTGGATAGAGTGGGCCTGGAGTCACAAAGGCCTGGGTTCAAGTCTGACTTCACTTACTAACTGTTAAATGGACAAGCCATTCAACCTCTGTTTGCCTTAATCCACTGGAGATGGATTATGGAAGGAAAAGACAAACCCACTACAGTACCTTTTGTCAAGAAAACTCCATGGACAATATTGTCCATGGATTCATAAAGACAACTCAACCACAATAATAATACCTGCCTACAAGTACATGGAAGAAGGATCAGACTTGTTCTGCCTGGCCTCAGTGGGCAGAATTAGGAAAAGTAGATGGTCACTGGAGAGCCATAGATTAAAAGGAAAAAAAACAGCCCAAAATGAAGCTGTCCAAAAATGGGCCCACTCATAAGGGAGTAAATGTCCCAATATTGAAAGTCTTCCAGCAAAGGCTAGATGGCTGCTTGTTAGGGATTATTGTTCAGGCATGAGTTGGACCAGATGGCCTCTGTTTCCAAATCTGTGAACCCTACTTGTCCATCCAATTCAGCAAATATTTATTCAATGATGTCTCTGTGCAGGGCTGGGACTTGGGGCTGAGGACACTTAGGTGCATGAGACATAAGTCATGGCTTACAGGATCTCCCAGCCTAGTGGGGGTGGGTGGGGGTTGGAGAAACACCTGCCAAACTCTATCAGTGGCAAACAATTCGTCCTTGCCCCCTGAGCCTTGCTCTCCACTTTCCAGGGTGACAACTAGTTAATTTGATAAACTAATCTGGCGTGTGTGTGTGTGTGTGTGTGTGTGTGTGTGTGTGTGTGTGTATGGGTGTTTTCTCTCTTCCCCTTCTGGGAAATATAATTACATTTTGGCAGGGGCCTCCTGAAGATCCTGCCTTTCCTCAGAAGAGGGAGTCCAGGGGCACATCTGTGATCAAGGTCATACTCCACGCAAGGGAGTGTAGGGGGCAGGCATGGCAGCTTTCTTCAAGGATATGGAGAGCTGCCATGTAGAAGAGAGATTAAACATGTTCTACTTGACCTCAGAAGGGGCAATGAGTTACTACAGATGAAGGTTCCAGAGAGGCCAATTTTGGCTTCAAAGGACCCATTTTCTAACAATCAGAGCCATTCCCAGAGGAGTTGGGCTTTTTCAAGAAGTGGTAGCAGCTCCATAACTGGGTGAGGTCTTTCTATGTCAAATCTAGGCAAGGTTTGAAAATTCTGAGCCTTTCCTGGCACACAAGTGACTTGGTTTACTATAAAATAAACAGCTAGATGCTATGGAGAATGGAATTTTCTAGTAAGAAAAACAAAACAAAAACAACAATAGCAACAAAAATCTGTGTATTTATAAAAATCACATGAAAAGAGATAGGCTTCGGAGTTAAGGAAATAGATTCAAATCCTGTCTTTGTCATTTGTTACTTGTGCGACCTTGGGTAAGTTACTTAAGCTTTTTTAAACAAAGAGGGAGTCAAGAAGCAGCTGGTAGCTCATTGGATTAAAAAGCCAGGTCTGGAGAGAGCAGGTCTTGGGTTCAAATTTGATCTCAACTACTTCCCAGCTGAGTAACCCTGAGCAAGTCAGTTAACTCCCATTGCTTAGCTTTTACCTGTCTTCTGTTTTGGAAAGGATACATAGTACTGATTCTAAGACAGAAGGTAAGGATATATATTTTTTTAAATGAAGAGGCTGGACTAAGATTGCCTCAAAACTTGCTTTTTGTTTGTTTGTTTGTTTTTCCCCAGATATATACTTGATCCCCTTGAGATCTTTCTTTTTATATAATATTAAGAGTTGTGGACTTGGTCAGGAGAAAGTTGAGTGTGAATTCTGCCTCTTATTCTTATTAATTATGTAATAACTCTCAAGTAACTTCCTCATTCTGAGACTCAGTTATTTTACCCATCAGCTGGCATTCCAAGTATCTGTAGTGTCTACCTTCTAGGGTTCTCAGACTAATGAATTAGGTGTAAAGTGCTTTGCACACCTTAAAGATACAAGTAATAACTATGATTTATAGAAATACTTTGTGCAGTTCTGCTTCCTTAAATCCATTTCATTCAAAAGCTGACATGACTCCAACAACCACGTCAAAATACACCAATCCTCAAAGAAGTCAAGCAATTGAATCTAAGTGTTGGTATGGACCTCAGTGACTATTTATTGAGTCCAGCTTCTACATGAAATAAATTCCTACAAAAAACATATCCATAAAATGTTTATCCAGCATCTGCTTGAAAAAATTGAAAAAGAAGGGGCAACCCACCCAACTTTTAGATATGTATAATTTTTAAAAAGTTAATTTGTATTTTTGGTTCGAAATTCTCTCCCCTCCCCATAACCATCAAGAAGGCAAAGAATATGATACCTATTATACATAGGAAGTCATCTGGAATTTATTTCCACATTAGCTATGTTTCAGGGGGTGGGAGGGAAGCAAGAATAATAAAAGTGAAGAAAAAAACTTCAATCTGTATTGAGTCCATCATTTCTCTCTTTGGAGATGGATAGCATTGCCTATCACAAGTCCTGTGGCGCTGTCATGGATCATTGTATCAATCAATCTGTCAACCAGTATTTTTTAAGTACCTACTATGTGCCATTCACTTTGCTCATCCGATCAGAATTGCTAAGTTTTTCAAAGTTGATTATCATTACCATATTACTATTTCTCTGTACACTATTCTCCTGGTTCTGCTCATTTTACTTTGCATCAGCTCATATAGGTCTTCCTAAGTTTTTCTGAAATCATCTCCTTCAACATTAGATATCTGTAATTGTTTGGGTTTTATTTTTAAATCCTTACCTTCCCAGAACCAGGGAACAATATATACAGAAATAGAAATATTATTTGATAATCAACTGTGAAAAATGAAACCATTATCAACAAAGCGAGTTTCTAAGATAAACTTAAGAGCCTCATCTTGAAAATGCTATCCAAAGCTAAGAAGGAACTGTAAGAGTCTGATTGCAGACCAAAGCATACCATCTTCCACTTCTTTTCATTCATGAGATTTTTATTCTATGTGTGTTATGTGTCTTCTATCATGACATAAGCAATATGGAAGTATATATTGCATGAAATACTTATATAACCTATATCAGACAATATACCTCTTGGGGGTGGGGGAAGGAGAAAATCAAAATCTTAAAATTTCAGAAAACAATAATCAAAAATCATTTTTACATATAACTGAAAAAATTAGTATTTTTAAAAGAAAAGTTATACTAGAAAATAAAAATACTTACCTTCTGTCTTAATCAATACTATGTATCAGTTCCAAAGTAGAAAAGGGTAAGGGCTAAGGCAATGAGGATCAAGTGACTTTCCCAGGGTCACAAAGCTAGGAAGTGTGAGGCCAGATCTGACTCCAGGACCTTCTATCTCCATGCCTGGCTTTCTAGCTACTGAGCCACTTAGCTGCCCTTGATTCTTGTAATTATTATTGAAGATTTGTTTGTTGACTTTTTTTTTTACTGAAATCAAGCCTATGCTCCTTGGTTTTTTGCCTTCTGTGGACAAACAAGATAAGTCTAATCTCACCTCCACTTGGCAAGGTACATCCACACTTCCAATACTTGGAGACAACTAGCATGCTTCCCATCCTCTCCAGTCTTCTCTTCTCTAGGTTAAATATTCCTTTAATGGGTTACCATTTAATATGAACTCAAAACCTTTCACCATTTTGTTTGTCCTCCTATGCTCCCCAGTTCACCAATGTCCTGTAGCCATACACTCAGAACCAGACACAAAACTCCAAATGAGTTCTGAAGAAGGAAAAATTTGAAAACACTATGAGCTGTTATCAAGAATGTTCATTTGTCTAAACCATAAGGATCACAGAGGGATTTCTGGGAAATAGATGGTTCAAGATGTTTTTTGCCCCCATTTTACCAATGAAAGTTGGCATGGTTAAAGCTTGCCCAAGATGACAGAGTTTGTAAATGGCCCAGTTTGGATTGTGGACCCAGATAATCTGGTTCTACAGTCAGTGCTCATCCTGTCTCTATCATTCACCTTTGAGTGAATTAGCTTATTGGAGAATTTCATTTCTATGAGCAATTCACTGGAAACAGGATCCTGAGAAAGTGGAATTCAATTAAATTCTCCAAACATTTATTAGGTGCTTAATATTTGTGAGTGCTAAGCCAGGTGTTGGAATGCACACTTGGGTAGGGGTAGTGGGTGGAGTGAGGGAAGGAAGATGAATGGGTATTGGTGCTGCACATCTGGGAAAGGGGAATGAGGGGTTTGCCAGTGCCTGGAGGGAGGAGGAGGGCATGGGGGGACTGGGATACTTGATCAAACTCAGGAATTATTCTAAGGACTGGCCCTGGCCCTGAAGGTAGCCTGGACTCTTCTCAGAGCAAAGGTAATAGACATCCAGAAAGTCCTGGCTTTTCCTTGGAGTGGAAGGTTGGTGTTTTCTCACTGCATGATACTGTTGGCATATAGAGAATGAGCAGGGTCTAAAAGTGGGAAAATTTCCTGTTAAAGGCCACTGGAAACCAGCCTTGGGGGCTACTGAATGCAGTAGAGGCTAGAGAAGCTCAGGAATAAAAAGAAGGACCCTCTACAGCATGTCTGGACCAGAGTGGTAAGGAAGAAGCTAGCACTCAGGGCAAAGTAAGACATGAGGGTGGTGTTGCATGCAGAGGACGGTTTGCCCTACTTGGCTAGGGTACAGTTTTGTCATGATCCCTTAGGAGAGGACAAAGGGAGACAAGAGGAAAGGACCCTTAGTTCTGTAGCTACCCACCAGGCACAAGAGGATGGGAGGGAATAGAGGTGGGGTACAGGAAAATTTGTACCAACGAATGAAATTCTGATGGCTGACCCCTTGGCACAGGCAGGGGGCAAGGGAATTATTGATGTGGCAGTGGCATCTACTTATTCATTTATTTGTTTGTTTGTTTGTAGTTTATTATTTATTTTATTAAGCCCTTACCTTCTGTCTTAGAATCAATACTGTCTATTGGTTCCAAAGCAGAAGAATGTTAAGGGCTAGGAAATGGGAGGTAAGTGACTTGCCCAGGGTCACACAGTTAGGAAGTTTCTGAGGCCACATTTGAACCCAAGACATCCCATCTCTTGGCTGGTCTTTCAATCCACCGAGTCACTGAACTGCCCCCACAGTGGTAGAGTTTAAGAGGAACAGATCCTCATGGAATAAGATAGACCTCAGGGGAGAGTGGTAATACTTTTATGGTACAGTTGAATGGGGCAACCCCAGGAAGAAATCAACAGTCAAGTCAGGAGCAAAAAGGAATATAGCCCTCCTTGTGACAGTGTACCCTTAGGACAGATCAGATCCTTGTGGAATAATTGCTTTTGGCAACCTCTAGAAGAAGTCCTATATGTTAGTCCAGTGTAATTGTACTGAGCAACCTCCAGTAGGAGGGAGAGTAGCAATGGGGAGAAGGGCAGGACCCCCATGTCCTGGGTCAGTATGGGGATTCGAGAGAATCAGGAAGAGCTGGAAGGGGAATAAGAAAGTTCTAACATCCAGTGGACTAATTTTATAAAACCCAAAGTTGTAAATTCCCATAGTATCGAGATATATGATGATCTAATATGAAGATTCTAAATGGATTTTGTTTTTGTTGATGTTGTTAAAATCCCTACCTTCTGTTTTAGAATCAATACTCTGCATCCCTTCCAAGGTAGAAGAGCACTAAGCACTGGTTAGGGGCTAAATGACTTGCCCAGGGTCACACAGCTAGGAAGGAAGTGTCTGAGGCCAGATTTGGACCTAAGACTTCTTATTTCTCAATCCACTGAGCCACTTAGCTGCCCCTAGTTGAATTCTTTGTAGGATTTCTCTCTCAACCTCTTTAGGTGCCACTGTTGCTATTGCTCCTCCTTGTCCTCCTCCTCTGAGATCTGAAAGAGATCCCAAATCTGAAGATGGGAGGTCCTGGGTTCAAATCTAGCCTTAAATACTTCCTAACTGGATGACCCTGGGCAAGTTATTTAATCCTAATTGCCCAGCCCTTACCATTCTTCTGCCTTGGAACTGATACTTAGGATCAATTTTAAAACAGAAGGTGAAGGTTTAAAAAAATGACATTCCTTGTTGGCCTTAGATACTCAATAAAACTCCTTCTGATAACTCCTTTATTGGCTTTACTAAGTTACATTTATAAGCTATCCTTCATTTTAGCTGCAACTTCCTTTGGTCTTAGGGTTTCATTTATAGTGAGAATATCAATCTCTTGAACCATCAAAGGAGATGCATAATATTTTAGAGCTAGAAGGGGTCTCCAAGATTCTGACCAATTCTCTCCTTTTAAAAATGAGGAAATAGGGGCAGCTGGGTTGCTCAGTGGATTGAGAGCCAGGAGGTCCTAGGTTCAAATCCGGCCTCAGACACTTCCCAGCTGTGTGACCCTGGGCAAGTCACTTGACCCCCATTGCCTACCCTTACCAATCTTCCACCTATAACTCAATACACAGAAGTTAAGGGTTTAAAATTTAAAAAAAAAATGAGGAAATGTATTATTATTTTACTAAAGGTAATGTAATTGATCTAAGGTCCCACAGCTAATTAGTGGCAGATCTAGGGCTAGAATTCCAGTCTCTTCCTTCCAAGTCCACTGTTTTTTTCCACTAGTATCATCTTGTCCCATTGTTGGATAAGAATCAAATGAGTGGGCCATTCAAACTACAAGTCCAGGGCTATTTGTTTGTTTGTTTGTTTTCCCCCCATTAACATCATATTGTCTCATTACTGCATAGGAACTTAAAAGTTTGGTCACTTATCCTAATCAAGATTATTCTGTGTTGTCAGTGGGACTAGCTGCTTTGTGTCTGAATAGAATTTCTGTAGCTCCTGGAGAAAGGAGGGAATGTCTAATCAGTGAAATTTAGCTGGGAAGCTAGAATGAACCTTTAGAAAATTGTACTCCTTGTGGAAATGGCAAGGAAAATGTGAGGGATTTTGCGGCCAAAACTAGGAGATCAAGAACTTTCTTTTAAGGAGAGAGAGAGATAGAGAGATCAGCAAAATAAATGGCAGGTACCACTCATGCACCTGGAATACTGTGGATGAAAATAGGCTTGATCCCTTCATAGAATCATAACCTCTCCTATTTGAAGGACATCTCAAAGGACATTTGGCAGCATTCTGGCATAGTGGACAGAAGACTGGACTTGGAATCCTGATGATCTGGGTTCAAATCCTACCTAAAACAGAAAATAACTGCTTGTGACCTTGACAGCACCACTTCCAATGTGACCATAGACCAATCAGCTAATCATGTTGAATTTCATTTTCTGATTTGTAAAATGGGAATTGTATATTTCTATTTGTGTTGCCTGCCTCACCAGATGATTATGATTCCCCAGATGAAGTGATCTGCACAAAAGGTTTTGCTCTCTATTGTTGTTATTCAGTCATGCCTGACTCTTCATGACCCCGTATGGGATTTCTTGTCAAAGATACTGGGGTGGTTTGCTGTTTTTCTCCAATGGATTTAAGGCAATCAGAGGTTAAGTGATGGTCACATAGCTAGTAAGAGATTTGAACTCAGGTCTTCCTTGACTCCATATCTGAGGCTCTTTCCACTAAGTCACCTACCTGCCTCAATGTGCTATCTACATGCTGGCTAATATCTGTATTAGAATCTTAAATTCCTTAAGGGCAGAGCCTATTTTCCATTTTGTCTTTGTATATCAAGTTACCTAGCAACAAGCTTTGTCCACGGAAGGGCTCCATAAATCATTAGTTGATTGACTTATGTTATAATTAATGCTGATAAACAACTGTTTCCTGCCATCAAGACATTTATAATCCAGTGTGGAATGAGATGTACACAAGGCTCTATAATATTCACCAAACTGATCACCAGTATGGAATGAGTTGCCTTTCCTCAGGCCCCTTTCTTCCTTAAAAGTTCAATTCAAGTTGCATCAAGTGGTACCTCAACCCCAGTTTCTAGAGAGTACTGGAAGGAGCACAAGGTACTGAGACAAAGGACCTATATAGTGTTAAATGTTAAATTATATATGTCAACTGGATTTTTTGGGAACCCCAATTTTGTCCCCGTCCCTTGAGAATTCATCCTGAGGGAAGTCCCAGCCTCCCCCACTTCAGACTGAATAATAGACCTTGAGGTGCTTAATGGTCTCAGTTCAGGTGGAACTATGAACCTAATCAAATGTTCAGTACCCTTTTGTCCTGGTAGTTTCTCCCATGGTATCAAAGTCCTCTCTCCCAGGTAGCCTAGCCCTTGGCTGGACCTTTCCCTTTTGTATCCATTGTAAAGCATCAGCCTCTTCCTGATAATCCTGTCTTGGACTTCTCATTTCCTTGTAGCCATGGTATTGCCAATCAATCATACTTCTCTGTCCTTTAGTTCCCCAAATGGCATATAAGTTTCCCAAGTTCTATTGTTCTTTGGAGAATTTTCCAGTGCATTGATCCTCCCAGAGATACTGTCCCCAGAGCCCCAGAGTTTTCACTCTGTGTAGTATTTGGTGCTTGGTTCTGTGTAGGGGCTAATTATTATGGACTTGGGGAAAAATAGGGAACTACTAATGTAGTCAGAAAAAACAATTCTTTTGCCTGCCCTTTGATCCAGCCATACCATTGTTGGGTTTGTATCCCAAAGAGATCATAGATAAACAGACTTGTTTGAAAATATTTATAGCCGCGCTTTTTGTGGTGGCAAAAAACTGGAAAATGAGGGTATGTCCTTCAATGGGGGAATGGCTGAACAAACTGTGGTATATGCTGGTGATGGAATACTATTGTGCTCAAAGGAATAATAAACTGGAGGAGTTCCATGTGAACTGGAAAGACCTCCAGGAATTGATGCAGAGTGAAAGGAGCAGAACCAGAAGAACATTGTACACAGAGACCAATACACTGTGTAAAATAGAATGTAATGGACTTCTGTACTAGCAGCAATGCAATGACCCAGGACAATTCTGAGGGACTTATGGAAAAGAACATTATCCACATTCAGAGGAAGAACTGTAGGAGAGGAAACACAGAAGAAAAACAACTGCTTGAACACATGGGTTGAGGCGGACATGATTGGGGATGTAGACTTGAAACTACCACACCAATGCAACTATCAACAATTTGGAAATGTCTTGATCAATGACACATGTTAAAACCAGTGGAAATACACATCAGCCATGGGGGGGGGAGGTAGTTTGGGGGGTGAAGGAGAAAGTAAGAGCATGAATTATGTAACCATGTTAACTTTTCTAAAAAATAAATATTAATAAATGTTTTTAAAAATAAATACCTAAAACTAAAAAAAAAATGATTCTTTAATCAAGAAGGAGATAGTGTTCAATATTTTGGCCACCACACAGTCAAGCACCTAAAAACCACACAGAGCCACTTGCTCTGGCACTCTGGGAACAGTATCTCTGAGAGGATCATAGCAGTAGATGTTTCTCTCAAGAACAATGGAATCTGGGGAAGCTGTATACCATTTGGGACCAAGGACAGGGAAGTATGATTGATGGACATTACTATGGCTACAAGGAAATGAGAGGTCCAACCTACCTTGACTGGATACAAACCAGCATGGGGAAGAAACTGTAGCTAGAGGCTGGGGTATCAGGGCGTGGTCTACTTACAATAGATACTAAAAGAATGGTTCTGGCACAAGTGTTGGTCTTCTTGGGAACTATCTGATACAATGGGGGGAACTTCCAGGTCTAAAAGGGTACCTAGCATTTTCTTGGGTCTGCTAGCCTCACCTAAACTGGGATTATCAAGTACTGTAAAGTCTATGGTTCAATCTAAAACTGGGGAGTCTGAGACTTCCCTGGGGGTGAATTCTCAGGGGACAGGGGCAGAATTGGGGAGTCCAGATTTCAAGTTGACATCTGCCAAGAAAACCTCAGATGAGGTCAGGAAGAGCCTTCACATCAAAGCCCCTTCTAGTTCTATTAGCCTTCCTCAATTTTTCCCAGGCTTTGGGATAAGGTTTTAGTTTGATTCCTTTTTTTTGCTTCCTCCCAAGCCGCCATCTTCCTTCCCTGACTCCCCTCTGCTCTCCTTTTTCAATCACTTTTCTCCCCTTCTGTCTGTCTCCTTTTCATTCTGAGCTCCTCCATCTCACTTTCTTCCTACTTCTACCCTCCTCCCTTCTCTACAAAGATTCTCCTCCCCTGGCTCTTTTTCTTCTCCCCTCCTCCCCCACTGTTACCACTTGTGCCTTTGTATGGTGAAGTCCAAGGGGGTGAGAGGGGGCCAGTGACCAACAGACAAATAGCCTGTGGAAGGGGAGGGGAGGAAGGACAAAGCGTTCCATTGCTCTTCCTTTCAGGGCGGGTCTGGTCAAGTGCAGGCCTATGGGTCTGCTTCTCATTTCCATCTGTTTTCTGCCTTGGGGGGAAGGAGGGAGTCAGTTTATCTTTGGCGGGTGGAAGAAACAAAAAGGTATTTGAGACTCCGGGCTCTGCTTGCTTTGAGGGGGATCCCTGAAGGCCACAGCTGACTCACTGATTTCCTGGTGTCCAAAGGTCCCCAGGGAGCCTCCCCCCCTCTTCTCTGGTTTGTTCTCTTGTCTGTACTTTCTCATTAAATGACTGTTGTAAAAAGAGATCACTGCAGAATAACCAGCCAGGGGACCAAAAGATTCCTGTTATTCTGACACAGAAAAACTGGTCTAAAGGGACATTGAATCTGGAATGTTAGGCAGTGTGGTCTAGTAGGAAGAGTCTTAGATTTGGAGTTGGAGAATCTGTGTAAAAATCCCAGCTCTGCTCCGTCCCATCTGTGTGACCTTGGACAAGTAACTTAAAGTCTGCATTCTCAGTTCTCATCTGTTACATGAGAGGGCTGAGCCAGATGACTCAGAAGGGCATTTCCAGTGCAGAAATTCTATGAATTCCTTCCTGCAGTCCAGACTAGTCTTCTTCTGGCTTGGGAAGGGCAGGTGGCATATGCCTGGGTGTCAGTGTGCATATGACATGTGTGTATGTGTGCATTTGATCAGTCTATCAAAAAAAAAACATTCCTAAAGTGTCTA
Organism: Gracilinanus agilis; assembly: GCF_016433145.1. NCBI lineage: Eukaryota > Metazoa > Chordata > Mammalia > Didelphimorphia > Didelphidae > Gracilinanus > Gracilinanus agilis. The sequence goes on from NC_058131.1 coordinate 677,729,688, forward strand.
GCACAGTGCCTGGCACATAGTAGGTGCTTAATAAATATCCATCAATTGATGAAGTACCTACTATGTGTAAGGCACTGAGGACATGGAGATAAAAATGAAAAAATCCCTGTCTCCAAAGAGCATGGCTTCTATGTGCACAATATGTACAAGGTAACCTAAAAAGTGTATACAAAGGGGCTTGCAGGCTAGTCCTAAAACTTCGGGTTCATCAGATCTTACTAGGCTACAAGTTTGGGGGTTTATAGATTCCATGTTGACACCCCTAAAACATGAACATTAAAAGGATAAATCCCCAAGGGGGCAGCTGGGTGGCTCAGTGGATTGGGAGCCACACCTAGAGACTAGAGGTCTTGGGTTCAAAACTAATCTCAAATACTTCTTAGCTGTGTGACCCTGGGCAAGTCACTTGACCCCCATTGCCTAGCCCTTACCACTCTTCTGCCTTGGAACCAATACACGGTATCATTTCTAAGATGGGGTTTTAAAAAATATGTATGGTAACCCCCCCAAAAACATCTGGATCATAGAATCCTAGATTTCCACCTAAGGCACTAAAGGTGCCTTCCATGTCTCAATCTAGGATTTGATGATCATCTTTCTTGACTCCATTTTCTAAGCAAGAAAGAGAACCTCAGAGATCTTGAAGGAATTTGTCCAGGATCCCACAATCAGAACCTCAGAACCAGGCCAGTAATCCCATGTACTCCAAGTTCAAATACATTTCCATTTTCCACTGATTGAGTACCTCCTCATTTCCTCCGGATTGTTGAGAAGGGGGAAGAGCAGGACCATCTCTTTCATGGCTTTGGCCCCCTAAAGCTCCCAGAGGGCACCCTAGGAATGGTTGAGCTCCAGCCTCGATTCCTTCCCCTCTTTACCCCAGAGCCTATCTGCCTCAGTTTCCCTTTTCCTGCCCCTAGTCTTGGGCCCTTGGAAATGAGCTGGAGTTGTTTTAGGAAGGCAGCCCCAAGGCAGGTCTGGGTTGCTTACCCTAAGCTGGGGGGCTGGGAGGGCAGGTTGGAGGGCTGAGGCTGGACCTAATTCTAAACCTGCCTTGAGTTATTATGATCACTTCAGTTCCAGTCCTGCCTGGTTTTCTCCCTGGGGTTGGGGGTGTGGGTGAGTCTGTGGGTGTGTGTGCATTCTTGCCGGCCCAGGGGTTCTTAACAATGCTGTTTGCCTGAGCTGTGGAAACCTTGCAAACTCCCTTTGATGATGGGCAGATGAGCCAGTGGGGCTCCTGCACTGGGGCCAATCCCTGCTGGAGCAGAGGGAAACAAGGCTTCCTACCTCTCCCTGGAGGGCACCCCTGCTCTCCGGACGCTATCTTCGGACAAACAAGACAGTCCTGGTTGGCTTTCATTTGCCGGCACACTTATTTTTGGAAAGACAAGAAGATCTTGGCTTTCTATCCCAAACCCTTCTTAACTTTTTGCTTTTTACTTTGTATCTGTGGCCAAAAGGAGAAGTGCCTGGGAAGATGTCATCCCTGGCATCAGCAAACCAGAGCTCTGGGGAGTCGGAGGATTATTCCTATGGGAACTGGTACATTGATGAGCCCACCCCAAGAGGAGAAGCATCTCAACCAGATGAGTAAGTTTGCAAACTCCCGTCTCCCAGTTTCCATGGGGATTCGTCTTCCAATCCCTCCTGTGCTTGGAGTTAAGAAGCAGTGGAAAAGAGTCTTTGCCTGGGAGTTAAGAATTCTACTCCCAATTAGGCAACTGAATTGACTGGGTGACCTTGGGCAAGTCACTTATCTTCCTGGGTTTCAGTTTTCCCATTTATAAAACGGGTCTTTTTTTCTCTTAATTTCTTGTCTGCTTATCTCATAAGGGTTGGTATGGAGAACTACTGAGTTATAAATGATGAAAAAGTGCTTTGCAAAGGGTAAAGCTTTATAGAATAGCAGAAATGAAGATCTACCCTTGCAATGTTTTCTATTATTCTCAGTCCCCAATACCCATGGCATCAAACACCCAGCCCTGGGCTTGAAGGCAGGAGAGCTCTGTTGAGTCCTTAGCATTTACCCTCCTCATGATGTTGGGCCCATTGCTTCTTCTCTTGAGCCCTCAGTTTTGTCCTTTTTTTAAATGGGAGATAGGAGGCCATGGGAAACACTAGAATGAGTGCTGAAATCAGTCATAAGTCTCAAGTAAAAACCTTGTCTCTGATCTTTATTCCCTGAGTGACCTGGAGAGAATCACTAAACCTCTCTGGTCATCAGTTTCCTCAACTATAAAATGAGGGAGCTGGATTAGAGGTTCTTTCACATACCTTCTAGCTCTAGATTTATGATTCTTTGATGTCCAAGGACCTCAACGTCCCTTCCAAATAAATCTGACAGTTCATGTAGAAAAAGCATTTTCTTTTTCTTTGTAGAGAAAGCTCTATTGGGTAGTGTTTGCTTAGCTAGAGAATAGGGAAGAAGGAGAAGGGAGATCTAAGAAACAGCCTTGGAAGTAGAAATAAGTTATTCTGGAAACACTACAGACATTTTTATTTGGGGGATTGCTATCCCTGGGTGTCAGCGTTATTCGGGATCCTCAGTCTTCTAATAAGTAAATAAAATATCTATATTCCTTGTCAGAGAGCTAGATGGGAGCAGAGAAAGGTAGCAGCAGCCACAGGTAGAAGAATCTTCAGCCTTGCCCACATTTGACTTTGTTCAGAAACTCCAATATCACTGTTTATTTAGACTATGTGTGTCAGAAGTGAGGGATGCATTAGATAAATCATTCATCTCTTCTGGGGCAGGTCTGGGAGAACAATTCTTGCTCCCTTCCCATTCCCCTTCCCGCAGCCAGCCTCCTGCCAAGGTATGGCCCCATCCCCACCTCACAAATCTGTTTTATGAGGTAGGAAACAGCAAAGGTAAGGTGAGGGAATTGGAGAACCAGCTGTGCTCACATCTGCTTCACATCAGCCTGAACCATAGAAACTAGAGATGGAAAAAAGACCAACTAGAGAGTGTTACACCCTTGGGCCCCAAGACTGGGTTATTTAGGCAGGGGAGATTATCCTCTGCTGGTTATAGGGGAGGTTCTGTAGCTCCAGAAGGCTCCAATCATAATCCTTACTGGTGAGAGCAGAGGAAAAACTGAAAAATGTAATGGTGGCCAGCAATTCATCAATGGGGCTTTGTGCCATTCGGTTCTCCCTCCCTGCTTCCATACCAGCTAGAATGTGGTGAGAATCTTGGTGTTTGGGGGGATATAGAAAAGAAATGAATCATTTGGGTCTGAGCACCTTTTGGGAGGAAGCTAAATGAGGAAGAAGAACATGGGAATGAAGAGAATGAATGTAGGGGAGGGTTGAATCTAGGGATAGAAGAGAGAGAGAGAAAAAAATTAGAGATAAGAACTCTTATCAGAACAGGCAATGACTTCCCAAAACTTACTCTAGCGCTGCCTTGGGTCCTAGACTAGGACCCTGAAAAAAGAGGAGAAGGAGCCTGCTTCCAATCTCCTGCTATCTGGCCACATAACTTCTGTGAAGATATTCCATTACCCATCATTAGGAAATGAGAAGGCTTAGGCTATCTGGTTTAGTGGAAGAGTCTTAGGAGCCTGGGAAAAATGGACTTTTTTATTCCTTAGCTGCTACTACTAACTCTGAGAGACTTGGGGTAAAGCACATGCCCTTTTTATGCCTTCATGTCCCTACCTGGTAGGTTGGCAACAAGAACATTATACTGGGAGCCATTCTTGGTGCCAGGATTAAGTATCTATGAGTTTACACATCGTGGAAAGAGACATATTCAATGGCAAAAAACATTTAATCTGTATTTAGATGTCAGAAATCATTAAATCTATCATTTAATCTGGGTATTGAGGAGATACTGTTGACTAGGCTTCCCCTGGCACCTATACTGGTGATTGGTCAACATGTCCAATGGGTTTGTGATATCCACCTTATGGGTACTCACCCCATTATTGCCCATTGCAATCTGCACATGTCTTCTCATTCTTCTTTGGTGTTTTTCCATATCTACAAATCTTCTACAAAAGAGCCCTGCCACCTCCCACCCCAAGCATGCTGGAATTCTTCCTCTGTACAATAGGAATATCTTCCTCTCTAGTCCCGAATAGGAGAGGACCTTTCAGGTCCTCTAGTCCAAACCTCTTATTTCAAAAATGAGAAAGTGGGGCTAGAGATGTTAAATGACTTATCTAAGGTAATAGAGATAAGTAACAAAGCCAGAATTTGAATTCAGATCTACTGGTTCCAAATCTGGTATTTTTCCCCCTTGTATCACATCTGGCTATCAGTGCAGTTAGTGAAGCTAAATCAAGAAAATGAGGTCCAGACTATGACTGGAGCTGAAGAATGGGTGTTGTTGGATTTTGTGTCAGAAGGGATCATGAATGGGACAGAGTGGGTGTCATTAGGATTCTTAAGCATTCCCCCAAAGGGATGTATCATCATTAAATAACGTGCTGATGATGAGGTCATGACCAGAATTTAATCACTTTGCCAACTTTCCGAAATTCAGAAACCCCCTGCTGCTCTGGGGAAGAGGTTAGGATTCTGGGGGTTGGCCCCTGCTTGACTTCTCTTTTTGAAAAGAAATTCCAGATGAGTCAGACAGGTAGACACACGTCTAAAGCTTTCAAGATGATAAAGAGAGTGGTAATGACAGCCAGCACTTCCATTTGCTATTCATAACCATTATCCCATTCGCTCTTTACCATGACCTTGGATGCTTATGCAAGCTCATTTTGCAAATGAAACTGAGCCCCTAAGAAGGAAAATGAAGGTATTCCTTTGTATCCCCAACACTTTAGCATGGAACCTGGCACATAGTAGGAGCTTAATAAATGTATGTTGACTAACTGGGTTCAGCTCCTGGCTCTGCACTGCCCATAACAAAGTGCTGTCAGGCACCATTATCAGAAGGCAACATGAATCTTTATGCCTCATTTCTCCAACTACATACCTTATTTAAAAAAATTTTGAAGTCCTTACCTTCTAAATTAGAATCAATACTAAGTATCTCAAAAGCAGAAGAACAGTAAGGTCTAGGTGTTTGGGGATGAGTAACTTGCCCCGGGTCACATGGCAAGGAAATAGCCAAAGCCAGATTTGAACCTGAGAATTCCCTACTCCAGGTCTGGTGCTCTATCCACTGTGCTACCTCACTACCCTCAAACTCAGGTCTTCTAACTCAAAATCCTAAGTTTGTCCTTATTTACCTTGTTTCAACTATTCTCCATGCATTTGCATAGATATCCTTTATTTTACAAATAGCAACAGCATTAAAAAAATTCCCTTTATTTTTTTCTCAATTGTTATCCAGGTTTCTCTTTCCCCACTCCCTCTCATTTAAAAGACAAAATCCTTTTTAACAAATATCAATAGTCAAACAAAACAAATTCCCACACTGTTCATGTTCAAAAACATGTCTATCACCTTTCTGTTTGGAAATGTCCCCATTTACCAGTCTTCTGGAATTATACTTAACTATTGTATTGGTCAGAATTCTTAAGTCTATCAAAGTTGTTTGTGTTTACGATGTTGTTTTCATTTTATAAATTGGAATCTGTTCACTTTACTCTGAATCAGTTCATACAGGTCTTCCTAGGATTCTCTGAAACTGTCCCTTTCATCATGTCATATCACATAGATGTTTCTTATTGGAAGAAAAATGATTTTAAAACTTTAACCTACTCTGGAAGCATTGAGTATTATTTTATTATTTCTAGCTCTAAATCATATAATTTTATGACTTTCACAATAGGAGTCCCGAGTCATAGGAATATAGGTCTAGAGCTGGAAGGAACTTCAGAGACCATTGACAGCCAACTCTTTTTTATAGATGAGGAAACTGAGACCCAGGGAGAGGCCATGTGACTTGCTTAAGATAACACAGGTAGAAAGTTCTAGAGGTGAGACTAGAACAAAGCCCTCTGACTCTATGGCCAGAACTTTTTCCATTGTACCAGGAGAACTGGGTTTGAATCTGGGTAAAGACTTAACTATATAACCTGAGGCAAGCCATGCCCCTCTCTGAGCCTCAGTTTCCTCCACTGTAAAATAGAGATAACCATTACTTGCACTGTTTACCTCAAAGGATTTTTCTGAGGAAAGCTCTATCTCCCTCCCTCTGTCTCTGTCTCTGTCTCTCTCTGTCCCACTATGTCTCTGTCTCTCTCTCCCTTAATCCTATCTGGTTTTCCCTTTCTCCTTTTATCTTCTTATCCCCTAAAATATATATTAAAATCCTATATAATTGTGATTCTAGCTCTGACATTTAATTCTGTGATTCAAAGTCAGCTCTGTTCCTTATTCCATCATTTGTCTCATTTTGTTTCTCTCCCATGCTTTTCCTCACACTAGATCCGACTACACATAACCTTATAGCTGGCTTTATATATATGTATGTAGTTTTGACCTTCATCAATCTCATGACCTCTATCTAGCCTGAGATAGGCTTATTTAAGATGACAAGGACAGAAATTCCTCATTATCTATCATTGTTTCAAGAAGCATCTTTCCATCATGGAAAAAACATGGGTCTTGGAGAAAATCCCACTCCTACATGATATCTTTTTTCTCTCTGTCTCTGTCCTTCCCTTCCTCCCTTCCTCCCTCCCTCCCTCTGTCTGTCTTTCCCTCCCTCCCTCTCTCTGTCTCAGTCTCTCTCTCTCTCTCCCTCCCTCTGTCTCTTTCTTTCTTTGTGTCTTTCTCTGTCCTTTTATGTCTCTGTCTCTCTCTCCCCTAATCCTATCTGGTTTTCCCTTTTATCTTCTTATCCCCTTTCCTTTCACTATCTTCCTCCCTTAGGTGGGACTGAACTCCTTTTATGAAAGTCATAGAATTATATGATTTAGAGCTAGAAAGAACCTTAGAGATTGTCTAATCCAGGAGTTCTTAACTTGTAGCCTTCAGACCTCCAAAAGGTCCTTAGATAGATTTCAGAGTATACATGAACTTGGATGGGAAAAAACTGTACTTTTATTTTCAATAGCTTTTGAGTTCTTTTGTAATCATAGATGTTTTATTTTCTGGATTTAAAATAAATGCACATTTATTTTAATAGCTATATTCTTCTGAGAAGAAGGAGTCCATGTGCTTCACCAGGATCCCAAAGAAGGCCAAAGAGCTGACCTAATCCAAAGCTCATTGCACAGAGGAGGAAATAGGGACCCAGGGAAATGAAATGACTTAGCCAGATTCCCAAAGGTAGGAAGTTAGCAGTGTTTAAATATCGACCAAAGTCCTGACTCCAAATCTTGTGGTCTTTCTGACACTAGTCACTACCTTGAAGACACATTCTAATTGGAGGAGACAACATGTAAAGGGGAGTGGCAGCCAGGAAGGGGAGTATTTTGGTTTGGAAAGTTATTTAGTACCATAGGAAAGTATGAGGATGCCTTCTGAGGTCTCTTCTAGTCCTAGGATCCTGGGAAGTAATGATTCCCCTGTCTCCATCTCCCATTACTCCTAACTGATACACAATGACCAGTTTCCTCCATATCCTCAAAGAATGAATCTCTCTTCCTCTTTTTTCTGGACTGGAAAAGAGCCAGTGCGGGCATCCAGTGATTTCAAAGCCATAGAAGGCTCCTCGGGAGCACAGACTGCATACTCCTCGCTCTCTGTCCTAGATTACAGCCCTCATCAAGGCCATGGGAAAACCCAACCCATGTGTGCCCCAGGCAGGATCTATGGAGGCTTGGTGATGGCCATAGAACAAATTATTTTCCTTCTTCATGATGAACCTAATGCCATTGAGGCCTGGACAATATTCTCTAAGTTAATAGAATGAAAATACTCCTTTGCTCCAGCACTTGGATTTAAATTGCCCTAAGAAGGAAAGACCTGCTAGAGGGGGAAGGGAGAGGGAAAAAGTAAAGGGGGGTTCTGTGGAGGCCCACAGTCCATCTGCATAATACATGCTGGGTCTTATAAAGCACAGAGTAATTTCTGTAAATCCAATCCTTCTTCCCTCTGGGGAAGCTAACTTGTGGTGAACAGTGAGTCTGTTTTTTTTCCAGAATGCCTTCCTTCTTCCTGCCCAGAGAAATCTGCCTTCTTTTCCTTAACTCCTTTCAGTCTGGGCTGGGATGAGGGGGAGGCGAGGAAACTCAGCCAGAGGACTTTTTAATAGGTTTCATAGAAATAAGAGCATAAGCACAGGATCTATCACTCAGGTGGACTTTAGAAAACATCTCATCTCACATCTCCACTTAACAAATGAATGAATGAATGAATGGATGGATGGATGGATGGATGACTATAAGATGAATTAATTTAAAAATGTCATTTATTAAGCATTTCACTATGTGCCAAGAACTGTGCTAAGTGCTTGAAACTATAATTTTTTTAAAAAAGCAGACTGTCACGGCCCTGAAGGAGCTTACATTCTAATAGGAGACAACATATAAAAAGGAGGGGTGTTTTGGTTTGGCAAAGTTATTGGAATGCTGATTAAAATCACAGGAAAGTAGATGAACACATCTTTTTTAGGATTAATGGAAGGATTGATTTGATTATAATTCTAGAACTTGAGTTCAGCAAGTTAGCTGGCAAGAAATGGTGGCATGGCTGAGTGGGGCTTGGCTAGGGCTATTCTGAAATAGTAGATCCTAGGAAGAATTCACTAGATACCCTTGAGAGAGGTCCAAATGATTCCTCAATCTCAAGTCTTTTGGATCAAAATCAAGGAGATGATATGTGTAAATCCCTTGCAGATAAACCTTGAAGTGCTATGTATATGTTAATGATTATTGCTCTCCAATCCTACAGTTCTTTCTTTTGGATCATGATGCTTTCTTTGCATACAGACTGGAAAGTGAACTCAGAATGTCAGGTGCCCAGGGTTCAGTACCTTGTGTCATCCTACTGCTCCCTTGACTTTCCAAACTTCTCTTATCCATCCTCATCCTGGGTGTATTATGCCCTGTATTCTAGACTTCATCTGTCACCCATCCTCGGTCCTCATACTTCCAAGGTCCTCCTCTCTACTCAGTCTTCATGGTGGCTAATGGATTAGTCAGATAAAATCTTTTTTTTCTAAATTCTTCCATCTTAGAATCAATACTAAATATCAGTTCCAAGGCAGAAGAGTGGTATGGGCTGGGCAACTGGATTTAAGTGATTTTTCCAGTGTCATACAACTAGGAAATATGTGAATCCAGATTTGAATCCAGGAACTTTTGTTCCTAGGCCTGGTTCTCAACCCACTGAGCTACCTAGCTGTCCTCCAAACAATCTGTATCTTAAGGGACAGTATCCACTGAATTAAGAGCTCCTAAGTGCCTGGCACATAATAAGTCACTAATGAATGTTTGTTGATTGACTGAGAGGCAGAGAGATAAAGTGACTTGTCCAGAGCCTCACAGGTATAAAGTCCCAGAGCTAAGGCTCAAATGTAGGCTCTTTGATGGCAAATTTTATCTTTTTCTCATTGTGCCCTACTGAACTACCCTTTGCTTGAAGAACTCCAGTCATAGGAGTCTCATTGTCTCCTGAGGCAGCTTTGGACAGCTGGGCTGAGCAACTTTAGCCCACTGAATCCAGTTCTCTTTTCCCGAGCTCTCCAAGGAAATCTGAGTCCACTTCCCTATGGCATCCTTTAGATATTTAATGTCCTTTTCTCCATCTTATCTCCAAACTTAGCATTCTCAGTTCCTTCAGCCATTCTTCATATGACATCATGTCCAATCATGAGCAAAATCTGTCAGATACAGTCTGACCAGGGCACGGAGCAGGAGGATCGCCACTCTGGATTATCAAGATTTTATTAGTGCAACCCAAGATTGAATTACCTTTTGGTTACCACGTCATACTCTTACTTCATATTTAGTTTACATTCCGGTAAATCCCCGCCCCCCCCCACTTTTTTATACTTGAATTGTTATTGTCTACCCACATCTCCCCCCTCCCATATGTGCACAATTGAAGTTTTTTTTTTAATTCCTGTATACACCTTTAATTTATCCCTATTGAATTTCCTCTTTCTAGATTCAGAACATCCTTTTAACCTTTGAGATACTGGAGTATCATAATTCTATCATCGGGTGGTCACTGTCCCTCCTGGCTTTGTGTCAGCCACAAATCTTATAAGTAGGCTGTCTATGCCTTCATTTAAGCCCCTTGGGGAAAAATATTGCAGTGAACAGAGCCAAGGACATTCCTGTGATCTTCCTCTGGTCAATATTTTTCGCCACTCTTTGGGTCTGTCCAGTCAGTAAGTTTGGAATGCACCGACCCTATATGATCTCTCTCCTCTCTCATGCCTCTTCTTCTTTCCATATCTCTTCTAAATTGCCCACAAGGATATCATGAGGGCCTCTGCCAAATGTCTTTCTCACATCTAAATCTATCACGTCTACAGAAGTGCTTTGTTAAATCACATTAGGACCTCAAGCCATGGCAGCTGCAAAGTTCACGTGGCAGGCCTTGCATTTGGTCAGCCTGTGTTAACTCATAAGTGATCACTACTTCCCTTTCTGGTGGTCGAGTCCTCTGTCAAGTATCTGTATTTCTCCCTGGGGAATAGAAATTTAAAAATGCTAGCATGATGGAAAGGAATTATAAAATTAATGACCATACGGGTCTCCTGGGCTGACTTATTCAGCAGAAAGTGATGAGATGGTGGAGAAATGTCCACTTCTGGATGGAGCTATTCTGAATCAAAAAGAAAAGCTGACATTTGCACATGACTTTATGCTGTCGAAAGCACCTTCCCATCTGTTATCTCCTTTGGTCGTCATGGCAAGTCAGGGATTATTAGCCCCATTCCACACATGAGAAAACTGAAGCCCAGAGACAGAAACCCTCTTGCCGAAAGCTGTGCACACAGAGTGAGTTAGGATAACATCCACAGGAGTGGGACCTAGACTCGTCCCGTTATTCCAGGCATCTTCTCAATGCCCCCATGAAATAGGAATTTCCACTCTCCTCCTCTCCCCTCCGGTCTTTCCAAAGGTCCCCTATGGGTTATGGAGATTGGAATGAATATCAAAAGGAAGTATGTGTTGAGGTTACATCTGGAATGCCAGGAACATCATGAAGTTCAGGAAGTGGACTTCTGCCCAGAGGGTAGGGACAAAGGACAATCATTGGACTGGTGTGTGTATGTATGAACTCAGTCCATATAGAGGTAGACAAGGGGGAAGGGAGGAAGCAAGCACTTACTAAGCACCAACTGTGTGCCAGGCACTGTATCAAGTACTTTACAAATTTCTCATTTGAAAATCCAAGGTATGAAATGTAAGAGGATATAGGAGTAAGTGGAATCCTCAACCTTGGGGAGATGTCATCTAGCAGTTCTGATATAATAGGAAAAACACTGGATTTGGAGTCAAAAAACCTGGGTTTCTGTCCCAGCTTCAGTAGTTGGGCAGATCATTTCTTTTCAGAGCCTCAGTTAGATGGTTTGGTGGATAGAGCACTGAGCTTGAAATCAAGAATTCATCTTTATGAGTTCAAATCCAGCTTCACACACTTACTAGTTGTGTGACCCTGAACAAGTCACTTTACTCTCTTTGCCTCAGTTTCCTCATCTGTAAAATGAGCCAGAAAAGTGAGTGGCTAACCAGTCCAGTATCTTTGCCAAAGGGAAAAAAGAAACAACTCAAGTGAGGTCATGAGGAGTTGGACATGACTGAAATGACTGACCAATGACAACAAAAATAAGAGTTGGTCTCAGTATCTTAGGCCTTTTTTTTTTTTTTGACTCTAAATACTATGACCAGAAGATGACGCTTGAAAAAGTATCCAGTATAAAGTTCCTGTCTTTGAGAGGCAGGAGGAGGGGAAATTCCAAGTATTCATGCTCCCAACACCCCCTACTTTCTTCCTCCTCCCTCCTTTCTGTATGGTTCTCTTCCTATCAAAACTACTCTTAGGAGTTAGTTGCAGTTCATTCATTCACTGAGCCCTCACTGTGACTCTCCCAGGGCCATGAGTATTCTCAGCCAGCATATTCCCTTGGAATCCTAGACTCTTTGAATGTTAGAGCTGGGAGGAATCACAGAGCACCTCTAATCCATTTGCCAGTGGGGAGACTGGTGAAATAATTTCTCTCTGGAACATGGTTTTCAAGTGTAAAGGCAGGAGAAGAGGTGAATTTTGAGAGGAGACTTACAGGGGACCACAGGAATCCCAGCACCTACAAGGAATGGGAAAAGGTTGCAAAGAAAATTTTGTTCCTATGTCCTTCCCCACCCACCCCCACCCCAGACTTCTTGCCAAAAGGAGGGGACCAGATGGCTTGGTAGGTTCTGTGCTGACTCTTACTCCCTAAGTATTTCCCTGTGGGAGAGAGAAGAGATAGTTTTGGTCTCAGGCAAGGAGGCACCAATGTTCTTTGTTATGGGGTCACAGTGTTCTCCTTCTCCTGGGACTGAGTTGTTGGATGACTCCCTGGCCGTCTGGGTGTAATTTCCCAAGGACAAAGAGAAGAGGGCAGGCCATGGGAGTACGCTTGCATGTCTTACTGAATGTGCTGCCAGAATCAGGACAGATGAAGGCAGGGTAATGGAGAACTGAGGTTGTATTGGCAAGAGTGAGAAGTGGTGAGGAGATGGGGATCTCTTTCAGGCCTGGAACCTTTTTCCATCACTCGTCTCTCCTCCATATATCCATCTAGGCCCTTCCTAGCCCAGGGCCTTCTCTATTCTTTCCCTATTATTCGAACTGTGTTCCTTTTGAGTCTCTCCCCATCCTTTCAATTCTTGACTCCCATGGAAAGTATTGCAACTGGACTTAGGAACCCATCCAAAGCCCCCAGGTCTCATTTTCCTAAGTCATTTCTGTCAGCTAGGTCTGTTGAGCTATCAAATAATTGTCAAGTCTGCTGAGTAGTTTCTGTGTTTTCTGAACACTGTAGGTATTGTAGGAGAGACAGGAGAAAAAAGAAAATGATAAGGAGAAGACAATTTCTCACAGGCTCGCTGATGAGGGAGGCATAGACGTGGAGAACATTGGATATCTCTAAAAGGATATCTCATCCAATCACCTCATTTTACAGATAAGGAAACTGAGGCCAAGAGGGGGAAGTGACTTACCTAAAGTCACTCACTTAGTTAGTGGTAGAACTAGGATTTGATGCCAGAAGAATGTCAGCACTTTGAGGGCAGGGCTCGTTTTTTTCATTCTTGTCTTTCTAGATTTCATATCTGGTACATAGCAGAAACTTAGTAAATGACCAGAAAACTGAGTTGATCTCATACCTGCTGACTCCCTGTGAAGTAATGTATTTATCAAGTCATCCCTTGGCTCACACATGAAACAAAGGGCAAGACACAAGGGTGTAGGATTACAAGAAGACTAGATGGTCAGACTTCAAGAACTGCAGGAGGTCCAAGAAGAATATCAACTCTGGTGGCCAAGGAAGACTTCTTGGAGGATCCTTGAAGAATGGACTGAATTGAGAAGGGGAGGTCATTCTAGAGTTGAGAGAAACAGTATGAGAAATTATAGAACCAAGAATAAAGAAGCTCATTTGATCATGGAAAATAGACTTGACAGTTAAAAGGATTGTAGAGGTCATTGAGTCCAGCTCCTTCACTTAACATATGAGACAACTGAGGCTTTAGGGAACTGAGGTGACTTGCTATGGAGTCAGGTGTAGTATTTTAACCTAGACCCTTTCATTTTAAAGTGAACATTCTTTCCCCTCTGGGAAGGGGGAAGGACCCAATGAGGCTGAAGCAGAGGTGCATGTTGGGCAGCCATGAAAGAGAATATTGGGTGGCTAGGAGAGATCCAGGAATTGGAGGGCCATGAGTCAAAGAGAAGCATCCCCAATAAAGGAGCAGGCACCCGAAATGTAATGATGGCATACCATGGCTCACTGGTACTTTGCCCATCTCTCATCCTTGGGGCTTGATGAACTCCATACATGTCTTTGTGCCTCTCTCTTTCTCATTGTGTCTCCAGAACTATTCCAGCCTGCCAGCACAGCTTCCCACCCAGCCTTTACCATACCTGCTTGGCCCCATTGTCGGTAAGTATACCTAAGCCGGGGGATCTCTTGTTTTCCTATCAAGGAGATTTGCTCAGATCTAGGGCAGATGAAGCTGAAGTCCAGGCAGAGTGGGGATGACAAGGACTTTCTATAAATTCACTCACCTAATCAACAAACATTTTTTCATCAGTAATGTTTTATTTTTTCCCCAATTACATGTAAAAACAATTAATTCGTTTTCTGACATTCTGACTTCCAAATTCTCTCCCTCCATCCCTCTGTTCTCACTTCTCTGAGATGGTAAGCAATCTGATATCAGTTATACATGTGCTATCATATAAAACACATTTCCATATTCGTCATGTTGTGGAAGAAGGCATTTAAAAAATAGGAAAATAGAGTGAGAAATTGTATGCTTTGATATGCATTTAGGCTCTATTGGTTCCTTCTCTGGAGGCAGATGGCATTTTTCATCAAGAGTCCTTTGGGATTGTGTTGGATCATGGTATTGCTGAGACTAAGTCATTGTCAGTTGTTCATCACATAATATTGCTGTTCAAAAGGCATTCATTAAGCCGCCTACTATGTACCTACTATGGTACCAAACATATACATGTGAAACCAGAACAGTCCTTGCCCTTAAGCTTATATATACATATGTATATGTATGCATACATATAGAATATTGTATATGTGGAAGGCAGCATCCCTTGTACATATGACCATCCCTATGCATAGAGGTACATATATGTATGGTGTATACATAAGGCACAGGGGGACAGGAAAGGGCTCATATGGAAGTGAAGGAAAATAGGGATTTAAGGGATGAAGGTGAGGAGGAAGGGCATTCAGCTCAGAGACAGAAATGGAATGCCAGATGTAAGGAGCAGGAAGAAGGCTAGACTGAAGAATATATTTCATGAGATGGATCTGCATCCTAATCAGCCTGGAAAGGTGGGCAGGAACCAGGTTTTAAAACAAGGGAGGAGAAAAATGAGCACTTATTCAATGCCTCCAATGTGCCAGACATTGTGCTAAGCGCTTTACAAATATTATCTCTTTTGATCCTTTCACCAACCATACTAGGTAGGTGCTATTATGATATCCCCATTTTATAGATGAGGAAACTGAAGTTCTCTCCAAGCCAACAATGGTATGTCCCCTTTCAAACTTTTCTAAAGTGTTTTCACCAGACACCCCTTTTGGATTGAGCACAGTTAGTGTTCTGTTATAATTATTTGTGTGAATTGCAGATTTCCTATTAGATCATGTGTTCCTTTTCAACAAAGTCTGTCATTTTTTCTTTTAAACATTTTATTTTACCAATTACACAAAATATCAGTTCCTGATATGTTTTCCAAAATTATAAGATCCAAATTTTCTCCCTTCTCTCCCTATCAGAGATGGTAAGCAATTTGGTCTGGGTTTTACCTTGCAAAACATAAAACATATTGATCATTGTAAGAAAATACTCATAAAACCAAAAACCCCCAAGTAAAAACACAAATAAACTAAATGGAAAAAATAGTAGGTTTCCATCTGCATTCTGACTCCAATATTTCTTTCTCTGGAGGTAGACAGCATTCTTTGAAAGACTCATTTTAGAAATTTGATCTTCCTAGTACCTAGGCTTATGTCTCACATGTAGCTTAGTAAATACTTGTTTGATTGTGTAGGAGGATGATATAAAAATGGAGCCAGATTTTGGAGAGCTTTAAATTCCAGGGTAAGGAGTTTGTGGTTCTTAACATCATCTGACCCCTTTTCATCAAATGACATTTAAATAATAAAATCTTTAAAGTTTAGGTGATGGGGAGCCACCAAAGATTCTTGAGCCCCAAGAGAATACTTAGACCTATGCATTAAACTGGCACCAATTCTGGCATAGATGAAAGGTTGTCATTTGAAGGAAGGTTACCAATAGGAATTATTGGGAGATGAACCAGAAGAAGGGAGAGAGTCCTGGGGAAACTGACTAAACAGCCCTTTTTGGGTTAAGAAGGAAAAAGAAACAGGAGGGACTTGAACTAAGAATACTTCAGGTCCCAGTTTCCTGTGACAATTGTGGTCCATTCTGGATTTGTGAAGGGATCTCCTTCCTTTTGTTCCTTTATGTGCTCTGTCAAAAAATTAAAATCTGATTTTTTTAGGGTAGAGACCATCTTGCCTTTCTAATTGTACTCTCAGGGGTTGGCACAGTGCTCGGCACTTAGTAAGCACTAAATAAATTTTTTCATTCATTCCTTCATTCATTCGCTCACTCTATCACCAGTAATTAGATGGGTTGTCCCCAAATCTGGAAGCCCCCATCCCAGGCTGTTGACTACTTGTCAGAACAACACACAGATTATTTTTGTTCAAGTATGAGTAGGACTAAATAAGCTCTCTTCCAGCTCTGAGATGCTGGAATTCTGGGCTAGATGTTCACAATCACTTGGACTGAATCTGCCTCTTTCCCTTGTAGCTGGTTGCCATTTTGTTGCTGTCCCTGCTAGTGAAACGCCGGAGACACTGCCTGGGATGCTGTCATGGGACCTTTGGACTTCCCAGGTATGGAAAAGGGTCGGGGAGAGGAGAGGCAGGAAGCCTGAACCAGCAGGAACTAAGACCAAGAGCAATGTAGTATATAGCAGAAAGAACCTAGATTTAAAATCCCAGGACTTGGGGTTAAATCCCACCTCAGCTATGTGGTTTTTTTTTCAGGACCTTGGATCAACCTCAGTTTTGTAATCTGTAAATAGGAATAATAATCATAGTATATCTGTCCTCAGAGATGTTGGCACCAGAGATCGTTTGATGAATCTGATGATTCAGAGCATTGATCCAAGTTCATTGCCACTAGGCACCTATCAAAAGATAGTGAAATTCAAAATGACATGAGGACATCACAGATACATTGTGATTAAGACTTGCCTGAGAATCCCTGGTCCTGTAGAGACAGATACTTTTATTTAACTCCTGGAATTTCTTACAAGGTTCAGAATTCCTTGTAGGGGAGGAATGATCTCTTCTAGAGCAACCAGGAATTAACTGTGGTTATAGAGCAGGTTGCTCCAATTCTCTGAGACTCAGTTCCTTTGCCTGTAAAATGGAAACAACTCCATCTCATAGGGGTGCTATGGAAATCCAATGAGAAAATGAGCAGCATGCATGAGAGGGACTGTTATTTTATGCCTGACTTAATAGCTTTCCTCATCTCTGTTCCCCAACACCGCCCTCCTCTCCAATCCCCATCTACCTCATCCACTTGGCTGTAGTCCTTTGGATTTCCTGGCAGAAGAAAGTGGCCGGCTGGTGCCTGTGGCTGTATTTGGGATCCTCTTCACTAATCTCTGTGTGCTGGGTTTGGAGGAAGACCCTTTGCCTTTTCTTCCCATCTCTTCCCCGGCTGGTCAAGGTAGTACTGTGTATAACTGTGGGTCACTTCTAGGTTAGTAGTTCTGCTCCCATACATAAGATCAGGGAAGTGGTGAAACACAGAGGGACCTACCTGCAATGGGAAGGAAGGGTCTGCTCATATGGGATGATGTAAGATGCTCAGGAAAGGTCTTCTTGCCGAGGAATATTTCCTTGCTTACTTACTATAGTGCCTGAAAGCTCACCATTAGCATCTTCTCTTCTCTGGGTTTAACATTAGGATAACGCTTATAATGGGTATTTATAAAATTGAAAATAATATTTATAATGCAAATAATAGCTAACACTTATAAAGCTAATCAGAACTAGCAATTATATAGTGTTTTTGAGGTTTATAAAAAATTGTAAATATTAACTTATATGTTCTTTACAATAACCCTGTGAGAGAGGGCTGTCATTGCCCCATTTTACAGATAAGGAAAATAAGGTTGAGACACTTGAGGGAAGTCACAAACTAGTAAGGATCTGAGGGAGGATTCTGACTCAGGTCTTTATGCTTTCAGGTCCACTAGGCTAATTAGTTGCCTCTAAGTCACCCAGCAATGCCCTCTCTAAGGTACTCTTATTACAAAATCTACAGAAGAATGAAGGAGTGGTACACTCGGTCCATCCTACCTCGATGTTTTGGAGTCTTTCTCTAGTTTGCTTTCAACTCCTCCATGCAGCCTGCCTAATGCTAAGAATAGACAGCACCACCTCTCCAGCTCCAGCTGTCTCTCCAGGCTTCTTGGAGCAGGATGGATGTTTAAGGGCTCAAGTTTTGAATCATTTCTTCCCATGAAAAATAAACAAAGAAATTAGGTATTAATGGAGGCTCAGTTAAATGGACCAAATGGGTGCCAGAAGATAACAGGAAAGTCAATGGTTAGGTAGAAGAGCAGTCAGGAAACTGGAAAGCAAAGTTTGTCTTGTTCAGTCTACAGGTGGATAATAAATTTGGCTTTGATGCCAATTGTAGCTAACTGAAATTTGGATAAGGCAAGCCCAACTTTCCAGCTGAGGCTCAACTATCTACCAGTTGCTTTGTGGAGCCCTATTTTTTAACCCTGACCTTCCATCTTAGAATCAGTACTGTGTATTGGTTCCAAGGCAGAAGAGTGGAAAGGGCTAGGCAGTGAGTTGTCTAGGATCACACAGAAAGTGGTGTCTAAGGCCAGATTTGAAACCAAGATCTCCCATCTCTAGGCCTGACTCTCAATCCACTGAGCCACCTCGCTGCCCCTTGTGACTATTTTGTGAGGTTCTCCTTGGATCTACCTAACAGAATCTCTGCCAATACCTTAGTTTTTCTTGGTTTATTTAATTTCAAATATCAAGATTTCCCCAGGATCCCCAAACCTGAGAGTAGGTCATCCTGACCATGTGCTAGGATGTTGGATAGGGTGTCAGAGGACTTGAGTTCAAATCCTAACTTATATGACCTTAAGCAAGTCATTTAACCTCTATGGGTTTCAGTTATTTCATCTAAGAAGGATTAGTTAATCTGACTTTTAGGGTCCTTCCAGATCTATGATCCAGTGATGCTGAATGGGTACAAGTATTTGGAATAATCTTTCTTCCCTATGTCTGATTGAATGGCCTTTGGTATGGACTGCTTTAGGGAGCAGTGAACTCTCCTTGGGACCTCTTCAATCAAACCCCTGGTTAGGGATGCTCTCAGGGAGGATTCTATACAATATGGGCAGGTTGGGCTATTTTATTTCAGTTCCCTTCTACTTCAGAGATTCTGTGATTGAGCTGGTCCTTGGAAGACATGCAGGAGGTATTCTAAGCAGGAGGAATAGACCATCATTTGCATCCAGAAAAATTCAAGAATAACACTTAAGGTTGGGGAAGAGGAGAACTTGGGCATCGAGCCCATTGATGATCATAGTTTTCTGTTAAATAATGTTTGTTTTCTGGATCTCACTGCATTGTCCCTTCTCAATTTCTCCTGTGTTCAAAGAGGTTGTGGAATTGTATCTGTGCCAACTGCTTTGGCAGGTAACTTCTGCTTACTCCCTGGAAGGGTTGGGGGCATGACATTGAAGATGGCAGGGAGAAATGTGAGCTGCTGAGTGGGCATCTCAGAGTGTTTCAAAAGCACGTATCCTAATCCCCTGGGGCGAGGGCTATTCTTCAGAGCCAGGAACCCTTCCTGGAGGAAGATAAAATATCAGAGGTGGGTGAGAGCTTAGTTTGTGGCCTCAGTTGCAGGACGGTCCCACAAGAAATAACACCAACCCTCAGAGAAAGGTAAATAGGAAAAGATTTATCATCTGGGATAACAGCCAGCAGATCTCCATTCAAGTTCTTGATTTACTTACCAATAACTCATGGCATGAACTTAAGTGAGTAATTTTATTTCTCTGGGCCCCATTTTCCCCATTTCTAAAATGGGGCTAATAATATCTGTCTTAGGTTTCCCAGTCAATTGAGTTTCTATTCAGTAAGTGTTAAAAGTAGCAGGATCACAATCAGCTCTCAGTTATTCATGTATAAGCTGACCCAGCCCAGTGTCTGACCCTCAGCCCTCCTGTATGGTCTTTAGCAGCTTCGCCTCATTGTTAGTCAATTAGCTTTCTAGGAAATTTAGTTTATTTAAGTTCCTTCTCGCCCAATAGTTCAGTGTGGCTCAGGGCCAAATAGAATTGATTTTTTCATTATCTACTCTTCTTTATTGCCTGGTTTACTTAACCTTGCCTAACTCTGGAGTCAGCCAGAGATGGCCAGTAATAGGCAGGGATAATATGGAGAAGACCAGGGGAGGATTCTCGGTCTTTGTCCTTGAGATCTCCCAAGATGGTTGGAGAACAGAATCATGCATGGAGGACAATTCTGAAGACAGATTGGAAGCAATATGTCACCAAGTTCAGAATGAGACAGCTCAGTATGCTGAAAGAATTTAGCAAGATGGAATGATTCCAATGAGAAGGGCTCTTCCAGGGGAGCTGGTGATTTGGTAGTGATGGGGTGATGGACGCTAGGGGAAGCAGGTTGGGAAAAGTAGAAGAAGAGACCCCAAGGTAGGACTTGGTGGGTTGTAGACAGAAGGCAGCAAGGAGACATCCTTCCAACAGATTCTTCTCCCCATGGGTCAAGGATAAGGCTTGTTGGGCAGGCTGGCTTCAGTTAGCTCTGACATGACTTTTATGAAAAGCGTGATTGAATAATTATGATCTGAGCACTCACCTCTGTTTTCTGTCATCCTTCCCCCAATTCCTCTATCCATCTGTCTTCCTCTAGGTTACTGGAAGACCTTGGCTTTGCTCTACTATCCTGCCCTGTATTACCCTCTAATTGCATGTGCCACAGTCAGACACCAAGCTGGATACGTCCTGGGCTGCTTACTTTCCTGGGCCCACTGTGCAGTCCAAATATGGCATAAAGTGGAGTGCCCTCAGACTCCCAAGGTAAAGTTCTGCTCCATTGGGTTCTGTCCTAGCAGAGATTTTGCTAATTCATGGGGAGATAGAAGTATAGCCTGATCCATGAAACGCCATATTTGGGACTCCTCTAGATGCATCTTGAGCCTGCCACTAACTAATCAGGTGACCCTAGGCAAGTCACTTCTCCAGCTCTGAGCCTCAATTCCTTACTCTCTAAAATGGGTTAATAATATCTGTATAATGTACTTTGCAGGATTTTTATGTGGAAAATGCTAGGTAAATCTTTCAATTTACCCTATAGAAATGATAGGTACAATGCAATGGAGCTTTGGGGTTTTTTTTGGAGAAGGAAGAGAAGGAAGAAGTTCTTGGTCTCAAGGAACTCCCCATATGGTTGTGGAGTTTAGAATCACACACATGGAAAAATGAGAGGCACACATGAGTGTGCAATCAACTGTTGGGACACAGTTTCAGACTCTAAGGGTAGTGATCATTCAGAGAAGTGGGACATCATGGTGGACAGCAGAAGCCAGGAAAGATTCCCTGGAGGAGGATGGGGCTTGACCTGGACCATAAAGCGTAGGGACCATCTGCAAGAGGGAAGGGAAGGGTATTTCACATGGATGTGGGGTGAGGTGGGGTGAACAATATGCATAAAGCAACCAGCCGGAACGGACCTGGCATATGCCACAGATAGTGAAGAGATCAGCTCAGCTAGAGCAGATGGAGGGTCCATGTGGGAGAGAAGCATGATAATAGGTTGGGGTAGGGGGAGGGCTACAGACTGAGAAGGACTTGGAATAACACTGGGCTAAGTCTGGACTTCATCCTGTGAATCATAAGGAACCATTGGAGCTTTTTTTTTTTTTTTTTCAACCCTTACTCTCTATCTTAAAATTGAGACTACCAGTTTCAAGGCAGAAGAGCAGTAAAGGCTAGGCAATTGGGGTTAAGTGACTTGCCCAGGGTGCCCGTAGAGGCCACTTAGAGACCCTAGGGAGGTGGGCAGGTATAGGAAGAAGTATCTTGTTCTTGTTCTTCCTTGGAGAGGGAAGTAGAGAGCTAAGGGTTCCCAAGGTGGGGTGGGGGGAGGCTGGGAGGCAGTTCAGTGAGTTATTGGTCTTTCTAGATCCACAAGTACTACTCTCTGCTGGCCTCCTTGCCCCTCATCTCTGGCCTTGTACTCCTGAGTCTTTGGTACCCTACCCAGCTCCTAAAAAGCTTGAGTCGGAAGATGGCAGTGGCTGGCCCAGAGGTAAGCTAGGGGTGGTTAATTCTGCCTCTGTGACATTCCTGGCAGCTTTGGAAAATGTGGGGTGGAGGTGGGGAATGAGCTTAGCCTGTGGGTAAAAATAATAATAACTCATCATATTTTTTTAAAATCCTTACCTTCCATCTTGGAATCAATACTGTGTATTGGTCCCAGGGCAGAAGAGCAGTATGGGCTAGGCAATGGGGGTGAAGTGATTTGCCCAGGGTCATACAGCTGGGAAGGGTCTGAGGCTAGATTTAAACCTAGGACCTCCTGAGTTCAGAACTGGCTTTTTTTTTTAAACCCTTACCTTCCATCTTTGAATGAATACTGTGTATTGGGCTAGGCAATGGGGGTCAAGTGATCTTCCCAGGGTCACACAGCTGGGAAGTGTCTGAGGCCAGATTTGAACCTAGGACCTCCCATCTCTAGGCCTGGCTCCTAGGCCTAGCTCTCAATCCACTGAGCTATCCAGTTGACCCCCAGACCTCTCCAATCATCCAGTTGACCCCCAGACCTCTCTCTTTATCCATTGAACCACCTACCTTCCCCCTCACTTCAGCTACGCACTTATATTGTCCTACTTTGCTCTATCTCAGAATGGCACCATTTCTAAGGCCTTCCAGTTATAGCCTCCTGTCCTTCCACTTGGAACATTCTTTTTTTTTTTAAAGATATGTTATTTTCCCAATTACATGTAATAATTTTCAAGCTATGTTTTCAGAAGCTATAAGATCCAACTTGTCTCCCTCCCTGTGCTCCCTCCCCACTCTTGGAGCTGGTAAGCAATTAGATCTGGATTATACATGTATTATTATGCAAAACATACTTCAATATTGGTCATTGTTGTAAGAGAATGCTCATACAACACCAAAATCCTAAAATAAATAAATAATCTAAAGTGAAAAATAGTATGCTTTGACCTGCATCTGACTTCAAGAGTTCTTCCTCTGGAGGTGGACAGCATTCTTTCTTGCAAATCCTTCAGAATTGTCCTGGATCATTGAATTGTAGAGAGGACCCAAGTTTTCACAGTTGATCATTGTACAATATTGTTGTTATTGTGTACAATGTTCTTCCTGGTTCTGCTTATTTCACTCTACATCAGTTCATGTAGGTCTTTCCAACTTTTTCTGAAATCATCCTGCTCATTGTTTCTTATAACACAATAGTACTTCATCACCATCACATACTACAATTTGTTCAGCCATTCCCCAATTGATGGACATACCTTCGATTTCCAATTCTTTGCCACCATAAAAAGGGGTACTATAAAATTTTTCATGTAAATAGATCCTTTCACCTATTCTATGATCTCTTTGGACTGTACTTTGAGACAAAGACCATAGTGGTATTGTAATATAGAAAAGTATGCAGTTTTTTGGGCCTTTAGGCATCATTCCAAATTGCCCTCCAGAATGGATGGATCAGTTCACAGCTCCACCAATAATGCATAAGTGTCTCAGTATTGCCACATTTCCTCCAGAATTTGTCACTGTTCTTTACTGTCATATTGGCCAGTCTGACAGGTATGAGGTGGTACCTCAGAGTTATTTTAATTTGCATTTCTTTAATTAAGAGTGATTTAGGGGGCAGCTGGGTAGCTCAGTGGATTGAGAGTCAGGCCTAGAGACGAGAGGTCCTAGGTTCAAATCTGGCCTCAGACTCTTCCCAGCTGTGTTACCCTGAGCAAGTCACTTGACCCCCATTGCCCACCCTTACCACTCTTCCACCTAGGAGCCAATACACAGAAGTTAACGGTTTAAAAAAAAAGAATGATTTAGAACATTTTTTCATATGATTATTGGTAGCTTGGATTTTTTTCATCTGACAAATGCTTGTTCTTATCTTTTGACCGGCTGTCAATTAGAGAATGACCTGTTTTTTTTATAAATTTGACTTAGTTCTTTATATATTTGTGAAATTAGACCTTTATCAGAGAAATTTGCTATGACCCTTTCCCCCCAATTTGTCATTTCCCTTCTAATCTTGATTATACTAGTTTTGTTTATAGAAAACCTTTTAAATTTAATATAATCAAAATTACTCATTTTGCATCTTGTAATGTTCTCTATTTCTCATTTGGTCATTAAATCTTCCCTTCTCCTTAGATCTGCCAGGTAAACTATTCTATATTTCCCTAAGATGCTTATTATTACCCTTTATGTCTAAATCTAAACCATTTCAACTGTATCTTGGTGTAAGCATGAGGTATTATTTCTGCCATACTGTTTCTCTTGGAACACACAAAGCTTGTATTTTGTCTTATTCATGCATGATTTTGACTTCCTTGACCCATCTCAGTTTTCCCAGTCCGTTACCCTCCACTGAAGCTTCCCTTGCCCCCAAACCCAATTTCGATCCCAAAGCCTGCCATTTCTGTCTTTTCTTAGTTGCTTTTCTAGGATCCCTGGACTCTTTGAGCATCTTTCCCTGACCTGTAACTTCTCATCCCCTGAGTAACCCCCACAATCCAATTCTCAGCTCTTGCTATAGAACTGTTGGAAAAAGTGAAATAATCAGTTGATTTCATTCACTACACATTCATGGTACATGACCTCAGGTGGGCCTTCCCGCTGTTCCATAATCCTTCTATTCTGCCCTTATTGATTCCCTATCTCACTCCCTACTGGGACACAATTCCAAACTCCTTTCTTCTCTCCTCCCCACCCCCACACTTGCTGGGATGGTCACACTTCCCCCTTTGCTCCTCACACCCAGGATCAAGGTTACCCAGCATGAGGTCTCTCAGTTCTCCTCCTCTGTCTCTTCTCCTCCTCCTTCCCTTCAGTTGCAGATAAAAGATCCTTATTCTTTGCCCTTGATTCCATTCTCTCCTTTCCCTCCAAGAACTTGCTACAGTCAGCATCCTTACTCTCTCATTGGTCTTCCATCTCTCCCTCACCAATGGCTCTTGTCCATCTGTCCGCAATAATTCACAGGCCTCCCCAGTCCTTAAAAAAGAAGTCGTCCCTTGATCTTTCTTCCTCATCCAACAATACTCTCTTCTCCCTTTTCCCTTTCACTGTTAAATTTCTTGGAAAAGCCATTTATAGCAGGTGTTTCCACTGTCTCACTCTCCACTTACCCTTCACACCCAGGTAATTATGCTTCAGCCCTAGTTGCTGCCTTCAAGCTCCCTAATGACCCCATCACTAAATCCAATGGAATTTTTCTTATTCTTTATCATTAGCCTTTGACACTTTGGGCTACCTCCTCCTGCTAGATTTTGACTCCTTCCTTGGCTTCAGAGATATCACATTCTGTGGATTCTCCACCTTAACATAAGCTAACTCTAAGGTCTCTTCTTGGCCCTCTTGTCTTCTCTGACAATCTCATCTCTTTGTTTGGCATCAGTGACCATCTTTATTTTTATTTTTAAAACCCTAATCTTCTATCCTAGAATCAATACTAAGTATCAGTTCCAAGGCAGAAGAGTGGTTTGGGCTAGGCAGTTGGAGTTAAGTGACTTATCCAGGGTCACACAGCAAGGAGTGTCTGAGGTCAGATTTGAACCTAGAACCTCCTGCCTCCAGGCCTGGATCTCAATTCACTGAGCCACCCAGCTGCACCCCCTCCAAAAGGACTGCCTTAATGAAAGTGATTTCCATGCCTCTATCCTCTGCCTCACCTTCAAGACCCTTTAGATTCTACTACTACTATTTATCTCCCAGCTTTATCTCATAGCATTTCCTTCTATGCACTTTATGCCTTCACTAAACTGGACTCATTTATGCCCTCCGGACATCTTCTATGCTTTTCCTGGTCTGTGTTTTACTATCAGTGTAAACCTGGACAGGTAATTTGTTTTCTTTGAATTTCAGTTTCTTGTTTTAAAAAAAGGAGGGGACTTACAGGGAGATCCTGCAGTCACACAGTCTGTATCAGCACCAAAACTAGTCCCAAATAGGCCTGCCCTGACAATGGTTTCCCCGCCCCATGAAGAGGTCACCCCCAATAGCGGCATTGGGAAGGAATTGGGAAGGTCCTCCTTCCCAGGAAAGGGGGCAGTCAGCAGTGTTTACTCATTTTCCATCTTTTAGAGAGAGGAAAAGCAACTCCTCTAAGTAGGTAAAGCCCTCTTGAGGCATTGCCAAGATGGCAGCCCTGCTAAGCTCTCTTGAAACTAAGTGGCACAGTAAAGAGAGTATTAGCCTTGGAATCAAGAAGGTCTGAATTCAAATCTGACCTCAGACAATTAGTAGCTATGTGACCCTTTTCAACCTCAGTTTCTGCATCTGTAAAATGGGGATGATAATAGCACCTGTCACATAGTTGTTGTGAGGAACAGATTAAGATTAAGACTGGACTTTTAATGTCCAAATTAGGATTACAATTGTCCCATATTTATAAAGTGTATGCAAAACTTAAAGCACTCTATAAATGCTAGCTATTTTTATTGTTGTTGTTGTTGTTGTTGTTATTCTACTGCTGTTTTTTGTTATTATCACTATCCCTTCTCATCCTCAATTTCTCTTCCATAAAGTGAAAAGGTTGGGAAGAAGCTGGCTAGTTCAGCGGATAGAGATCCAGGCCTAAGGACAGGAAGTTTTGGGTTCAAATCTGGCCCCAGACACTTCCTAACTGTGTGACTCTGGATAAGTCACTTAACTCCCATTGCCTAGGCTTTACTGCTTTTCTGCCTTGGAATCAATACACAGTATTGAGTCTAAGACAGAAGATAAGGGTTTTTTTTAAAAAAGCTAATTGTTAAATTTTCATTGTGATTTCTTAGCTGTGTGACCCTGGGCAAGTCACATTATCCTCACTGCCTAATCCTTACAGCTCTTCTGCCTCGGAATCAACACACGGTATTGAGTCTAAGATAGAAGATAAGGGCTTAAAAATGAGGGGTTGAACTAGGTGAATTCTGGGGTCCTCAGTAGCTTTAACATTCTGGGACTCTGGGGTTCTAGATCAGTTTTTTACTGTACAGAGCCACCATCATTCAGAGGAGAGGGGAGAGACTATCCAAAGCTATTTTGTAATTCGACTCAAAACAGGTCAACTAGCATTTATTTAGGGTCCATTTCTGTGCTTGGCACCATGCTCAGACCACGAAGACAAAAACAAAACATCCCTGTTCTCAGGAAGATTCCATTCTACTTAGAGACAACAGACATGATGACAATAAATAAGTGAAATAAGGAAAGCACAACAAGGCAGGAAGTCAGGGAAGGCTTCTTGAAGGAGAGAGTGTTTGAGTTGACCTTGAAGGGAACTAGGGACTCCAAGAGGGTGATATGAGGCAAGACAACATTCCAGATTGGTAGAAGGCAGCCTGTGTGCAAAGGCTTGGAGAAGAAATATGGATTGCTGCATGCAGAGAAAAGCGAGTTGGCTAGGTTGGCCAAATATTGAGTATGGGACTCAGTTAATCGACAAACATTTATTAAGCAGTTACTGTTCCACCTGCTATGATACAGTATTTGACGCTGGAGACAGAAGGGCAAAAATGAAACAGTTTCTGCTCTCACAGAGTTTATATAAACAGGAAAAATATATAATTAATCTAGAAAGATAGTCAGAATCAGGTGGTGAGGGACTTTAACTGACAAATGGATGATTCTATATTTTATCTTGGAGGCAGTTGGGAGCTGTTGAAGTCTCTTGAGCAGGGGAGTAACAAAGTCAGACTTATATTTTAATCTTATTTCAGGATGGTTGTAGAATATGGGTTGGACATGGGAGAGCCCAGATTTGAGCAGACTTATTTGGAGTTTATTGTATTATATGATGATCAAGATCTGTACTAACATGGTAGCTGTGAGGAGAGAGAAAGGGGTGGACGTTGGAGATAAAATAGTCAAGGCTGCTGATGAGACATGGAGGAGAGGAATAAGTGGGTGTAAGTAAGAGAACAGAGGATAATTCTAAGGCTGGGGTCCAAGGTGGCTGGAAGTGGGGTGGTGCTGTGTCCTGGCTCCTGAACCATATGGAGATGGCAGGAAGCTCTATTTATCTTTCTGGCAATTTCTTCTGGGAGTTGTTTTTTTCCCCTGCTTTGGAAAGGCTATAAGGACTCCTTGCCTCTTCCCCCCTCCCTGCCAGATGCAGAAGGGAAAGGGAACCCCCACTTAGATAAACCCCTTAGTCCAAGAGGATTAGCCTTCAAGGTTCCCCATTCATGCCCCTATTACAGGACCTGACCCTCCACTCTGGGAATGATAGAGTCAGGGAAGGTACGGTTATACATGGTTGCTATAGCAATGGCAATATCATCTCTTATGTTTGTTTCCTGACTGCAGGACAAAGGGGCCAGCACGAGTAGGGGACCCACCCCGTGGGCCCCAGGCACTTCTCCAACAGCAACAAGTTTTGAATGGGATTTTGCCAAATCCTCTTAGCCTGGTGTTCTCGCCTGGCCCCAGCCGAGATGGTCCAGGCCAAGAGCAGAAGGCCCGGAATGACCCCATTGCCTAAGTCCCTTTCTCCAGCTACTGAGTCCTGCTGGCTAGATGTCACCTCCCATAGGAGGCTGACTCACCTTCATCCTAGCAGCCTCTGCCCTCACACTCAAAGCAGGAAGGGTGTGGGTGAACAGAAGCAGGAGGGACTTGCACTAGATATCAAGGAGGAATCTGGTGGCTGGGGCTGTTGAGCTTGTAGCTGTTTGCCCAGAGTGGCTTGTCTTGGGCTTGAATCCCTTATAAAAGGGACTCATCCAGTTTGTCTTGAGCAGAACTTCAGCATCAAGGCAGGGGGAGGGAGTAGATAACTTCTAAGTGTCAACATTTGTTAGCCATGAAAATACCTCATTTGCCATGAATCTATTTATTAAAAAAACACCCCCAAAACTCTTGCCTTTTATCTTATATATTGTGACTTCTCCAGTCACATAGCTAAAAAAAGAGTCTGAAACCAAATTTGAACCCGGGACCTCCTGTCTCTAGACTCAATCCTCTGTAATAATTAAAATGATGAGGCTGATAGGAGGCAGCTGGGTAGCTCAGTGGATTGAGATCCAGGCCTAGAGATGGGAGGTCCTGGGTTCAAATGTGGTCTCAGACACTTCCCAGCTGTGTGACCCTGGGCAAGTCACTTAACCCCCATTGCCTAACCCTTGCCACTCTTCTGCTGTAGATCCAATATACAGTATTGATTCTAAAGTGGAAGGTAAGGGTTTAAAAAAAATAAAATTATGAGGTGGATAGTAGCTTAGTAACTTTATTAAATCAAAGGAGGAAGAGGAGTAAAGATAGGGGAGATATAGAGATACTTAGTTTTCTAATCTATTGGCCACCATGATGGGCTTTGTGGCTAAACTCTGACAAGGGATCCTTCAGCTTTCCAGCCAGAAGACCTAGATGGGCTCCTGGTCTGACCTTATAAGATCTTTTCTCCACCCACTAGCTCTTACAGGTCACATTTCAGGAACCAACCATAGTTTCTTAATTTGTGTGGGTCGCCCCAGGGGGGTGGGGCAGTGCCTGTGGAATCAGTTTCCCTTCTCTTTGGTTCCTTGGTTCTTTAACATACTTTCTCTAAGGGTTTATCTATACCTGAATTTACTCAATGGTCTTTAATCTCCAGGTCACTGAAAGATGACCTTAAAAAAAGGAGACACAATGGAGAGAGAAATTTGCTTCTGACACCACTGAGCCACCTAGCTGTTCCCCAAGTTATTTTTTATATTTGAAAGGAATAAAAGATTAAGGCTGCTTGACTTTCAAAATTATTTCCTTATTTAAATTACCTTTCTCCCATAGCTTGTTGAACGAATGAAATTTGACCAAATCAATCAATCAATACAGTATATATTAAGCGCCAGGCACTTTCTAGCTCTGTGACCTTGGACAAGTCACTTCAAATCCCCAGTGATCAGCTGGACTCCCAGGGGAGTCAAGGGTAGGATCTAGAAGGAGAGAGAGAGATGAGAGAGGATCTAGGGCAGAGGAAGCAGAGGTGGCTTGAGTGGGACAGAGCTTCTGACAAGTTAAAGACCCCCAAGAGGTTGTCTATTCCATCAGACTTGGGAGTCCCAAAGAAGGAACTATGCTTTTTTTAAACTCTTATCTTCTGTCTTAGAATCAATACTGTGCATTGGTTCAATTGCAGAAAAGCCATAAGGGCTAGGCAATGGGGTTAAGTGACTTGCTTAAGAGTCACTTAGCTAGGAAGTGTCTGAGACCACATTTGAACCCAGGACCTCCAGTCTCTAAGACCTAGTTCTCAATGAAATCACTGAGTCACCTAGCTACTCCTGGAACAGCTTTTCTATCACACCAACAGATCCCTGAAAGAAGAGACTGAAGCCTCAGTTTCCACACATATAACAGGACATAAGAATAGACAAATGTTAAAGTTCTCTCTGGAGGACATTAATAACATTTTATACCACTCTATGGTTTATCAATCCTTTTCATTACGATGATTTTTTTTAAACCCTCACCTTCCTTCTTGGAGTCAATACTGTGTATTGCCTCCAAGGCAGAAGAGTGGTAAGGGCTAAGCAAGGGGGGGTCAAGTGACTCGCCTAGGGTCACACAGCTAGGAAGTGTCTGAGGCCAGATTTGAACCTAGGACCTCCCATCTCTCAATCCACTGAGCCACTCAGCTGCCCACCCCAAATGATCTTTTGAGATAGGTGATTCATCATATTCCCATCTCTCGAATGAGACAACTGAGGTCAAATCAGTTGACCATAACTGGACAGCTAGTAAATGACCAGAAGCTGGACTGGAACCAAAATCCTCTAACTTTAAATCAAGCACTCTTTCCATTAAGCTCCACCGAAGAATGTAAAATAAATATGATAGGATTTTTGAAGATTTCAAAGCTCATACTAAGGCTATCCACAGTAATTCATTACAGATTGTGCCCCTTGATGGTTTCATGTTCTCTCCACAGGTGATGAGGGAAAGCTACTATGAAGACTATCTTAGGCATGTCCTCAGTGGGAAGAGGTCTAAAAGCAGGTAGAGATTCTACACCCTCCATTCTCCCTCTGTGATCTCTCAGCTGGGATCAAGAAAGACCTAGGGTAGGGGATGGAGAGGGAGTGGATGGGAAAAGGGATAGACTGAGGGTTGAGCTAGCCTAAAAGGGGACAGAGCCAGGATCTCCACCCGGGATCCAGTGGAGACCATTGGAGTTCATCAGATTTGGCATAGACATGTGTCTCTAGATCAGAGGGATCCTAAAGAGAGAGTCATGTCTCCCCCATCATATCAGGAGTTCCCTGAGGAAAGAGACTGAGTCTTTTCCCTCTGTCTCCCCTGAGAGTGCCCACTGAAGAACTTGGCACCCCATGGTGACTCCACTAGTACTACAGACCACCAGGAATATGGCCCACCTGTCCACTTAAGGTTGCTTTTTTTTTAATTCATTTTTGCCAAGCCAACCTAGTATATTTGTTTTTATTTTATTTTATTTATTTATTTTTTAAATTTTAAACCCTTAACTTCTGTGTATTGACTTATAGGTGGAAGAGTGGTAAGGGTAGGCAATGGGGGTCAAGTGACTTGCCCAGGGTCACACAGCTGGGAAGTGTCTGAGGCCGGATTTGAACCTAGGACCTCCCGTCTCTAGGCCTGGCTCTCAATCCACTGAGCTACCCAGCTGCCCCCTCAACCTAGTATATTTGTGTTCTTCATTTCTAGCTCCTCAGTGGCCAGCCCAAGCTTTCCTTCCCGGATCTTGTTCTATTTCCTCTCCCACATCTACTCTCCACAGCGAGGTACTATATGGGAGTGGGGGTGGGGGGTTGGCTGATGGTACCTGGAGGACTCTTGTTGACTGATTTCCTCCCCATCCTCCACTCTGCTTCCAGCCTCAAGGAGCCATCTGTTTTGGCTTTCTCAGAGAAGCCATCTGGGAATAAACTGCTGCTATGCTAGACATAGGCATTGCCCAGTCTTCCTTAGTGGCTCCCCCTACTCTTCCCAGCCACCCCCTCCAAATCCTGGGGAACCTCCTCCCACCCCCAGATCTGATCTGAGGGTTGCTTTTGCAGAAAGAAAGTCAACATAAGTCACTGAGGTGGAGGAGGGGGCACAGGGGCTAAATGGTAATCTAGATTCTTGGTTTTCTTCCTTCTTTTACTTAATCAACATTTATGAAGTGTTTGCTGTATGCAAAGCACTGTGGGAGGTGATAGAGAAGTTTTAGATAGAAGGTTTAGACCCTGGAGAAGAGGAGATGACATAATCTCAGAGGGTCCACTTACTCTTTTGTGTGTGTGTGTGTGTGTGTGTGTGTGTGTGTGTTGGGGGATTGTGGGGAGATGATCAAGAAAGAGTTCTTACAAGAGATGCATTTGAACTGGGCTTTAAATCCCAAGTAGGACTTCAGCAGCTTCAGGAGAGAAGCCTTGTAGATGTAGAAGAGAGAGAGATTACCCAATGATTCTTGGCTTTGAGCCCCAGTTGTCCAGTTGGAGCAGGATAATAGCATTGCCTTCACTAGATGGTGATTTGCAGAAATAGAATAGTTTCAAAGGAGCAGGTGGGTTTGTGATGTGAGGACTTATGGAAGGAAGGTCTTGGGTACTAGGAGATCCTCCGATGCTAACGTTTTTCTCCTTTACAAACAGATCAACCTTGAAATAAGCTTATCTCCCTTTCAGAATCTTTCATAGAGTCCTTTTTAGCTTGGGATTGTGGGTCAGATGTCATGTTCCATTGATGTAGCCTTTGAGAACACAAGGTCAATTCCACATCACTGAGGTTTCAGAACAGGATTGAAGCAGGACTTCAGTTGAAAAGCTGCTGGTTAGGGGTTAACATAAAGAGTCAAAGGACCTAGATTCAAATCCTGCATCTGTCACTTACTACCTATATGACCTTGGCAAGTTACTTCCCCTCCTTAGATTATAGAACATGGGCAGGTTTGTACAAGGGGTAGAACCTGGAACTAGTGAGGCAAGAAGTATGTTTGGACACAACTTTTGGTCTTTATGTTGAACCTGTGTGATCAGTGAATGGGTAGACTTCTAGGAATACCAAATAGGGTCTGATCGCTGTGACTTTCCCTTTGGGGACTGCAGGTTTCCGGCTTCCCCTGAAGCTCATCCTTTCAGCTACCTTGGCAGCAATCACAATTTATCAGGTATGCCCCCTCCTCTCACTCCCGCTCTTCCCCTCTCTTCTGTTTCTTGTCCTCACTATCCCCATCCTACCCCCATTGTAGGGATAAGGAGCCACCCTAACCCTTCAGGTGTGGAAACAGTATGCATGAAAATGTCAGTACAAAATATTTACCAAATCAGCAACAAGGTTGGATTCTATGACCTGAGTTCATTCACCTCTTTTACTATTGTCAACTCAAACTCAAGCATTCAAGAATTTCAGAGTTAGTTAGGCTCCAACTCATCCCAGACCAAAAATTCTGTCTAAACTGCCCCTAAGAAGTAGACAGTCAGACTCTGGGTCTGAGGACAAAACCACTGTCACCTGTTCAACTTTGAATCAGCAGGCCTTCTGGCAGGAGCCATTCAACCACATGCGGGATATGGGTAAGTGGGGATTCTTTTAGAGTTTAGGTTAGACTAGAGGGCCACTGAGGTCCCTTTCAACACTCAGATTCCATATTGAATTGTCATTCTTGTCACATTGAGCTTTGTGTTAAT
The DNA here is from genome assembly GCF_016433145.1 of Gracilinanus agilis. Taxonomy (NCBI): domain Eukaryota; kingdom Metazoa; phylum Chordata; class Mammalia; order Didelphimorphia; family Didelphidae; genus Gracilinanus; species Gracilinanus agilis. The sequence continues at coordinate 677,763,215 of NC_058131.1, forward strand.
ATTCACCCATTAATCATAGTTCTGCCTTCTAGGGGCCACATAGAGCAAATTTCTGCCACATTAGACAATATTTGTAAAGTGCTTAACACGGTGGCACATAGTGGGTGCTTAATTCCCTTCCCTCATGACAGCCCTTCAGATTCTTGAAGGCAGCTATCTATACAGTACATAAAATGTTGGAATTGGAGTGAGGAAGATCTGAATCCAAATTCTTTCTCAGACACTCTGGGCAGTCAGAGCCTCAGCCTTAGTTTCCTTATATCTAAAATGGGGACAGTTATAATCCTATCTCTCTCTCTGAGTTATTGTGAGGAGCAAATGAGATTATCTAGATGAGCCTTAAAAGTGTTATATAAATATGTTATATAAATACTAAGTGGCTATCATAATCCCCTTGAATCTTTTCTTCTCCTGCTTACATATAGATCCCTCATGGCATGGTCTCAAGGCCTTTCATTATGCTATTTGCCCTCCAGCACCTCAGTGTTCATTCTAAAATATGATGCCCAGAACTGAACATACTTTAGGTATGGTCAACAAGGGAGAGTGGAAGGAGACCCTCACCATCCTTACCAGAAAAACCTCCAAGTTGCTGGAGACTTCTGGTACCCCACCCACATTCCTCCTTAATCACTAGCATGGGAGTTATTTTCTGGGTCCCTTGACCTAAGGGAGGAGAGGAAAAAGAACTCATAAAAGAACTCATATCATAATTTGTGCACATCTACTATAAAGAAAGAACAATTCATCTCAAAACTTCACTCTCATGTTTTGCAACAGAAAGGCACTTTTCCCCATATAGAGTCCTCAAAAAGCCCCTCTACAGTCGGAGCCTTCTATTCTGGATTTTTTTGAGGGCCAGATGGCCAGTGTGAATAATAAGTGAACAGTCGGCGGGTGTTAACACTTTAAAATTCTTGCTGTGACTTCCTCCTGGGATAAAAAAAATGCTTTCTGGTAGAGAAATATACTGTACTTGGGAAACTGACTTTCATGAAGAGAGAAAGCCTTCTAATTAGTCAGTGGTTGATGCTCAGCAGATTCTCCTTTTTTTCCTTTTCTGCTTAATAGCATAGAGGTCAACTTTGGGTTAATCTTGTATGAGATGAGTCAGTGGGGTCTGAATTAATGAAATTTGACCATCCTATGAGAGTGTTGCTATAACAAAACTCTAGGAGTCAGACTAAGATAACTGTTGGCATTGCTTCCCAGGAAGTCCTGCTGCTCCTGGTGGCCTTTGTCCCCAACCTCCAAAAGGCAAGGGCAGGAATCACAGAAGAAGTCACCTACATGCTGGCTGGCTTTGGACTGGTCCTCTCAGAAGACAAGTTGGAAGTGATAGCGCTGGTGAAGTACTACCTATGGGCTTTGGAAGGTGAGGATACTGGCAAATTGCAGGTGTGATGCTTAGAGTTGAGAGGGAAATCAGGGATCATTTCATTCATCCTTTTGTCTCATGGCAGGATTGTACTTGCATTTAGCTGCGTCATGGAGGGCAATGGCCCCCTTTAGTTTTCAAAGATCACCTAAGGAGGTCCCTTATTCTCTTCCCCTCACCCCTTCTGGGGTTTTTGACCCACATACCCAATGGAGCATGTATATAGGGGATCAGGATCTGTTGATTTCCCTGGAACCAACCAAGAAAAAGCCAGTTCCTCAATTTGGGACTCTGTATCCCCATCCCTCTCCCCCATTCTCTCTTTCCCTCAAATGATTTCCTAATCTAGCCTTTTGCCACTCGTCCAGCCTCCTGACTCATCCGGAATCACTTGGGTTTCAGTAAAGTGGTGGGAAAGAAACATGGCAGGCATCATTTAGAGGAAGCCCAGATGGCATCTTTTAGAGGACAAGGGAGATTCCCCGTGGGATTCTCTTATAGTATCAGAGCTACAGCAAAGAGAAGAATCAAGGGAGACTGATGACTAGCACTTCTGCTAGGGTATTTAGAGGAACCAGAGAGTGGGAAAGGAGCTAATATGTCTTGGATCAAGTATGTTTTTATCTTGGGTGGTGAGCTGTTGGGTATGATGAGAGTGAGTGACACTGGATATGGATAAAAATGTCTCGGCCAATTATATATGGAAGGAGGAACACAGCTATGACTGCCAGTGCTGGGGGGAGGGGTCTGGGTCTTTTTCCTCTTATATGTCTTTATTGTGGAGTATTTATTCACAGATGTCTCTTTTAGTCTTAGGTTAAGGATTGTGGGTCTACAAATGGTGTATACCAAAACTTGGGGAACGAGCAATGATGAAGCTAGGTTTCAGATCTGGCCTAGAGCTGCCTAGCTAAACTCTCCAGAGAAGGAGTGCCTTGGGGATGGGCATCATCTCTCTGGCAGTATGGGAGAAAAAGAAGAAAAGCCTTATGGTCCAAGTACCAGGGATGAACATTTACTGATAATCCAAAAGAGGGAGGAGGTGCCTAGGCTGATGGTGCCATGCTCCAGATGGCATGTTCACTGGGATGCCAGCTTGTGCTGCAACAGAGCAGATGGTATTTCATCTTAGTCATGTGATTTGTAGGGGCTTGAGCCAGGAGAAGAGACCCCACTTGGAGGGGCTGTTTTTAAGTAGCCTAACTGGAGACTCCCACAGTCATTGGCTATTGTCCCTGTCCTTTGCAGTTAGCCCTTTCCCTTATACCCAGTCTTGGTGTTTTTGATAATGCAGATAGGAGTAGAGTGAATTTCTTATGTTGCAAAGTATCTTCCTCTACACTATTAATCCCACCCCACTCAAAATCTCCTTCACCTCCCAGAGCCAGCTTTAAATTCCCTTCTTCTCTTTTTCCCTTCTCTCACCTTCCTCTCTGGTTTCCTGCTCTTTCTCTAGAGCTGGCATAGAACAGGTATTAATTAATGCTTACTTCCAGTTTTCTAAGAGGTATGTCAGGGTTTGGGATTACTCTCAGGATTATATTTTATAAACACACAATAACCACAGACCCAGCGTCCAGGATAGGGTAGAACAATCAAATAGGTGAACCGCTTCTGGGTCCATTGTCAAGGTTAGTTAGTTGTGGTGGTTGTGATTGGTTTATCCCAGTCCATAGTGATATATCTCCTCCCTCTAAATCCCTGGAAAAGAGAGAAAGGGAGGAATTGTCTCAGATAAAGGATCTAGAGAGGACCTCAGTTTCCCAAAGGATGTGATTCCTTCCTAGAACTATCCCAATATAACACTGTCCATTTGCCAGGAGAATCCTCTCTTCTATAAGTAAACCTCTCGCTAGCCTTTCAATGGTCATGGCATGGAGCTTTTGACCTTCCTGTTATTTGATTCTGCTTGGCTTCTTGAGGTCAAAGACCTGCAGTATTTAGATTGCTGGTGATCTGTACCATTTTCCCCACCATTTCTGAGTGGCCTGGCTCCAGCATCCATTCCTAACATCTATTATCTCTTTCTGCCCATTTGCAAACATGCTAGACAACTAGTGGGCTTTTTTGGAAGTTCATTCACAAAGGGAAAAGAGTAAAAATTCAAACATAATCTAGGAAGCTAAAGAAATTAGAAATATATGGAACAGATCCTTCCACCAAATTAACCTATCCTGAACAGGTAGCTAAAAGTTCCTTGAGCCTTCAGCCCTCTTTCAACCACTATGATTCTCTAGACTTAACTTGTATCTTCTTCCCATGCGGTGCAAAATGAAAATGACTCTTCTCTAGAACACTCTTCTATCCTTTTGGAATTGGACCATCTGGTTGCTCAAGATAGTTTATTTTTTGCATTTTATATTCCCGGGACAACTTTCAGCCAGTTAGGAATCCTTCTGGTGACTGGAGAAGTTCTTGACAATCCCACTCACACATTCCTCCCTTAGGTAGCCTTTCTCAGAAAGACATTTCAAATAGCCTACAACGTTAGAGTTTAGGACAGTCCATAAGCCTAGGGTCAGCCAAACAGCCTTCAAGAGACCCTAAAGACACCTGTTTTTCTTTACAAACATTTATTGTCTGGCTCAATCGTTTGGCACTTAGCATACTCAGCCTGGAATTGCTAATGATGATTTCTCATGAGTGAGTCTTATATCCCTAGTTAGATGAAACTTCTGAAGGGCAGAGGCTGTGGTTTACTCTCCTTTGAGTCCCGTGTAGCACCTACAACAGGGTTTTGTAGAGGATAAAAACTAGACCTGTGTTTTCAGTGGCAAAGGAAATGTCAAGGTGAGGAAATTTCCCGAAGCAATGGAGGTTGACATCTTCTCTGACACCTGTGTAGCTTAGGGTTCTGAGAGTCGGGCCACTAGTATGTGTTCAAGATGGAATTTAAACTCAAGTCTTCCCGGTTTAGAAGCTTTTCTCTGGACACTAGAATATGTTGACTTGTCTTGTGTTGTAGTGGTAGATATTTATTGTGTTTAATAAATGGACACATACACAGTCTGTGTATGTATGTGGATATAGGCAATTACACATATATAGTTATAGATACATATAAGAAATATCTAGATATGGGTACATATAGACACATAAATATAGATACATAGAACTATAAATACATTTAGATTGATAGAGATACCTCTGAATGTAGTTATTGTACATATAGATACAAATACATAGAAATAAAAATTTAGATACATATAAGCATAGATGTAGATATGTATAGACAGATATAGATACATATAAATATAGATATCAATACATATAGATATAAATACATATTGATTTAAGTACATGTAGCTAGAAATAGAAGTAGATTAGATACATATTTGAGAGATATGTAGATATAAATATAGATTTGAGACTTCAGCTTCCTATCTCTCCAAGGCTGGAAGTGAAGAGGCCATTCACTGGCCCAGCCCCACTGCTGATCATCTTAGGGCTTTGATTTTCTCCATTTTTTCAAATAGGACTAATCTACTCTTCTTATGTAGTCTTATGTAGTCTGGTTCCTCCTGTAATATTTTAAGTTAAGTTATGAGGTTGTTAGTAGCTTTAACAATTTAATTTAATCAAAGTAGTGATAGGAAAGAGGTAGAGAGTTGCCTAGCCTACCACCCTGGGTGCCATTCTGATGGAATGAAGCTCAAGGCCAACAAGGGCTCCTTCAGATCTAATCTCCAGTCAGAAGACTCCCTACCCCATTCCTATCCTAGAATTCTCCTTGTTGTTGCCAGACTTAGTAAAGACCTCAATCGCCTTTGGTCTTATGAAGCTTAGAACTCCAGAACTCAAGCAATCCACCAGTTTCAATCTTCCTTAGTAGCAAAGATCACAGGTGTGTTGTTTGCTATTTGGTTTAGAATAAGATGTTTGACCTTGAAAATATATTGGAATTTTCACTAGTTGTTTCAACTGTTTTTATTTGAAAAAAGGTACATTTTTAGCCAATATTTCCTGTCTATGCTTAAAGCATAGGAACCTAAGTGAATAACTGACCATAAACTTGGAAAATGTACTTCTTCCCTTATTGAAATTAGCCAGTGTTTTATCTTTAGCCATCTCTCCTCCTCTAGGTTCCTACTTTTCTTTCCTCCATGTTCTTTCTCTTTCCTTTCCTCCTCCATTCTTCTCATTTCCCCTCTCTCTGTGTCCCTTCTTCTCTTTCTCAGAAACATAGGCTGAAATATTTCAAGACACTCTAACTTCCCTGACAGGGGCATTCCTTCCACTGCTACAGATGGTGGCCCCTTTGACTTAATTGATGTTCTTGGAGACACTGAGCATATGCTCTCACCCTGCACCTTTACTGATGAGGAAAAGTCTCCAACACTGGCAAGAACCATAAAATTAATAGAGGACAAAATATATATGGCATGTAAATAATATAGATGCTAGAACATCATTATATTCTAAAGAATGTAGTCTATGCAAGAGACTTGTCCATCCTTAAACATATAGACACAGTTCTATATGTTTGAGTGGGAAAACAAATGTCCTGTAAGTTTGTTTTTTTTTAATTGGGGGTGGAGGGAAGGGTTGTTTGTTTGTTTTTTGCAGCATCTTTCTAAGTTGTTTGGCTCAGCTTGACACTAGAATGGCTTGGTATTATTTAAACATAAGCCAATGGACAGCCGGGAGGAGTGTACTGGGATGTGGGACCCAGGTTGGGATTGGGCATTTCATTATGTATAATCCACAAATTGGGTCCATGTTTGATGGCATTTCTTGAAAATGATCATCCTTGAACAAGGGACATTGAGCATATGGTAGCCGTTCCTACTGGTGACTCCTACTGGAGAGAAACCATAGCTCAGTGGGTCGGGGAGGTCTCACTCACTTACTGTCCTTTTTGGTTCTGGCCTCTGACCCTCAGGCCCATTCTCTTTTCAGTGTGCTATGTCTCCGCTCTGGTCCTGTCCTGCTTGCTCACTTTCCTCATGCTGACAAGGTCACTGGTGACTCACAGGTGAGTTTGGGATGGAGTAGGGAGAGGGAAGCGTAGGTTCTGATTGGTCCATGGAACTGGCCCAAGGAAATAAATTGTATAAGTTTCTTGACCTCTTGAGAGCCCAGTGGGGAAAAGTACTGAACTTGGAGTCATAGGACCAGACTTTGAATCACTATCACTTACAGCCTATGTAACCTCAGACAAGCCACTTAGATCTTTCTGTGCCTCAGTTTCTTCAGCTGTAAAATAAAGATATTGGACTAGATGATCTCTAAGTTCCCTTCCAATTCTACATCTACACTCCTACAATGCTGATAAGATCAGGGGCTTAAAAAGATAAAGACAAGATAAATTGGAAATAATCATAGGACAGGCTTTAGGATGAAAGGAAGGCTAGTGAATTTGGGTAAGGATTTAGATGCAGAGAGTGTCAAAAGATAAGAATTTGAAGGGTGAGAATAGAATGAGCAAAATGTATAGAGATATAAAAAAAAACACTTAGCATGGAAGGATCATTGAGTCAGACCTGTACCTAGGATGGAGCAACAGGGACTTTTTCCTAGGGCATGGAAATGTATAGGGCACAAAACTTTACTACATGCTCTCCTTCAATAGCATGTGTTCTGTTATAACTGATGTCCCCTCCCTCTCAATTGAGTTTGAGTCACATCTCATATTAATTCCATATCATAATTTTTAAAGATTATTTAATGGTGAGTTTCTTTTTGCTTGCTCCAGGTACAACTGCTGCTAATTATTATTCTCCAATGAGGATATCAGTCTGCCTGGAATGGAGAGTGCATATGTGGTGGGAGGGGAGGTTGGAGAGGTAAGTCAGGGCCAGAGAGCAGAGAGCCTTGAATGTCAGACTAAGGAATAGAGACTTGATTTGGACTTCAGAAAAGAGAGTGTCAAGATGACAGCTCTGCATATCTTAGGAAGATTACTCTGTTGGCAGGTATGGAATGGATTACAGGAGAAAAGAAGGAGGCAGGAGACTTAATTGGAGTTATATAGAAAAACAAGTTAATTTTAGTTCCTCTTGGAGATATTGGCCAACAGGATCTGATTTGTGTCTCCTGCCATTCCTTAGCCTCATCCCTCTAACCTCTGTCCCAGGGCTAAAATTGTAGCTGGAAAGAGGCAATTGGCACTTCATATCTAAGCTGTTGAAATTTAGAGAAACAACTTTAGATAGTAGTACTTTAGTATTCAGTAGTACTTTAGATAGAAATAAAGAGAAATAAAATAAATAAATAAAAATAGAAAGCTACCAAATGAAGAGTTTCCTTCCCTGAAAAGGATAATCTAAGTGAATTCTTCCCTGGCCTGCCCCATCCCTTTCTCTTCTCCAGTGGTAGCCTCCTGGTGACCTGGATTCTCCAGCCAGGGGGCTCCATGCCCTGAGGTCTCCCCACCCCAACCCGATTTTCCTTCCTTCTCACTTAAATGAATTTGTCTTTTAAGAATTCATTTCTGGGAGGGCAGTAAGTGGCTCTGGAGATAGAGAGCCAGATCTGAAGTTGGGAGGTTCATCTGGGTTCAAATCTGGTCTCAGCCACTTCCTAGCTGTGTGACCCTGGGCAAGTCACTTCACCCCCATTGTCTAACTCTTACTGTTCTTATAACATAATATTAATTCTAAGATGGAAGGTAAGGGTTTAAAAAAAAGTTTATTTCAAGGTACCTAAATTGTTAGTTATGACTCTGCTCAAATCTTTCCTGCTCACAAAGGGGAAGTATGGGACAGTGGGAAGAGCACCAAGCTTGGAGCCCTGCACTCAAGGTCCAATTTAACTGCTAACTAGTTATGTGACCTCAATATTGTTCACCTTTCTGTTCTTTATTGTCCATATTTGTAAAATGAGAGTAACAACTTCTAAGAGTAGCTGGGGGGCTCTACAGTATATAGAGCACTGGGCTGGACTTAGGAAGTTCTGAGTTTGAATCTTACCTAAGATACTTACTAGTAGTGTGAGCCTGAGCAAGTCATTTAACCATTGTTTGCCTCAGTTTCTTTATCTATGAAATGGGGATGATAACAGCCCCTGATTCTCAGGGTTGTTCTGAGGCCCAAATAAGATTACAAAAGGCCCATATCACCTCATGCCTGGACTATTGGTCTAGGTGGTGGTGTGTCCCTGCCTCACATCTCCCTGCTGCAGTCTGTCCACTCAGCTCTCATAAAGATCTTCCCAGAAAGCACACAGGTCTGACCATGTCACCACCCCTCATTTAATAAAACCCGATGGCTCCCTATCACTTCCAGGATCCTCTCTTTGGCACCCAACACTCTTTATGACCTGGCCCTTCCTCCTCTTTGAGACTTATACCTCCTAGGACTCTGTAGCCCAGTGACACTGTTCCTCCATCTCCTGACCCTTCATTTTCTCTGGCCATGCCCCCTGCCTGGAATGCTCCATCCTCCTCTCTGCCTCCTGTCTTCCCTCTTTTCCTTCACATATCAGCTAACATCTTCCCTTCCACAAGAAGCCTCTCCTGATCCACCGTAATGCTAGCACCTTTCCTTGCTTGTTGTCTCCTTCCATGGACTGTGAGTTCCCAGAGGGCAGGGGCTGGTTTTCCCTTTCTTTATATTCCTGGCAGATATTGGGCGCTTGGCAAATGTGTGCTGACTTGACTCAACATCTGTAAAGCACTTTGTAAACCTTAAAGCACTGTATAAATGCTTGACATTCCTCCTGCTACTGCCTCCCTCACAACCCTATTGGGAGAAAAAATGATTTGTAAAGATTAAAGCGCTCTATGAGAGTAACTGATTGGTATTCACAGAGGCTTCTTTGGGGAGCCTGGACCAGTGGTTTCCTGGGGGGCAGGGTAAGAGGGTGTTTGGGAGCTCAGCAGAACTCAGAATTCAGAGCCAATAATCTTCTCTTCTTATTGTCAGTCAAATAGTGTGTGTGGCGGGGGTGGTGGTGGTGTTGAGGTCCTCTCTTGATCCCCTTTCTCTGCCCCCCAAAGATCACCAATCAATCTCTCTCCCAACAGAGCTAACCTGAGAGCTTGGCACTGTGGTGCCACTCTGGATGGAGGCCCCCAGCCCCAGAGGTCAGGTGTGGATGCTACAGCCATCTTCTGCTGGATGAGCTTTTCAGGCTACCAGACAGCCTTCGTCTGCCTCGGTGAGCCTTCTGATTCCTCTCCAAGACTTCAAACATCACTGAGTTCTCTCCCTAGAAGAGAGAGAATGGGAGAGAGGCTCATTTGAGGGTCTATCAACAAACTTTTTATTAACTTTTCCTCTTCCCCCACCATGTGACTAGTGTTTAACTACAGTGTGGGGGGTGACAAGAAGAAAAGACATTCCTTGTTTCTTGAATCTGGACTGACATGGAAGATTAGAAAAACTTACCCAATGAGGCAGTATACCAAATGAGAACTAAAGAGAATAAGGGCTACTGAGTATCAAAGGGTAGGCAAGATTGATCAGGGCAGCCTGCCTGAAGGAGGAGGGATCAGGGGTGGGTGGAAGGAGGGAGAAGGAATTTCAGATGAAGGGGATGCTGTTTGGCAAGAACGAGAGGTAGGAATGTTGGGAGGGTGCTCCACAGGTGTGCCTTAGCTTGGAAGGGGGTCCATCTGGCCCGGGGATTTAGTGGATATGGAAGGTCCAGGAGAGAGGGAGATCTACAATGTAGGTCGTACTCCATCCACTGCCTGCTATGCCATACAGTTTGGCTTGTATGAAGCCCAAGAGCTGCCTGCAATGGTGCCACCTAGCTGCCCCATAAAGCATTTTTAAAGCATCTAGCACGAAACCTGGCACATAGTAGGAACTATATAAAGGTTTATTCCATTTCCCTCTTGCCATTAAACTACTTAAAATCAATTCATTTTTACCAAAGATATAAGAACAGACATAGAAGCAGCTCCTCCAACACCTCTAGCTCATCTATTACTACATATCTGGAGGATTAAGTTCAAGACTTGGTTCAGATCCTCTATAGCATCAGTCTCCCCAAGTCCATGTCCAGATGTGGCATGACTTCCCCATCAGTCCTCAGCTCAGCTTCTGCTGGCCTTGTGTTCCTCAAGGCATCATTGTTGGGTTGAAGGCAACACTCATCCTGGAACTCAGGCTCTGGGATACTAATGACCTTCCCAACTCACTAAACTGCTGCACCACTCCCTTCCAGGACAAAGGAGAACAAAGGAAAAGACCAAGAACCAAAGCCTCTTATTAGGGTTCCTGTGGTAGTGCTGGCGGCAAAAGAGGCTCCCAGATTCCCCAGGAGCAATTGAGGCAGAAGAGGCAGTCACTGGGGCTGATAGAACTGGTACAAGTTCCAGCTCCGCAGTCAATTAGAAACAAGCTCCTCTCGAGCACACAGTACAGCCAGCCCAAACCAGTTACAGGGTGTCTCCACATGCTCCAATACCACCCGAACACACACAACATCACACTTCTCCCAGAAGCAAGTTCCTGAGCAATTTCTGCATGTGTAAATGTACATAGAGCCAGAGACACACACACTCCTCTTAAAGGGGTCTCATTTTAAATCTATTTCATATAGAAATAGATAATATATTTGCCTTTTTAAAATTGCATACTCTTTGAAGATGTAATATAATCTAGTTCCTTTTAAAAAGGGATCCCCTTTAAAATCTGTTTAGATTTTATTTATATTCTATATAGAGAGATCTCTTTAAAAAGATGAGTATATTATCTAAAGATGAGTATATTAAATGAAATCTAAATATATATATGTATATATAATAAGTATATAATATTATATTTAGATTTTATATAATATACTCATCTTTTTAAAGGATCTCATTTTAAATATATGTGCTTACTTTTAAAGGAGATTGTATTTTAAATATTTGTAATATAACATGATCATTTTTTAAAAAGGGGTATTTAATATGTAACATGTTTTAATTAATTATTATTCATCCATTAATTTACTGTTAGTAATAATTTGTTAAATTAACTTAAATTTTATTATTTAGTATTATACATTATATATTATCACATATAATATATTATTAATTCATTAAAATTAATTAATGTAATTAATACAATATACTCATGTTAAAAAGGGATATTATTTAAAATATATATAGCTTTTTAAAGAAATCTCATTTTAAATATATTTGTACATAGGATATATTCACCTTTTAAAAGAAAGCCCATTTTAAGTATATATGTATGTATATACATATAATGTACTTTAAAAAACCCTTACCTTCTGCCTTAGAATCAATACTTTGCACTGGTTCTAAGGCAGAAGAGTGGTAAGGGCTAGGTAATGAGCATTAAGTGACTTGCCCAGGGTCACACAGTTAGGAAATGTTTGAGGCCAGATTTGAACCCAGGATTTTCCATCTCTAGGTCTGGCTCTCCATCTACTGAGCCACCCAGCTGTACCCTGTAATATACGAAGAGATTGCATCTTAAGTTGTATATACTCACCTTTTAAAAGAGACCTTATTTTAAGTATATTTATATGTGAGCATATAATATCTCCCCTTTTAAAAGGTATGCCATTTAAATTGTTTTGCTATATATATATATATATATATTTACTTTTTTAAATGGATCTTATTTTTACTATGTTTATACGCATACATATGAATATTTGTATATCTAATATAATATCTTCACCTCTTAAAAGGAATCTCCTTTCAATGACCTTTCAATGGGAGTCTGAATGTCTAAAATACTCTCGTACTCTGCCTCTATGAGGATAACCAATTATTATCCCCAGAGATGGCTGCTGCTTCTTTGGGAAGCCCAATCTGGGTTGACCGATACCATTGGGACTGGGGTGAAGCAGGGGATATTCTCCTCCTTGAACTGATGAGAAGACTCAGGCCCAGGGAGAGGACATACTTTGTCCAGAGTCACTGAGGAAAGCAGTGGCAGCCCTCAAGCCAGGGCTGGCCTCACTTGGGTCTCCCTCCTTTCCACTGCACCTGCCAGGAGCCCAAGCAAAGCTCAGCATGATGGACCTCCCGTGTCCCAGCCTGGCCATGCTCTCCCCATTCCTCTCGGTGGTCCGAGCTTGTCTGACAGTGACCCTTCTGCCACCCTGCAGGGCTCTTTCTCCAGCAGATCATCTTCTTCCTTGGGTTCGTGGTTTTCACCTTTTTGGTCATCATACCCATTCTCTATGGCAGGAACCTTCTACTCTTCTATATGTTGGAGAACACATGGTGAGTAAGCAGGCTAGGCTGGCCTGGGCTAGGCTGGCCCTCTGTGGGGATCCTGGGGAAACAAGGGGTTTTTGGCTTGGCCTCCCCTACCTTGGTCCCAAGATGGCTCTGGGTGGCACCTTGAACCTGGTCTTCCCCAGCCCTGGCTTGATCACTGTGACTACTTTCCACATAGGCCCTTCTGCCTCACACTTATACTGGCTGTGATCCTTCAGAACCTAACTGCTCACTGGGCCTTCCTACAGAACCACCATGGCCAGCAAGAGCTGACTAACAGGTAAGGAGGCCACATTTGTCTCCCTTGCTATCACTGCCTTCCCCATCCTTTCTGTCTTTCCCTCTCTATTCCTCCCTTGATTTATCTATCCTATCTCCTCTCTGACCCTATCTCTTTATCTGTCCCTCCTTCTTTCTTTCCTCCATCTCTCCCTTTATCTCTGCCTCTATCCATTTCAACAATACATATATAGAAGAAACCTCTAAAAAGGAGACACGTATAGAAAGAAAATGAGAAGCTGGAACAAAATTGATTAGGCGTCAGGTGAGTAAAAAAAGCAAGCCAAAAATGCTATCAGACAAAACCAAACCAGCTGTCCTCTCTCAATGTCCTTCCCCTTCCCTCAATTTCTCCTTCTTTCTATCCCATTCTCTCAGTCCCCCCTCTATTTTCTTTTTCTTTGGTCCCTGTGTCCCTCTTACATATTCCTTTCCTCCACCTCTTTCTCCCTGTTTTCTTTGTTGTTTCTTGTCTTTTCCATTCTTTGGATGATAAAAATCATAATTATTTACTCTTTTTGAATAGCACTAAAGTTTTACCATGAATTTTCATATCTGTTATTGAAGGAATGGGGAAAAGTATACTGAATAAGCCCTGGATTCTTGTGCTAATCCTGCTACTTACTGAGACCTTATATCAGTCATTTCTCTTTTCTGGGCCACATCTCAGATGCCACAAATGAGAGGGACAATTAGATGATCCCAAAAGACTCTTGTAGTGCTTAGATTATGGTGGTTAGCCCAGAATGGTAGGAGGGTAAGCATAATTATTCTGATTTTACAGATAGGGAAACTGAGGCCAAAGAAGTTAAGTGGCTGAGGCATTTAGATGTGATGGACCCTGTGAGCTAATGGGGAAACATCTCTAGAATCTGGATCTCCTGACCCATTCCAAGCTTTGTTCTCTCTCCTTTTCTCTTTTCTCTGCTTTCTTAGAGAGCCAAGGCTCAGGCAGGACAGTCTCTATTTTTGGCTAGAATAGGTGCCTGCCCCTATGATACCAAGCGATGGCAGTCCCTCTTATCCAGAAATATCTCTTCTACTTGCCATTTGTGGGCCTGAAATCCCCACATGAAAGCTTCTTCTCTTTCAGCATTGTTTCCTCCAGATTCCTTTATTCCAGTGAGAGCAGGTAGCTCACCCCCTTCTACGAAGTTGAGAGGAAGTTGTTAAATATTCCCTTTCTGCCAGGGACAGCTGGAGCACTCTAGGGATCTGGGAGGGGGAAGCTGGTTTAGAATGTGTACCATATAGAATGTATGCCTGTATAGACACATTCCTCTGCTGCCGCCATTCTGTTGAGAGTTCCTCTGCTTCCTCCCCTTTAGGAAAGCTCTATATGCGGTCACTTTCCTGCTCTTGCCCATTAATGTGTTGGTGGGTATCATGGTGGGTTTCTGCCGGATGCTGATCTCCAGCCTTTTTAACATCATCCACTTCTGCCAGCTGGACCTCAGCTTGCTTCCCCGTGGTGTGGAAACTTTGGACCCAGGTAAGGGCAGCCATGGGGATGAATCAGAAGCCACTGGTCCCTCCATTGGGGTCAGGGTTGATCCTGCCAGAGGAGGTTGGATGGGGCTGGGGCATACTAGACAGCAGGGGAAGGCAGACTGCATATAGAGTAAGAGAGCCGAGCCTCCCCCTTAACCAGATGTGAGCTGGGCATCCAAGCTGCCTGGGTGAAAGAGAGCCATGTAGGGCCCAGCTGTAAAAGGCTTGTAAATCCAGGATTTGCATGCTAATTTGGAAGCAATAGGGAGACAAGAGCAGCTGGGTGGCACAGTGGATAGAGGGTGGGGTCTAGAATCAGGAAGACCTGAGTTCAAATCTAGCCTCAGATACTTCCTTGCTGTGTGATCCTGGACATGCTACTTAACCCTGCTTGCCCAAGATGAGGAGAAGGACATGGCTAACCACTCCCTGCCAAGAAAACCCTAAATGGGGTCATGAAGAGACAGAGATGATTGAACAACAACACTAGGGAGCCAATAAGGTTTTTAGAGCAGGAGTGTAGCGTAGTCAGAGAACGGGCTGGAAGAAGGAAGACCACCTGGAAGGCTACTCCAATGGACTGAAGGGGGCCTGGGTTATGGCTGCTGGGTGTGTGGAGCCAGCCTGTAAAGAACACAGAGTGTTTGCATGTGAGCCAGCCCACATATGTGCTCCTTGAGAGTTTTCATCTCCTTTGCTTTCTTTCCTCCCTCAGGCTATCGCACGTACTACTATTACTTAAAGATGGAGGTCAGCCAGTCACATCCGGCAATGAGAGCCTTTTGTTTCCTGCTCCTGCAATTACCTGGCTCCCAGGGACTGGCTGGAGCCCAAGCTGGTCTCAGACCCAGTGATGTAGAAGAAGGTGAGACAGACACAGCTTGCTGGCCTCTCTTTCCTGAGGAGGATGAAGGTTTCCTTGCTGCTTCCTGCCTCTCTCTATCTCAGGGCTTCCTCTTTGGCCTTCTTCCTCCTGGGTTGTCCCCGAAGGCTGCCAACTGAGTGCATCTTTGGAAGGGCACTGTGAAAAGCCTATTTCTGGCTGCAGATTTTCTCCTTCCTTCCTCTGGCCCTGGCTGCCTGGCTAGGTCCACAGATGGTGAGCTCTAACAGAGCAGGGGGGAGACCCCCCCTTTCTCTTTCATATTTCAGCTCACCTAATGAATAAAGTGTTCTGTGTCAGTCCTTTGCTGGCACAGATCCCAAAGGTACACACTGGAAAATGTGAGCTACTCGATATCCCTCCATATTATTGGGACTATAAGGGACAAAAAGTTCTTTAAGGTGCCCATGAGTCAATCTCTCCTGTTCTCAGGAAGGATGTTCCTGCCCTGGAACTATCTTAGCCTCCAGGGAGTTCTGGGAGAAAGGAGAGGTGGGTAGTTAGGGGAAGCACGGGAGAAGGGAGTAAATATTGCTCAGTGTTTTGTGTGGGTCTGTCTCTCTTAGGGATCCGTTTGCTGCAGACCAAGAACTCAGCCAGGAATGCCACCAGATCCAGACAAAGTCGGATCCGCTGGGGATTGGCTTATACCCTTATCCGAAATCCATCTCTCCTGACCTTCCGGAAAAAAAGCCTCTCTGGACCTCTGGCCAATGGGAGCCAGCCCAGCTCTCCCAACCCATGATGGATCTGCAGAGCCCAGAAGGGAAAAAAGAGAGAACTGCCTCCATGTGTCTTTGACCAGGGAGGTCCCTGGTAGGAGCCTCACTGACATTTCCCTTCCTTCCTCTCCCTCCCTCCTCCTGGATTCTTCCCAAACTCATTGCTTTGAAGATCCTCTCTGTAGGAATTCTGGATGCCTCCTACCCAGAGAGACTGTACAGACAGCAGCTCCTGGATGCTGATGATGCATTCCCCACCAACTTTTGTTTGTTGTTGTCTTTTTGGTGGGGGAGAGGGGAGGCAAATAATTTGCTGTGATCCCTGGCAAACACAGATACCCTTGTCATTCTAGAAGATCACATGGCATCAAAGAACACAAGAATCCCATCCCCAAGACCAAGGTGTCCAGGGAAACTAATCCTACCCCTGGGATCTGTCCTATTTTCTCTTCCATGGAACCATTACTGCAGACAAAAATCCATAATCTTCAGGACTCATCTCCCTATATTCTTTCATCTCATTCATTCATCTGTTCATTCATTCAACATACATTTACTGATCACTTACTAAAAGACAGTTAGTGTTGGATTCTAGGGTTCTACACACACACACACACACACACACACACACACACACACAAACCAGTACCTGCCCTCAAAGAGATTACATTCTTGTGTGTGTGTGTGTGTGTGTGTGTGTGTGTGTGTGTGTGTGTGTGTAGGGAATTATCCTCTTCATACAGATAAATACAAGATGATCAGGATAAGGAGAGAGGTTACAAAAGATCTCTCTTGCAAGGTGACACCTGAATTGAGTCTTGGAGGAGGTTTCTGGGATACTCCCCTCTCTGAGTAGTCACCTTCCCTCTTCCTTCTGAGGCCCAGCCACAAATGAATTCTAGTGGGGTCTTCCTTATCATCCAGAACAAAAGAGAAAAGGTGCTGACTTTACATCCAGAAAGTTAGAGAGTGATGTCCATGGCCCATTTAAAAGCACCCAGAACTGAGCTTGTACCTAAAGATTCTCTCTAGGTTCCTATTCTAGAAAGTCCCACTACTGCTCAGTGGTTCTGAATGGTCCCAAACTTCCTCCTGCAAACTCTGCTTAATTCTTAGAGCTTTAGCCAAAGACTTCTTGAGATACCTCCACCACACACAAGGTACCTTCTAATCCCTGGGATCCAAGCCCAGCTGTCTGAGACTCAGGTCCTAGTGATGTTTAGTTTGGCATCCATCTTCCTTGCTGGGGATTAGGGCTCCTACCTCCCTCTCCAGCTTGGTCTCCAGCTCCAATGCCCATTTTTGTCTCAAGAAGTCTTGATTATTCTTGGCTTGGTCCCCTTTCTAGGAAAAAGCCAAAAGCTATCATTTCACCTTTAATAAGTTCCTCCCCCAACATTCAGCTAGTGGGTAACTGGGTAGGTCTGGGGGAAAAAAGAAAGACCATTCCCATATTCCACAACATTCCTGAGCAGACAACTGCTGCATTCCCCCCCCTAAAGAATAAGAAAGAAATATTTCCTTATATGACCCTTGTAAAACTCCATGTAAACAAATGCTATAATGGTGGTATATAGAACATAATTTTAATGCAGCCAATCAGATTACTTTCCTCTCTATTCTTAAAGGAACTGTGGGTTTAAATCCTTTAATCTCAGGAGAAGTAAATTGATTGGAGTTAGTCTGACATATTTGCCAGGGACCAATGAAGTTAAGGTAGATTTGGGTCTAGTCAGGTGTAGTATGGACCAAAATGGGCCCAAAGGATGCCAACTGGAGGGTCTGAGATATTAAAATAGTACCAAGTCTCTACTCTTCCTCTTCATTGTCTCCTAGGGATCCCCCCTCTAAAAAATTGGGTTCTAAGGGATTCTTAGTTTTTTCCAGAGCCTTCCTAAGACCTCCAAGGTATATTTTAGTCCCTAGAATAGAGAGAAACTCTGTTCCCATAGTCTTTGGCAAGCTCAGCGCTACATCTCATTCTATACAAGACTAGTGTTCATGATTGCTTGATGTGAAGGAAAATTCCCCCACAATTTGAGCTATCTGCCTTGGGAGGTGGTGAGTTCCTCCTCACTGTTATGTTGCAAGTGAAGACTGTCTGATCATTTATGGATATGGTAGAGGGGATTCTTGTGCATTTGTAGACTGGCCTAGATGCCCTTGGGGGTCTCTTCCAACTCCAAGATTCCTCGCTGAAAACCATTTTCCACTCTTTCCCTTCTCCTTCCACTTCCTCCTTTTTTGAAACTGGCCATCACTTTCCAACATGGGAGAGCATGGAGCCAGTCAGAATTTTTGGTGACTATTTGGTTTCCATGACTACCAGGGAGGGCAAGTGAATTCTCCTGGGAGCAATTTCCCATCTCAAAGCATATTTTACTCTCTATTTTGCTGTTACAGAACCTGGTCCTGGCCTGGAAATACACTTGAACTCCAGATATATTTAGTGTTTCTACCTTTGCATGTTATGAAAGAGATTGGTGTTTCCTCTAATAAATGACTCCAAATGAACAGCCTCTCATCATTTCTAGCTTGGTAGGGCCACCTTATCAATCAGCCAGTGCTCATCACTCATCTAGTGTAACAGCTGACCTTTATTTAGCACTTCAGGGTTTGTCAATACTTAGCATAAATTATCTCTTCTTATTTGTACAACAGTCTTGGGAAGTAGAATCTAGTAGGGCCAGAGAGACAGCTAAGTGGTACAATGGATAATGAGGAGGCAGAAGTTGTTATTTGATCATTTTTCTGTTGGGTCTGACTCTTCATGACTGGGGTTCTTTGGATGGAGATACTGGATACCATTTCCTTCTCATTTTATAGGTGAGGAAACTGAGGCAAACATAGTTAAGTGATTGCCCAGGGTTGCATAGAACTGGTTGATGTTTAAGGCTGGGTCAAGTCCAAGTCAGCCTGCCCCCTGGGACCAGTGTTCTATTCATTATATATATATATATGTACATATATATATATAATTATATATTAATATCTCTAGTAATGTACAAGGCACTTGCTTTGGGGATGGGGAGAAAAATACTTTCAAGAAGTATCTAATGTAGTTTGGGAGATTAGACCAGAATCCAAGAAATGAAAACCAGCAGCATACAGCAATAGATACCAAAGGAGAAATGCACACTAGTTACACCTCTGCTGTTTCGGTTACTTGAACCTCACAACAATAGCCCAGGCAGGTAGGTAGTGCAAGTATTATTATTCCCATTTTACAGAAGAAAAGACTGAGCCTAAAATGAGTGAGGGAAGGAATCCAGGAAGGGCAGGAGTGAGAAGAGGAGAAAGAGCATTTGGAAACTGGTAATGTTTATACTGAAGAAAAGACTTAGTGGGAGCCTGACAACTGTCTTCATTATTTTTTAAAGCCCTTACCTCCTGTCTTGGAATCAGCATTGTCTGTTTATTGGTTCCAAAGATCTGGGTTCAGATCTGGCCTAGGACACTTCCTAGTTATGTGACTATGGGCAATTTACTTAACCCCTATTGCCTGGCCATTTCTACTCTAGAGATGGAAGGGTCTCAGAGATCACCTCAGCTAATGCTGCCATTTTACAGACATGTAATTGGAACCGTAGTGGAAAATACAGTCAAAATTCAGTCGAAATGTTCCCCCTCTGCTACCTACACCAAACACACACACACACACACACACACACACACACACACACACACACACACACACCCTTATATAGCTAATGTGGGAGAGAGAAACAAGGACAACACCCATTTTACAGGCTAGGTTTTAGTGAGAGCATAACAGAATTGTTGAATTACAGAAAACTCTTGTAACAGGGCCTTGTTGTATAGCCATCCAGTCTGCATCCCAGACTCACCTCTAAGGATCAAATGTCTACCCCTTTTAAGCCTGGCTCCAGAGATACTGTGAAACCTGGTGGGATTAACTGTTCTCTACCAGATGTGAGGATCTACTCTTGTACAGGCACGGAGTGGGAAGCATGATGCCTTTCTACCTTTAATTTCCTTCTCCCTGATCCTACTCTCATCCTCAAATCTGTGGATTCTTAGAATCCAGACCAGTGCTCTCAACCAAGGCCTCAGTCCCTGGGCTGGTTTTTCCTGCTGGAAGGAGGGAGAGGTGGGATGTTAAAAAAAGAGGAAGAGTCAGAAAAGGATACAGAGAGAAAGGGAGAGAAGTAAAGAGGGAAAAGAGAGGGAACATGGAAAAAGAAAGGGGAAGAGTGACAGAGAGGGAAGCAGGAGGAAAAGGAGGCATTGAGTAATGGAGAGGTAGAGAGGAGGATAGAGGGAGAAAGAGAGGGAGAAAAGGAAGGATAAAAGGAAATAGGAAAGGGAAGAATAAAGAGATAGAGGCAGAGGAAGAATAAAAGGAAATGAGTGAAAGAGATGAGAATAAGAAAGAAGAAGGGGAACAGGAAAAAAGGGCATGAAGAAATAAGTAAGGAGGAGAGAAGTAGAGAGGAAGAGGGAAGGAGGAATAAAAAGAGGAAAGAGAAATGGGGGAAACAGAGAGGGGGAGAGAAAGGGAGAAGAAAGAAGTGGGGAGAAATGTAGAGAAAGGAAGAAAGAGAGCAAGAGGAGAGGAGAGAGAGAAGAAAGAGGGAAAGAAAAATGGAAAGGAGAGAGAGAGAGAGAGAGAGAGAGAGAGAGAGAGAGAGAGAGAGCCATTCCTGCCTTCGTGACAGCTGTGTCCTTCCCTGCCTCCCCACAACTGCATTAGCCTCAGCCAGGGCTGGCAATCTCTGTCTTCCATCTCCAGCTTCTTGAGTTTTGGAACACAGGCAATTCAAATCTGGTGAAACTTTTTGAGTTAAAAGCAGGGGCAAGGACTCATTGAAAGGCCCTTTGCTGTTCTCTAGCTTCCCTGCCCTTTTGAAGTTGGTAATGAGGCCCCAAGAAAACCGCAATTAAGGGCACCGAAGGGAGGGTGGGTGAATGAGGAGGGAGGATGACAAAAGACAGAGGATGGACTGAGGAGAAGGAGGAGGGAAGGAGACTACATACAGGGCTATGCTTCACTTGGAAGCTGCAAAACCAAGAAGTTCTGTTGAGAGGCCAAGAAGGCAAAAAAATCTCCTGACACCCTCTCACTCCCCAGCCTGGTGGTTCCCTGCCCTTGGGGACTAGAGGTGGGCAGTGCATTATAGGCTGCTGTTCACTAGGAGAAGTGAAAGACAGGGATAGGCTAGAGGCTTAGGTTCTTTCCTAAAGCCTTAAATTTAGGGCAGGCTGGTCTTGCATGCTTTCTGGTTTACACAGTAGCTGCATTCCTAAAAGCTGGGTATAAATCCAAGTTTGGGAGAATTCTTTTTGCCATTGACTTCCTTGGAATCTTGAACGAGCCCCCTCAAAGTTAAATGGTCTGGCCAAGGTCACAAAGCCTGGTAGTGGGGGAGCGGAGACCAAACCCAACTCTCTTGTCTTTTTTTGTGGGGACAATAGTCCCTAACATTGTCCTCTACTTGGCTCTTGGCCCTGGGGTGCTTCACAGTTTTATCAGTGACTTGGATGAAGGCAAAGATGGAGTATTCCAGAGTTGGCAGGGACAGACACCAGGCTGAGAAGGATAGCTGACACAGTGGATGGCAGAGTTAGCACTCAAAAATGATTTTGACAGGCTAAAGCCTGGAACTGAATCTAGTTAGATGAAAATTAAATGAGTGTAAAGTGTCAGATTTTGTTTTTTTTTTAAGCTTCACAAATAAAAAATGAGGAACACAATCCTTGGAAGTCTTACATCTGAAGAAGATTAGGGGGTGGTTAGTGGGGTGCATATACAATATGAGTCAGCAGTGTGGATGTGGCTGCCTTAAAAAGCAAACAACTAAAGACGCCCGAGGATGCTTTAGATCAGGGGTCGGCAAGGTATGGCTCTCGAGCCATATCTGGCTCCACCTCCCAACAGGCCAGTCGGGGCAGAGCCCCAGGATGTGCCCCAGGGGGCCCTTCAGCCCCTGCCCTATATTCCAGTGCCTTCTGCCTCCATCCTCTTCCTTCCTCAGGCATTTATGGTTCTCACGGCCAAAAAGGTTGCCGACCATTGCATTTAGATAATAGAATCATAGGTAGAAGGAAATTTGCATTTCATCCAGTCCAATGTCCTCATTTCAAACCTTAGGAAACTGAGACATAGATAGAGTGGTTGTAACTTACCCATTGTCACAAGCTAGTAAATGTCTGAGGCAGGATTTGAACTCAGGTCTTTCTAATTCTAACTCCAGCACTCCAGTTTCTAGGAATAATGGTGAGCTCTTGAAGAAGGGACTTGAGGTCAAGAAGACCTGGGTTTGAAACCTGGCCATGCCTCATACTAACTGTGTAAAAGTGGCTGGGACCATTGACTTCACTTCGAGTTTTATTCCTTTGGGTAAAGACATCCCTATGTGCTCTGCCCTGGTCAGATGAAATCTGAAGCATTGTGTTCAGGTCCGGGAGGTATACTGTAAGGCCCCTGATGAGCTAGACCCACTTGCCCCTAGCATCCTGCCCCTAACATTCCCTCTTTCTTTCCCTTCCTTCATAACCTTCCTCCTTCTACACTTCCCCCAAACTCCTCCCTCTGCCACTGAAAGTCTATAATCTCTGACCTCAACATTCTCCCTCCTTCCACCCTTTCCCCTACCCTCTCATCCCCACTCTCTGGTCATAAACAAACACTGAAATACACTTGGGGAACCACTCCTTAAAGGGGGCCCTGCCTGTCAGTCCTTCTAAGAAGCAAGGCAGCCATGTTGTAGACCAGTAGTTCTCAAAATGGGGTCCCCAGGAACTCCTAGGGTTCCCTGAGATCACTTTAGAGGAGCTGCAAACTCAAAACCATTTTCATAACAATACTAAGATATTTTAATTTCCCATATGGCAAATATCAACAGATGCAACCCGCATAAACAAAAGTTCTTTGGGAGGACCCTCAATCTTTTTTAAAAGTGTAAAGGCATCCTTAGCCCAAATATTTGAAAAACCATCAGTGGAGCAAATAGAATTCTTCATTTAGTCAGGAAGTCCTGGATTCAGTTCCCACCTTTACCAATCATGAGTTGTGTGGCCATGGGCAAATCCAACCCTCTCATTTTACAGATAAGGAAACTGAGGTTCTAAAGAAGCAGGTGTATTCTTAGACCACATTAAGCTCTTAATCTTCTTGTGTTACTAAGGAGCAAGGATGGACCTTGCCATTCATTAGTACTAGACACAGAGTCTAATGTTCTTTCCTAATCCCAATGTTCTCAGAGGAAGTACTAAATGCAAGTCAAAAAGAGTGATTTATGAGACACCTTTAAGATTGAAGGTGTTCAGTGAAGCCCAAACCTGGGATTCTGGGCCCACATATTACAATTATTTTGATAATAATGCTACATTAAAAAAAAACCTTACCTTCCATCTTGGAATCAATACTGTGTATTGCTTCCAAGGCAGAAGAGTGGTAAGGGCCAGGCAAGGGGAATGAAGTGACTTGCTTAGGGTCACACAGCTAGGAAGTGTCTGAGGCCACATTTGAATCCAGGACTTCCCATCTCTAGGCTTGGCACTTAATCATTTCCCAGTAGAATGTAAGCTCCTCGAGGGCAGGGGTTGTTTTTTTATTTTCTCCTAGATCTCCAGGATCTAGTACAGGCCCTGGCACATGGCAGATATTTAATGAATATATACAGAATGGAATTGAACTTGGCATTTCCTATGTACGTGTGCCCCATTTTACATATTTCCCATGCCCCTAACATGTTGATTATATAACTGAATTCTCTTTCTATCTCCCATGGGCACCTGAACCCCTGGCTTCCTAGACCATCCTTGAGCTGCTCTTTCTCCTTCTGCAGGGCCAATCATTTTTGTTCTTTAGTACTAAGCCCAGTCTCTCAGTACTGACTCAAGGTAGGGCTAATTTGTTGATCTTGGCCCTTCTTCAAGCAGTACCTAGTCAACTGATCAGTAGCTATGGGTCTCCTTCCCCTTCCCTGGATGTGCTGAGTTCAAGGGGACTTTTGGGGATCTTTCTTGAGAAAGTTACAGGATAACATGTATATGCTAATGCCTTCCTGTTGCTCTCTATGGCTTCCCTCTTTGGTCGGTGAGCTCTTGAAGAAGGGACTTGAGGTCAAGAAGACCTGGGCTTGAAAACCTGGCCATGCCTCATACTGTATAAATGTGGCTAGGACCCTTGACTTCACTTTGAGTTTTATTCCTTTGGGTAAAAACATCCCAAAGTCCTTTGGGACTAGTTGAGATGCAAATCAATCTTCTCAAATTCCTGGTCTCTGGTATGAGGATACAATATTCATAGGGTTACTGTGAGGACAAAACTTTACCCATTCACCTTTACTAAAGATGCAAGAGATATTGGATCGATGAAGCCTATCATGTTGGGGATCCCTTTCCTCATCCCCCATCCCCCCAAATGCCACTCAATGCAAAACAGCAGAGGTCTCATGGGAAATACTATTTATTGCAATGGGCAACATCTTTGCCACTCTTCTGTCCCAGCACTGTTGAAGGGTACAAGGTAGGACAGAGACTCCAGGAGAATACATCTAGATGAAGGAGGAGGCAGAAGGGTTATCTAGGGCTGAGGGAGGCCATAGGCAGGTGAAGGAGTAGGAAGAAGGAATTGAAGGTACATCCACCCTCATTCTCATGGTAAAGAGAGACAGGCTTAGATCAACACCAGCTTGTTTCCTCTGATCTGAGAGAGGAGGTGTTGCTCAAACCGCCAGTCCTATGAATGGGAGTGTCTAAGAGCTCAGGTTGGGGTAGGAGGAGAGGAGGTAGAGATCAGAGGAGAGGAGGTCGAGGCCAGGCATCACCCAGGCATATCACCATGGCCTAGAGCTTTCCTTTCTGTCTCCCTCACCTATGTCCAGAGTGGTCCCTGCAGCCATCACTCAGTGACCCCAGGAGGACCATCCTGCCCCCAGAAACGAGGTGGGAAGAGTTAGAAAAGACCCTCCTCCCCTAAATATCTCCCTCATTGCTTCTAACAATGTCTAGAACTCTACTATTAAAGCTTTATTGCTTCCACTTCAAATATTGCCCAGGTTGGACCGTGAATCCACCTCAGAAGGGAAAGCACACTGAAGCTGTTATCAATTAATAGCACCATGGAATGAATTGGTTTCTCAGAGCCTTTCTACCCCCAGATAGCTGAGAGGAGGTTTGAGGGATTAATTTAAATGGGGTGAGGAGGAGGTGACTAAAAGGGGGAGCCAAAGAGATGCAAAGGCACACAATTCAGGTTTTGGGGGTTGAATCTAAGGCACATATCTTCGATTGTTTTCGTTCTGCCCCTGGTTGGCCCAGGGGCCCCTCAAGATGGCTAAGCTGTGAGTGTCTCAACAGGCCCATTGTTGAGCCTTTGGGGCAATAAGAAGACACCAAAACACTGAGGACAAGCTTTTGTCACCTCCTAGAAGCAATGCCAGCTACTCTCCTCACCACCCCTGGTAACACCAGAAAAGTCTGAGGGCATCTTTGGGAGGCCAATGGATAGGGACAAAGTTGGATGAGAGAGAACTCCATGGATCCTCTAACCAGATGGCAATATTGAGGGGAACAGGATATTATGGGACACAGAGAAGAAGAGAGGAAAGAGGAGAAGTTAGAAAATCAGGTGAGAAAAACACAGTAAAAGAA
This sequence comes from Gracilinanus agilis, assembly GCF_016433145.1. NCBI lineage: Eukaryota > Metazoa > Chordata > Mammalia > Didelphimorphia > Didelphidae > Gracilinanus > Gracilinanus agilis. The sequence continues at coordinate 677,788,723 of NC_058131.1, forward strand.
TCCAGGGGCCCAGTAGCTCAAGGGAATTTGCTTTGTTTTTCTTTGGGTTTGTGCTAGACAAGTAGATGATGACAACATTATCTTCAGGCCCAGATGGCTGCACCTCATTGTCGACTGTGTAGCAGCCCTTGCCCTCCACCGCCTTGCCATGGAACTTCCGGCCCAGGGCATCTTCGCTGGCTTCCCCTGGAGAAGCCAGAGCCACATTCACAGAGCCCTCTGCACTTCCCAGCTCATTGGTGGCCCGGCAGCTGTAGGTCCCTTCTTCCTGTTTCCCAAAGCCTGGGATGAGCAGACTGCCATTGGCAAATGCCTGGAAGCGGGGCTGGGGGGACCCAGCTACTCCTGGGACCCGTCCATCAGGCCCAACATTGGGGCTGGTGATCTCAACCTTGCCACCAGGTGTCTGGATCCTCCACTGGACCTCTGGTGGGGGTTGCCCATCAGTGTCACAGTGCAGGGCCAGGACAAAACCATCCCGGAGCTCAGCTCCATCCTGGTTAGGTTGGTAAGTGAGCTGTACCGTAGGTGGGGCACAGTGTAGAGGTGGGAGTCGGCCCAGAGGGATGCCCTTGAGGAAGGGAGGTGAAGAACAGGCAATGTTGTCCTGCTCTGGGATGGAGACGGCTGTGGCCACAGCCCACACTTTGAGCCACAACAAGCCACAGGTACAATTAAAAGGGTTGTCATTGATCTGCAAGTGGGACAAGGAGGTGAGCCCCTCAAAAGTGCCATCAACCAGAGTCAGGAAACGATTATGGTTGAGCTGTAGGGACCTCAGATCCCCAAGGTTTTTGAAGGCATCCTTAGGTATCACAGCCAGCTCATTGCTATCCATCTTGAGCAGCTGCAGGGCACTGAGATTGTGAAGGTCATTCCAAGAGAAGTTAGAGATAAGATTGTGACTCAGGTCAAGGCTCTTGAGGTAGACCAGCGGGGCTAGGCTGCCAGGGGCCACAACCCGGATCTCATTGTGGGCCAGCCATAGAGACTGCAGCAAGGGCACCTCATCAAAGGCACCTGCTTCCAAGTCTCCCAGACGGTTAGCAGAGAGGCTGAGAGTGGTGACATTGGCTGGAAAGCCAGGGGGCACTGACTGGAGGTCACGGTAGGCACAATCTGCAATCTGGAAGCCGTACTTCTCACCACAGTCGCAGACCTCAGGGCAGCCTGACACAGAGCCCAGGAAGCTGGCTAGCCACAGTAGGTGGAGCTGCTTCATCTCTTCTCCTGGAGGAAGGAAAAAAGAGGCATTTACAGAGAAGCACAGTTACCACCTAAGCAGCCGCTGGAGGGCTTCCTGGGCTCTGTGTCTAGTAGCATGTTCTGTCATTAGCAGAGGGTCCTTAGCCCCTCTCCAAACCAGTTTTTCCATATAACAAGATATAGCTAACTTCACTAACCTATTTACAGACATAGAAAAAAGGTTACATTTATAAGTCAGGAAGTCTAGTGAATTGGAAGGAATACTAGTCTGGAGGTCTGGAGATCTAGCTAAGATAAAATCTCAGTTTTGCTACTAAGTTGTGTTATTACAAGAAAGTCACTATATCTCTCTAACCAATAGCTTTCTCATCTATAAAATGGGGATTATAGTAACTGTCTGGTAAGTATCTGTCAGGACTATTCTAATAGAGTTCTTTGTGTAAGAGTTGTCACCCCCGTTGATTATCCTGACCATGCTATAAAATTATTCCTATTTGGTAATAAAACTTCTTGATTGAATCGATCAATCAGAACAGAATGTGAACAGGGCCTGTACACCTTCTTAAACCAATCAAAGCCATTACTGTGAGTCTTGGACATGCCCTAAGGAATGTGTATAAAAGGAAAGAGCTATCTCAGAAACAGAGATACTGAGGGTTAGCAGTGTGGAAGAAGAAATAGGACCCCCTCCTCTGAAGGAGGAGGTGAACCAAGAACTGACAACCATTGAACAATCATTAAGGTAGGACTGAGATGGAGCAGAAAAGAGAGATATCGAGGCAGGTATCTTGGAGCAGAAGAGGCTGGTGCCATTAGTATCTACCCACCTACTCTGGAACTGAGGGAAACTAAGAAAATGTCAGTTCTTTCCCCAACTTTCTCTCCCACTTCCTTGCTATCATCGGGCACTATAATATAAGCTTCTGTTTCACTACCCAAACATTTCAAATAACTGGACTTTTGCCTCAACAACAAAGAGGCCAGAGGTTATATAATACCTCTGTGTGTGTGTGTGTGTATGTGTGTGTGTGTGTGTGTGTAGCTATGTAAAATCTACAATTTGATGATTTAGTTTAAAAATACATTTTACAGATGAGGAAATCAAGGAGTAGAATGATGAAATGATTTGTCAAATGTCACCCAAGGAACCAATGACAGGCACAGTAACAGGTCTGTTTTAGGATGCTTTTGCATCATATCAAGGAAAATTGACTAAAGATCAGCAGTTCAACCTGGGCTCACCTGAATCTTCCTGAAGCTCAGGTATGCTCAGGTAAACATTAAAAGACAATGGAAAGGGAATGAGTGTCAGAGAAGGCGGGGAATAACCCCTGCTGGTGTCACCTTTGTATCTTTCTTTATGGGAAATACTGCCCATGTGGCCCCAGAAAGGATGGGAGCAAGAGAAAGGAGAGTTATAATTAGCCATGGGTCAGAGCAAGCGTAGCTCCTGCCAGGATATTCCTGCTGGGCTGAGGGCCTTGGATGTGGGAGGAACAGCATAAAGCAGAATTAGGCTGGAATCTAAGACACTTGAACTCTATTCCCAGATGACAGGACTTCCATCTTGAGCCAGTCAGGTTCAGTCCCAGGCTGGTTCCCAATTATAAGTTCACAGCATCTTAAGGTCTGGGCACTTTCCCCATATATCCACCAGAAAAGGACTCCCAGGGCCCACACCCCAACCCATTTATCCACAACTGCCAAAATATACTAAGAGAGCATAGGTCTGATGATGTCATTCTGCTGCTCCCAAGCCTTCATTAGCTTCCTCTTATATGTAGGATAACTCCTCAGTCTCACTTAGAGCCTTCCCCAGCTGTTTCCACCTTCCTTCCCAGACTTATTGAATACTGCTGCCTTCCATTAATTCTACATTCCAGCCAAACTGGATTCAGAGAAAGTTCCCTGAACTGAGCATTCCATCTTCTACCTCTATGCATTTCAGTAAATCATCCCTAAAAACTTCCATTCAATGCCCCATCATCTGTCTTTTTTCAGAAATCTCTGATTTCTTTCTTTTACTTCAGGTAGAATCAAAGAATAATACTTTCAGAGTTTGGAAGAAATTGTAAAGGTCATTTAGTCCAATCTCCTCATTTTACAAGTGAAAAATGGAAGTGAGTTGCACAAGTTGCTAGCACTCTTTAAATTACTATGCATTATCCTTATCTACCTCAATATAGGTTTTATTCCCAAAAGCAGCCCCCAGATCCCATGCACCCAGAAGAATGAAAACTCTGAGGGTAGTGGATTTCTTTGAATAACTGGAGATGGCAATAGCAGGTGAAGATGTGTCCCTGAAGCAAGAAGGGCTGAGGTTAGACTTTGGAAGGGTTTCATTGGCTTCTTCATTGGGTGGACGGTTTTGAGAATTTTAGGATCAGAACTAACCACTCAGCTTGGGTGAATTGATTTGTAGTTATATCTGATGGCAGGGGGAATGAACTGAAGAACATATGGGTAATCTTTCACCTCTGGTCCTAAGATTCTGGTCCTAAATGACGATTATCTTAAAAGTATGTAGATTTCTCTGAGACAGTTGAATCCTTTTAGTAAGAAGCTTTCAGTGACCCTATATTAGACCCTGGCAGCTTCACATATATGCCCATGGAAGGCCAGGGCAGAATCTCTCTGAGTCCTGACTGTATCCTGGGAAGACATGGGGGCAGTTCCTGGTACCAAATTCCCATTTTGGGATGCTATTCATTCTACTTACTCGATAGGGTATTAGAATACTGAATGCAACTCCCAGAATGCCTTCCTCCTAACTAGGAAATAGCTGAAATCTACAGAGATGTTATTTTCTTATTCAACAGGGAGTCATCAAGGTATGTTACTCCATACTTCATCCTAAAAGAAGGTGCTCATACAAGTTGAATGCCTTCTCTCAGTCAGTCAATAAATATTTATTAAGGACCTTCTATGTGATAGATATTGAGCTAAATTCTGGGAATACAAGGAAAGACAAAACACAGTCCCTACACCATCATTTTAAAAACACTGACCCCCCTCCCCACTCCCTAAATGATCCATTCCCTTTATTTTTTTTAAGGTTTAAATATTTTATTTTTTAGAAAAATTTTCCATGGTTACATGATTCTTGTTTTTACTTTCCCCTTCACCCCCTTCACCCCCCACCCCCTGCCATTCATTCCTTTTAAAGACCTGGGTTTGATTTATTAGCTGTGTGAGTTGAGAATTTGCTCCTCTTTTGGGAAGCTGACATAGTTTTTGCCTGGGGCAGAAGACCTGAGTTCTAGTCTAGGCTCTGTCACCAACTCATTGTGTGGTCCTAGGCAAGTCCCTTCCTCTCCTTTAGTCTCAGTTTACTCATCTATAGCACAGAAGGGTTCCATCAGATGCTCTTTCTCAAGTCTCTTCCTGCTCTAAGGTTCTATGATCCTTTGATCTCAGATGCCAAGGTGCTTCAGGTGTTGTAAAATATGGTGCCCCCATTCTGCTGCTTATTTCTGACTTTGAAATTGCTGCCTTTGTACTCATGCCCAGTAGCTGCTCACCCAGAGACCTCTATGCTGGAAATCTTCAGTGGGGTAAAGACCCCAAAAACTCTTCCAACCCAACCCATTTCTCTTGCTTTGGGGAATTCTCCTTTAACTTTGGGGTAAGACTACTCTGCCTGCTGGCACCCCCTCAGTCTCTGATATTAACTAATAGGAAAACCAAGTTATTCCCTCCCCCAAAAGGGTGTGATTTCATCTTCTCTTTGGACAAACAGGCTGCATTGGTCAGTGGAAAAGGCACTGACCCAGGAAGTCATGGCTCCTGAGACCCAGTCCTGGAGATCCAGCTCTGTGAACTCGAACATATTAGCTCCCCTCCCCTGGCCTCAGTTTCCTCCTTTGCAAAATGGTGGTGGTGGTGGGGAGGGTTGGGCTAAATGGTCTCAGAGGTCTCCATTCTCTGAGCCTGCAGTTCTCGGAATGTTCCCCCCCCCTTTTCCAGCAATTCTCCCCTCTCACCCCCACTACAATCGTGTTCCCCTGCTTCCTCTCCTGCTGACATCCCAGACTCAGCTGTCTCCCTCAGAGGGCCCCACTGCTAGGTATGTATTTATATTCGCTTATTGAAGGCCCCTGTTATGCTATGGCTTCCCCCACCCCCACTCCTGAAATACTCCCAGTTGCCTGTTCTCTTCAAACTCCTCCAGTTAGCCCTGGGCGCCCAGGGACCTAGTCTAAATAAATCCCTCCAAGACGCCCTCCTCTCTTCCTCTTCCTCCCTTCCTTGACTCCCCTCTACCCCCCTCTTCCTCCTCTTTGAAGGCTTGAATCACTTCTGTCTCCCCGAACAAGCTGCCAGGTCTCTGTAGTTTGGGGGGAGGCAGCCAGCTGCACGGGCTCATTCCCATCTCTGTCTCCCCAGCACCCTGCCTGGGTGTGGAAGGTGGAAGCTGGGGATTTCCCTGAGCTCCCCAATGTGGGTGTCAGCAGGGCATCCATGGAGCCAGGGTCTACTTCCAGTCTGGACTCACACCGATGCCCCGTGGCGAGCCACAGCTTCCTGGGAAGTTCACAGGGAGTTGGAGAAAGTTACTTGACCTCCCCCAGCGGGCATGGGTCCTAGCCTGGGGGAGGGGAGGAGAGCCGAGGGGAGTCGGCCCAGGCGGGCCCCCATCTGGACTCTGGCAAGTTCCCAAAGTTCTCTCTGCCTTCATTCTCCAGCCGGGCCCCAAACTTCTTGGAAAAATCAAAGCCCTTACCTCTTTTTTCCCCTCCTCCTTTGTCTTTGCGAACAAGGCGCTTAGGACCAGTTGGCTAAACGGGGCTGGAGTCCGGTCCTGACAGTCCGCTCCTCTCCGACTCTCTGAAGCGAGTCAAAAACAACAGAGAGACAGACTCACACAGTGAGACATGGAAACTGCGCTGGAGCCTGGAGCGCTCAGGCTCCCCGGGGCCAGCTGTGGCCGGCAGAGGGAGGCCCCGACCTAGGGGGAGGTTTCGCCTCCAGGAGGAAGGAGCAAGGGGCTGGGCGGGCTCACAAACCACCTCCCCCTTCCTCATTCCCCCTCCCCTCCCGCCCCCCAGCTATGAAGTGCCTACCGCTGTCACCGCCTCGGAACCCAGGCTGGGAGGTAGTGGGTGCGGGCTCAGGACGCCCTGGCGCTGCTGTCCCCTTGCAACCCAGACATCGCCTGTGCAGAGGCGGCCGAAGGGACCTGTGTTTCATAAGTGACACCAGAAACTGGAGGATGAAGAGATGCCAAATTGGGGGGGCAGGGGGGAGTTTGAGGGTTGTGCTTTCTCTCAGTCACTTTTTGGGGGTGGGGGTGGGGGGCGGATTTCCAGACAGCTAGAAGTTTCTTAAAGCCACAGTGCTGGCCGGAAGGACCCCAAGAAGCACTGCTTGAAGGGGGAGACTTTGAGTCCAAGGATTACTGGTCCCAAAGCTGGGCTTGGGGGTGTGTCAAACCCACTCTGGAGGTTAAAAAAAGGAGGGGGGGTATTTTTTTTCCGTGGTCTGCAGAGGAAGGAATGCAAGGGTTGGTTATTTTTTTTCCTTGTTATTTTTAATTTTTTTTTTCTTCAGTGAATGGCTGATGAGGCAGAACCTTTATGAAACACCCACCAGGCCCCACTAGGGCTGAGGAGCCAAACTGCTTGGCCTATTTAAAAAAAAAAAAATCCTCCTTCCTCGGTTAAAGCCCCTGCCAGGCTGCCTGTGAGGCCGCCTCTTATGAATACATGTCTTTCTCTAGGATGGGAGACTGGGATCCGGCCACAGGGGCCTCCTGCTACCAGGAAGGACTCTCGCCCCTCAGCCAGGCTCTGGATAGAGCCTAGGACAGCAACATTCCCAGCATCCAATAGCCCTGATCACCCTGGATTCCTTGTCCAGCTCAGCTAGACTCCATCTGATCCTGAAAAGCAACAATAGGAAAGCTAGCATTGTCCTCCCTTATCCAAAGCTGGTGGACATCCCCCTAGCATGGTATAAGAGACACTGGGAAGACCTTCTACTCAGAAACCCTTCTCCCTACCCCTAAGCTCTCCCTCTAAATCTCTCCCCACTCAAATGTCTCCCCTTCTTTGGGGCTTATCCTTGACCTCTTCAAGTTCTCCTGAGATGAAAACTCAAGGGGGAACACACTCAGCACCCTCTCCCTCCCACTCTAGAGATCTGAAGTACTAAACCACTTTCCTCTTTGAAAGGAATCATGGAGGAATGAAAAGGGGGAGGGAAATGGGAAGATGGGGAGATGAGAGACAGGAAACCTGAGTTATTCTCTCCTTTCTACTACCCATTCATTGTGTAACTGCGAGCAACTTTCTCTGTACCTCAGTGTTCATCTACTCATTCTCTGAATTTATGATAAAGGGCTTAGTAGGTCAGAGGGCAGTAGACCCTTCTAATGGGAGACCTGGTAAGGGCTTAAAAGAAGGATTAGAAACAAATCTCCTACTTTTGCTTATTGTCCCACTTTTCTCCTGGTCCTCCTCTGCCCTCAGTATTTCCTTATTTCTCTTTATACTTCTTCAGCCTGACCACCTTTCTCTCTACAAAACTTTTTGGATTCTGACTTGCTGCCCACCTACCTCAAGATGATCATCTCTGGTGCCATTTGAGTGATGTCTTCAACTAAAAAATACCCTTCTAGAGGCCTTCCAGAGCTTAGATCATCTATTCTTCTAGGCATCCATCAGTTTCCTACACAATAGATAAATCCTGAGAAATATGTGCCTGAATCTCAAAGACATTAATGAATTGCCCAGCATCCCACAGCCAGAAAGGTGTGCATAAAGTGTTCAGGGAGTACCAGCACCTCTGATATTCCACCTTTGACATCCACCTTTCACCCAATTCTCACCTTTGGCTCCAAGAAGCTGTCACATGCCCATTGATCATACCCTGGTGAAACCACTTCTGTAGACAATCCAAACCAGGTTGAGGGTAAGTGACAGATCTCAAACTCATTGATGAGTTAGGGGGATGTCTACCTCAGGCATATGAAGACTTCCCCAGAGTAAAAGGTAGATGAGAACAACTTGTTCCAGTGGCCATGAAGCTAAAGCAGGTACTATGGTGTGCTTAGAGCTCTGCTAGACATGGAAGACCCCAAGGTCATCATCCCTGCATCCTGGGCATCCCCAGCCATCCTGTCTCTTGTTTTGCCACTAGACTTGGATGATTCTGGAAGAGAGAGTTAGGCTAATGACTTCACAAAATTCTGTCTCACTTTAATCCCATTCACTTAAAAAAAAACACCAAACCTTTACTGTCTCTCTTAGAATCAATACTGTGTATCAATCAGTTCTGAGGCAAAAGAACAGTAAGGCAATGGGGGTTAATTGTCTTGCCCTGGGTAATACAGCTAAGAAATATCTGAGGCTAGATTTGAACCTAAGTCCTCCTGACTCCAGACCTGGCTTTCTATCCAACTGAGCCACTAGCTGCCTCTTTCAATTTGCTCTTCAGTCAGGATATCACCCTGTGATGTCATTAGTCCTCTTTGAAAATGAAACAACAGCACAAGAGGTAGGTTTTGAACCCAGATGTACACCAACAATTGCAGCAATTCTATCCATTATACCACACTACCTCCAGATGAGATTGAAAAGGTACCTAAAATAATATTGGCTATAGCAGTGATGGGCAAACTTTTTAAAGAGGGGGCCAAAGGAAAGGAAATGCTCATCTGTCAGTCTGTTTCTAAGGCAACTCTTTCGAAGTTTCATTGTATTGTATCCTACTCATTGTATTCCTCAGATTAGGAATAATGTCAGGTGGCCGGATAGAACATTTCAGGGGGCCATATCTGGCCTAAAGGTTGTAGTTTGCCCATCACTGGGCTATAGTATCCCTGGGGATTTTCATGTCCTGATCTGTCAGTCCATTAACAACCATTTTTGAAGTAGCTACTATTTGTCAGGGATTGAACTAGGTTCTAGGAAGATGAAGACAAAAGCAAAAGTCCCTGCTCCCCAAGAGCTTCTGTTGATGGGGGTAGGGGGAAGGATAACATGTAAACAAATAAGAAAACACAAAACATATATAAAAGAGACACAAAGAAATGAATAACCGAAACATAAAAGCCCCCGGAAGGTGGTACTTGAGCTTAGCCATGAAGCGGAGCAGAAGAGATGAAGGGGAATATTCCAGGTGCAGGGCATGGCCTCTGCAAAGGTCCAGAGAAGAGAGATGAAATAGCATCTATAGGACACAGCAAATAGATGAGTTTGGATGGATACAAAGCACATGAGGGAAGTGACATGGAATCACCTGGGAGGAGAAAGGCTGGAGCTAGATTGTAAAAGGCTTTAAATGTCAAATGGGAAATTTCTCTTCTTGAGTATTTTTAAAAAATATTTTACTGCTCCTCCTTATAGAGATATTACTTTGGCTTGATCCCTTCTCCTCCCTCACCTCCCTCTCACCTTAATATCCCCCTTCTCAACTAAAAGCTAAAAGGGGAAAAAAATCTTGTAACAAATATACATAATGAATTAAAAACTGTTTAACAAATAAACATAGTCAAACAAGATGCATCCTTCCAATGTCAATGTAGAGAAATGAATTCCTCTTTCTGTTCTTTGAACCCAATGCCTCTCTTTAAGGAAGTCAGTTACTCTTGGGGACAAGGTTGGACATTTCATTGATGAGAGTTCTTAAGTCTTTCAAGGCTGTTTTCTTTGCATTTTGTTTTCCTTGTGTAAATTGTTTTCTCCATTTTCTGTTCACTTCACTCTTCAGCAGTTCCTACTACCTGGGGTATTCTGGAATGATTTCTTATTGCTTATACTGTAATAATATTTCATTACATTAACATATCATAAGTTATTCATCCATTTCCCAATTGATGAGCACTCCTTTAGATCTTTTCCTTTTTTCTCTCCTTCCTTCCTTCCTCTCTCCTCTTCTCTCCTTTTCTTTTTTATTTCCCCTCTGCAAGATCAGGAAGTTGGCTTTGCTAGTGATTCTCACTCCCAATTCTCTCACCTCCCCTTTCAATTGACTATATTTCTACACTAAAATCTCTCTGTGTTTTTAATCCTCTGGTTTAAACAAGAAGGAAAGTTATTCCCCCATTCCTAACTCCATTTTTGCATACTCGTTTTTGCTCACATACCCCAATTTTGATAAATAGCAAGATGCAATTCTTTCTTCTACCTTTCTACACTAGTGTATTCCTTTTACCCTCCCTTTTCTTTACCCTCTTCAGACTCTCAGAATAGCACCAATCCACAACCAGGATCTCCATTTTTCTTATTTAATCTCTTCCATACTCTTTGAAGATACCGAGTTCTACGTGACACACATTTCTTCTTTCCTTATTAAAATCTTAGCACTGCATCATCATGAAGTTTATTCGAGGTGCTCATATAGTTTTACCTTTCTAGGTTTCTCTGGACTTTGTATTTGTATTTTGTCTTTGTATTTCAAAATTCCTACTTCAGCTTTGGTCTTTTCATCAGAAATTCTTGGAAGGACTATATTCTAGTAAAACTTCATTTCTTTTTCTACCTTAAGATTATACTCAGTTTATCAGGGTAAATGTTTCTTATTTGAATACCTATCTCTTTTGCCTTTTGGAATGTTATATTTCCAAACTTTCTCTTATTTATTGCAGAAATTGCCAGGTCACATGTGATCTGGACTATAATTTCTTGGCACTTAAATTGATTCTTTCTGGATAATTACAGTATTTTTTCCTCTAGTATGTGAGCTTTGGATTTTGGCTATGACATTTTCTATAACTTTTTAGAATTCCTTTCAAAAGGTGGCCAATTCATTCTATATTTTGCTTTCTAGTTCTAATATATCTAATAAACTTTATGATTTCTTGAAATATACAGGTTTTTAAAACAGTTTTAAGAAAGTTTAACAAATCTTAAATGATCTCTCTTTGATTTGTTTTCCACATCAGTTTTTTAAAATCAGCTATTTTTTTCAATCTTTTAATTTTTTCTAATAATTTTAGCTGTCTCAAGGAGTCATTGGTTTTTATTTGATCTATTCTAGTGTTCATGGAGTTAGTTATTTAGATAATGTTTATAAATCTCTCTTTAAAGCTATTCTCTTTCCAAATATTTCCTATGGAACATTTTTAAATCTTTTGCTTCATTTCCTTTAGATAATCACAAAGACCTTGTGGAAAATCTATTTTCTCCTTTGAGTCTCAGCCAGTAATTGTTATGGGTTGTTTTCTCTTTCTGTATTGTATTTTTGAGCATCCCTAGATCTACAGTGACTTTTTTTATGCTAGTCCATGTCATCTTTATTTTACTCCTCTTTCCAGCCTTAGCTCTGAAATATTGAGGATTATTATTGGTGTTGTTGAGGAGGATGCTGTGGTAAAAATACTTTGTTGATGTTCACAAAAGTATCTTTCAGCTCTCCCCTCAGAAGGAAAGCCAGACCAGTATATAACTTCACCAGGCCAGTATGTAACTTACTTAGAGACTATATATTTATAATAAATCTATTTATTTATATTTAACAAATATAAGTATAAGGATTAGTAACAAGGAAAGCCTTAACACCAACCACCTTCTACATTTGCCTCGTGGCAAACTCTTCTGTGTCTTCCAGCTACTCTGAAACTGCTTAGCACTTATTAAAAAATCCCCAAATGCTATCTGACTACAATCTAACTATAATCCTTATTAAAATTAACTTAATATCAATAAAGATGTCTCCAAGTAAACACAGAGCCAACCAGCCTAATATGGCTGAGGCTGGCCAGCCAGAGTAGAGCCAAACAGGCCTTCGATCTTTCTTCTTCTCAAAACCATTCTCCACTAAAGCAGGTATGCCAACTTCTTTCTCCAAGATGAATTCTCACAGAAAAGAGGGTAGGAAAACCTCTTCAGACGGTTTAGAGTTCTCTCTCCCCTCTATACAGCAAAGAGCAAGGTCTGAGATGTCTGTCTTCACCAGAAGCCAGAGAGGGAGTAAGCCAGTAACTCCCAGAAGCTCTGACCCACAGTCAGAATCTTTTGCCTGATTCCCTCCTTCCAAGTTTTGATCTCAGGCACAGCATTCAGCCCTGCCTCCATCCTCAGTGACCCCTTTCTCAAAGTTCTTATCTTATCAATACCAAATCAATATATTTCCTAATCATTTCTATAATCTTCTAGTTGGGGGGGGGTAGGGGCAGAGGTTGTACCAAGGTTAAATTGTACTGCCTACTGGGCTTTTGGATAGGATAGTTAAGTCCTGTTTGATCTTACCATGGGCCACTCCAGTTCCTACACCCACCTCTACCTCCACTTCTTAAAATTAAATTCTTATGAAAACTTTTATTAAACCGTACCTTCCATCTTTTTTTTAAACCTTTATCTTTCATTTTAGAATCAATACTATGTAATGGTTCCAAGGCAGAAAACTGGTAAGGGCTAGGCAATAGGGGTTAAGTGATGCCCAAAGTCACACAACTAGGAAGTGTCTGAGATCAGATTTGAACCCAAGACCTCCTATATCTGGACCTGATTCTCAATCCATTGAGTCACCTACCTGCTTCTGTCCTTATGAAATTTTGAAGTCCAAAGCCCTGGGTCTACAGGGTCCTGGAGGTGTCCCAGGATTGAGTGCTAAGGACCTCTTGACCTCTGGGCTCCCAGGCTATTCTAATAAAGTATTGGGGCATCTCACTGGCTGCTGCCATTCACTCTGACTTACAGGGTGTTCTCTGGGAAATCTCTACCATCATGGAGCTTTTTGGAGAGAACTCTCCCCTCTTGCTGCCTCCAGACCCTGAAAGTCATGGGCTATACATGTTTCTGGCCCATCTCTGACCAAACTGGGAGGCTGTTGCCTTGTTTACCTAAGCTGGGACTTGCTTTGCCTCCTTTCTTATTTCCTATCATCTTCTGCCTCACTTTTTGTTTAGTTCTGGAGTGGAAGTAATCACTTACTGTCATTTCTTATTGGCTCCCTTAATCATTATTTAGTCTGGTGAGAATTTCAGGATTTTGCTGGAGTAAGCAAGTGGAAGCTGGGCTATCTGCCTTCATTCATGCCCTGCCATCTTGGCTAGAAGTCTACAAAAACATTTATAGTAGCACTTTTTGTACTATCAGAGAACTGGAAACAAAAAGGGTACCCCTTGGTTGAGGAAATTGCTGAAAAAATGGTGGTATATGAATGTAGGAGTAGGGCTTAGATTTGACCCATGATATCAGTATTTTTTAAAACCTTTACCTTCTGTCTTAGAATCAATATTGTTTATTGGTTCCAAGGCAGAAGACTGGCAAGGGCTAGGCAGTGAGAGTTAAGCGGCTTGTCCAGGATCACATGGCAAGGCAGTAGCTGAAGCCAGATTTGAACTCAGGACCTCCCATCTCTGGGCCTGGCTCTCAATCCACTGAGCTACATAGCTACCCCCATAAGTAATTTTTAACTTTCTTTTTTTGTTGTTGTTCAATTACACATAGAAACCATTTTTGACAATTATTTACTGACATTTTTCAATTCAGATTTCTCTCCCTCCTGTCCTCCCCACCTCTCCCCAAAGCAGTAAATGGCCTGCTATAGGTTATGCCAGTGATTTCATGAAATACAGATTTCCATATTGCCCCTGCCATGCCAAACATATACAGTATGATATTATTAGAGGGAACTTCCATGTGAGGAAATTCTCTCTACTACTTCTGCAACTTATTATAGTCTAACAGAGTGGCCTAGAGTTCTGAGAAGTTAAGTGACTTCCCCAGGATCACCCAGCCAATATTTGTCATTGGTAGGACTTGAATTCAAGTCTTCCTGATAGGTTTTCTCAATCCACGATGACAAAGAACTTCTAACATGAATATAATAGAATATTATTGTGAAATAAGAAAAGATGAATAGTAACAATTATTATACGTAAAGATGATTGAGGGGATGCCCCAAAGATATTATTCGGTTAGACAGACTTAGGTGTGTGTTGAGCCTATCTGGGGAACTTTTTACCTTCACCCTGAGGGATCCAAGGGGTTATCTCTGTGAATGGTATAGCAGACAGAGATGGACAGGAACCCAAATTCATGATGACCACTGCTTTATAGTATAGTTTAATATCTGGTACTGCTAGGCCCCCTTACTTCATGTTTTATTTTTCATTATTTCTCTTGATATTCTTGATCTTTTGTTCTTCCAAATGAACTTTGTTATAGTTTTTTTCTAATTCAGTAAAAAAGTTTTTTGGTAGTTTGATAAGTATGGCATGAAATAAGTAAATTAATTTGGGTAGAATGGTCATTTTTATTATATTAGCTTGTCCTACCCTTGAGCACTCAATGTTTTTCCAATTGTTAGATCTAGTTTTAATTGTTTGGAAAGTGTTTTGTAGTTGTATTCGTATAATTCCTGTGTTTGTTTTGGTAGATAGATTCCTAAGTATTTTATATTGACTAGGGTGATTTTATTTTTTTTATTATTTTTTCAAACCCTTACCTTCCATCTTGAAGTCAAAACTGTGTATTGGCTCCAAGGCAGAAGAGTGGTAAGGGTAGGCAATGGGGGTCAAGTGACTTGCCCAGACTCACACAGCTGGGAAGTGTCTGAGGGCAGATTTGAACCTAGAACCTCCCATCTTCAGGCCTGGCTCGCAATCCACTGAGCCACCCAGCTGCCCCCTACTAGGGTGATTTTAAATGGTGTTTCTCTTTCTAACTCTTGCTGCTATGATGTGTTGGAAATATATAGAAATGCTGATGATTTATGTGCATTTATTTTGTATCCTGCAACTTTGCTAAAGTTGTTGATTATTTCTACAAGCTTCTTAGTTGATTCTCTAGGATTTTTAAAGTAGACCATCATATCATCTGCAAAGAGTGATAGCTTAGTCTCCTCAGAACCCGAATTCAGACAAAGTTTTGGTATAGACAGTTTGCCAGGACTTAGAGAATGGCCTGGCCCCCAAATCGTCCCAGCTGAACCCAGTTCTCAGTCAAGGTGACAACAATTTTGGACAGCTTCGGGTTTTGTGTAACCAAAGCTTTATGAGAGCTGTCACCCCAAAATTTCCCTCACATCCTCTGTCCAATTCAAGTATTCTTACAGAAGGCTAATCTGACTGCATAATTCAGCAACAGGGATGGTTTATTAACACTGGTTCAAAGATGGATGTGGAGAGATGGATAGGAAGCCCTACTCAGTCACTATATGTGTGTAGTCCTTGTACCCTGGGCCAAGGTCCCCAGGTTATGGCCAGGAACTCTCTTTCTTCCTTCTAATCTGTCCTCTAACCTAATCTACAGACACAATTACAAAAGGACTCTCTCAATTAGCACAGATCAGGGCAATGGGTCTTCAGGCTGGCTCAGCAAGCCTCCCAGGTCTAAAGACCCTCCAGCCGTTGCAGATGCCCAAAAGCCTCTTTGGTGTTGTTTATCAGACACTTCCACTTCTTCAGGAACAAGATATAGAAAGGGAAAGCCTCAGGTATTCAAATGTTGAAACAAGAGGTGAGGTAAAGTCCTCCATCTCCCACTGAGTCCAGAGACCAAGACCCCTTCCCACAATTCTATCTCATACCATCCACTGTTGCTCCTTCTAGCTGCTGCTCTTGTCCTTCAAGGCTGCATGCAAGAGATATAAGATATATATATCTTAAGATATATATATCTTATATCTCTTGCATGCAGCATCTTATATAAAGATATATATATCTTATATCTCTTGCATGCAGCCTTGAAGACATATATATACATATTATCTAAGATATATATGAGATAATAATGAAAACTGTTTGTACAAAAATATTCATAGTCATACTCTTTGTGGTGGCAAAAAATTGGAAAATGAGGGGGTGTCCTTTGGTTGGAGAATGGCTGAACAAATTGTGGTAAATGATAGTGATGGAATACTATTCTGATGTAAGAATGATGAATTAGAGAAATTTAAGAAAATGTTTTATTTAGAATATTTTCCCATGGTTACATGATTCATGTTATTTCCCCCTCCCCTACACCCCTTCTCTCCATAGCTGATGCACAATTCTACTGGGTTTTACAAGTATCATTGATCAAGACCTATTTCCATATTATTGATAGTCGCACTAGGGTGATTGTTTAGCATCTACAACCCCATTAACTCATGTGTTCAAACAGTTGTTTTTCTTCTGTGTTTCTACTCCCACAGTTCTTCCTCTGAATGTGGGTAGCATCTTTCTCATAAGTCCCTCAGAGTTGTCCTGGATCATTGCATTGCTGCTAGTATAGAAGTCCATTACATTTGATTGTATCATAGTGTATCAGTCTCTGTGTATAAGGTTCTCCTGGTTCTGCTCCTTTCACTCTGCATCAATTCCTGGAGGTCATTCCAGTTCACATGGAATTCTGAACTGGAGGATTTTTATAGGAATTGAAAGAACCTCCATGAACTGAGGCAGAATGAAAGGAATATTATACACAGAAAGTGAAACATTGTGGAACAATACAATGTAATAGACTTTGCTAATACAAGACAATCCCAAGGGACTTATGAGAAAGAATGTTATCCACATTGAGAGAAAGAACTGTGGGAGTAGAAAGTCAGAAGAAAAACAAATGTTTTATATTTGTTTATATGGATATATGATTTGGGGTTTGGGTTTTAAAAGATTGCTCTATTGCAAAAATAAATAATAGGGAAATAGGTATAAGCGATAACATTTGTATAACCCAGTGGAAAATGAACTATGTAAACATGGAAAAATATTTAAAATTTTTTAAATTTAAAAAAGGAAAAAAATTCTGATGATGAAATTGATTGCTACCTCTCAATGGAGAGGTGATGGATTGAAGGTAGGGCATTAAGCAAAGATTTTCAGGAATGATCAATGTGTGGATTTCTTTTCCTTGACTCTACTTTTTTTTTCTGCAGAAGCAGTATGGTTTAATGGATAGAAGATTGACTTTAGTATCAGGAAGACTGCATCTGAGTTTTGTCTCTGCTACACAATTACCTAATCTCTGAGTGCTCCAAATAAGTTTCTAAGACTAGATTGCAGAGGTGGTGCTAAACCACATTAGAAGGGAATTTCTTTATCTCGTGTTCTTTCATATAGTAGCAAAATCATAGTGCTTACCAAAAACAAACAAACAAACAAAAAAAAAAACCCAACAACCCTTAGCTGGGAGTAGGGGTGGGGAAGAAAGGAATATAGTATGACAGTGATAAAAATTTAAAAAGAAAAGAAAATACCATCAACAGAATATTATTGTTAAAAACCTTTACCTTCTTAGAATCAATACTGTCTTTGATTCCAAGGCAGAAGAGCAGTAAGGGCTAGGCAATGGGGGTTAAATGACTTGCCCAGGATCACACTGCTAAGAAGTATCTGAGGCCAGATTTGAACGTAAGATCTCCTATCTCTAGGCCTGACTCCCTATCCTATGAGCCACTTAGCTGCCCTCAATATATTATTTTTTTAAAAGAAAAAGAAAAGTTCTCACTGGCAAACTAGCCAAATTAGACAGTTTGAAGCTATAGTGCCAATGGGGCTTATGGATAATATGCTGCTTTTTATTTCTATCAGTCAGGGAAAGCTTCCTGGGTAGAGATGGGATTTTGATTCTTTTCTCACTATATATTCTACATCTGTCCTTCCCTGTTTTGCTTTCCAATGCTTTCATTTCCTATGTTTTTGCTGTCCAGAGACAGTGAGACAGACAGACAGACAGACAGACAGACAGACACACACACACACACACACACACACACACACACACAAGCCAAAAAGGTGGGATTGAGAAAGGGGGGAAGGAGGAAAGAAGAACAGAACAACACCCACAGCATAAACATTTTAAACAGCATTGTGCATCTGTAAGTTAGGATTGAGACTTGGAATAAAAGGATGATGAAATCTTTATGGCATTAAGCCAGAAAGACTTCCTGAGGAGGTACCCATTTTCTCCAAATTTGTCATGAACCAACATTCATGATCTCCCTGGCGTAGATTATTCTGCATCCAATCAAATCTTCATGAGCTGCTGTGGCCAAAACCATTTACTCCTGGTGTCCAGACTTCTGCCTGAAGACCTTTTGCACTTAGCAGAAGTTGGAGGAAAGATTTGGAGGGGGAGAAGGAACAACAATGGACATGTTGCTTCAAAAATTCACAGTTGGAATGTTATTCCAGAGGTGGCTGATGGGTGGCCCACCTGACTGGGAAAACTAGTCCCAGGCAGATGTTACCATACTGTTCTTGGCCCGTACACTAAGCCTCACACCTGGTCCTTAATTCTGCACACTGTCTCCTGTAGTTCTAGCAGGCAGCAAGGGAACAAGCAAAGCTAACTCTTATCCAAATCTATTCCCTCCCTCACTTCCTCCTCTCTGTCTGTCTCTGTCTCTGTCTCTCTCTGTCTCTCTTTCTCTGTCTCTGTCTCTCTCTCAGAAAACTCTTACCTTCTGTCTTAGAATCCACACTAGGGATTTCCAAGGCAAAAGAGCGAAAAGGGCTAGAAAATCGGTATTAAATGGCTTGCCCAGGATCACACAGCTAGGAAGTGTCTGAGGTCAGATTTGAACCCAGGATCTCTGATCTCCAGGCCTGGCTCTTCATCTACTGAGCTATCTATCTGTCTTTATGCCCTCTCTTTCAAAACACAACCCAAAACTCATCTATCTTCTAGGGAGCTTTCTCTGACCATCCCATCTACATTCTTCTTTCCCTCGTTTGCCCACAATTCCCTCAATCAATATCTTAACTGACAGCTAAGAATACAGATAATTTATATTTTTTTCTCATCCAACCAGACAGTGAACTTCCAGGGCTGAGGATAACATCTTCTTATCCCCAGTGTAGAAAATAAGGCTGGACATACCAGAATCGTTCCGAGGATTTGTTCATATCCATCCTTGTTGTCCCTCAAATGAAGTTTAAACTGCATTGCCAGGTATTTAAGGTCCTCCACATTTGAGTTCTCTCTCTCATTTTCAGCTTCATCCTGAATTCCCTGTTTTCTCCTCTCCCAAAATCCATCCTGTGCTCTCAGACTTTTGCTATATCTATAATGCCTTCGTCCTCCTCACTTGTAGAATTCCTTCCAATCTCTCAAGCCCAGTTTAGATATCAAGGTCCCAATGAAGTCTTCTCTGGTCTTCAGCCCTCCTTTCTCCTCTGCTGATTGGTAGCTATCCTTTTCAGAGCCCAAATAGCACTCTAATGTACTGATAAGGTATTATTGCTCTGTATATTTGCATTACTGCCCTTCAATACTGGAAGTTAACTGAAGTCAGGGACCATATCTAACCTAAACTCAATGGCTCCTCCATAACTTGCACTGTCCCCTGCCCACAGTAGACTCTTAACAAATATGTGCTAATTGAAAGACTGGATGAGTGAATGATGACTCTCTGAGCTGGAGAAGGCACTCTAAGTGCTTTGGACCGTACCCATACTGCTCCCCTCCAACGATGAGTGTCCCCTCCTTTCTTTGTCTGCTCCTTTAATCAAAGGCACTATGGTTAGGTAGAAAAGAGAGCTGGGCCTAGAATCAAGAGAAATTTTCATTCTAGCTCTTATACTTCCTACTTGTGAGACAATGGGTGAATCCCTTGTCATCTCTGAACTTCAGGTACTTCATCTGCAAAATGTGGATAGTATTGACCTCCCTCACAGGGCTGTTTTGAGAAACAAATACAAAACTGGAATAATAGGGTGGAAGGATATGACATGGCCATGGAAAAGTATAATTCAAGGTAGAGTGTGATGGGAACAAAAGGGATCTAGGAATACTTGGGGGAAAAGAGAATATTTTTAGTTGAGAAGGATCAGGGAAGAATTCCCAGGAAGTAAACATTGGAGCAGAGCCTCAAAGGAAGAGAATAGATTCTGAAAAATACACGAAAAGGAAATGCTTCAAAAGAGAAACAATCACAATAAAAGAAATGACTGGGCCATACCAGGAGACCTGAAGGCTAAAGAATGAGACCCAAAGAAGGAAAGAAAGAAGGACCCTTGAAGATTTGGGATCTTCTCAGCTTCTTGTTCTCCAAGGAATGACTATGTGAATCCATTGGGAGACCATCAGGAGAGATGTCAGCCTTTAAAAGCAAGGAGAGATAAGTTGGAGGAATAAGTAACCTCCTTCTAAGGAATTCCAAGGCCACTATCAACCTGGCATAAACAGGAAGGTTTGCTGTGTTTCTGGGGCTCATAACTAGAATATGGGTTCTCATTCTGTCTGTGGTTATCATGGACCTTTTGGCAGTCTAGGAAACCCTACAGATTACTTAGAATAATGCTTTTAAATGCTTAAGATAAAATATATCCAATGACAAAGGAAATGCTATTGATATGCAGTTATAAAACATGAATGAAAAATTCAGAGAGCCTCAGTTGAGAACCCCTGACTGAGAGTGTGATACAGATCCATCAAGACTTATCAGACTTGATAATAATGAGGCACTTTTGGTGTTTCGTGAGTGGACAGATGATGCCACCAAGGGAAAAACAAAACAAAACCACAAACCAACTGGAAATCATTGCTAGAGACTAGGAAATCCTGAGCAAGAAACTCAGAGCTTGAGGAGAATACATTTTTACCATTGCTGCTGATCGAAGGCATAGGTTTTGGAAAAGAAAGGATTTAGGAAGAGAACGCTGGTTAAGATGGTTTCTGAGAGAGGACTTTGGATTTATAGATCAACGCTTAAGACATGGATTCTTAAGCTGGCATTCATAGACCTCCAAGGGAACAGTGGACAGATTTCAGGGGAATCCCTCTTCTCCTACTATTTTGTTAACTATAGTTCAATAAATTTTATTTCCTTTGTAATCCCAAGTATATTATTTATGCATATATCACCATTAGAGGCAGCCAATTGTGCAGAGGAGAGAACACTGGACCAAATCCAGCCTCAGACATTTATTAGCTGTGTAATTCTGGGCAAGTCACTTAAAATCTGCTTGCCTCAATTTCCTTATTTTAAAAATGGAGATAACAGCATGTGCCATGGGAAGCTGTTTGTAAGGACTAAATGAGATAATATTTGTAAAAAGTGTTTAACATAGTACTAAGCACGTAGTAAGCAATATATAAATGCTTATCCCTTTCCCCATTATTCTAAAAAAGGGTCCCTAGGCATCACCAGGCTGCCACCAGGGGCTTTTAACACAAAAAAGGTAATGACTTCTGACTTAAAATATATAAAAACAAGACTCTTGAAATATAAAACTAGAACTCTTGCAATAATGAGGACCCTAAAAATGCATTTGTCTAGAGTCTTGCAAATTTGAAAAAGGAGAACTTTACATTAAAAGGGAGGACAAAAAGGAAATTTGTCCACATAATCTTCCAAAATGGACACCACAGAGAGTAACAGGTATCAATACAAAGAAAGTAAAAATAATATAATAAAATAAGTAATTCATAGAAAACAATATCCAAGAAGGGTACCAACACTAATCTGTGGCTTCATATATTTATTTTTTAAAAAACCCTTACCTTCCATCTTGGAATCAATACTAAGTATTGGCTCCAAAGCAGAAAAGTAGTAAGGGCTAGGCAATGGGGGTTAAGGGACTTGCCCAGGGTCACATAGCTAGGAAGTACCTGAGGTCAAATTTGAATCCAGGACCTCCTGTCTCTAGGCCTGGCTCTTAACTCACTGAGCCAGCTGGCTGCTCTCCCTCCACCCCTATATATCTAAATTTAAATACAGAAAAAGTATAGGTAATAAGCAAAGCAAATTAGAGATCAGAATGAAAAGAAGCAAATTAGAGCTCATAGATATGTATCTGTGACTACCCTAGCAACACTGCCTGAGAATCAGATGTATTTCATTTTATCCCTCCCCTAGTGTTCTCCAATACTTTTTATTTATTTATTTGTTTGTTTATTCACCTATTCATTTATTCATTCATCTATTCATTCATTCATTCATTTATTTGTTTGTTTATTAGAACCCTTACCTTCCACCTTGGACTCAATAATATATATTGGTTCCAAGGCAGAAGAGCAGTAAGGGCTAGGCAATGGGGGTTAAGTGACTTGCCCAGGGTCACACAGCTAGGAAGTGTCTGAGGCCAGATTTGAACCTAAGACCTCCCATCTCTGGGCCTGACTCTCATTCCACTGAGCCACCCAGCTGCCCGCTTCCAATATCTTTTAAGAGATTTAAGGATGTCTAGCCTGTGCCATTCGCTCGAGCCCCCATTGATGGTGTTCTTTTTAAGGATTTCCAGGACCCAAATTCCATTCAACTATGTAACAACAATTTTTACAAAGGAATATTTGCTTCAAATCTATGTCCAGAAAAGGCAGTCCATCATCACCTCCCCAAGCCCCAATCTGCCCCCCATCCCCATCCCCCAGCACATAGTGACACCATTCCCCCCACACACACATCACCTCAGTCCCAAGACTTAGCTCCATAGCACAGTACCACCAAGTTTCAAGTTCAAAACTCCCTGAGTTTGTGAGTTTGAGCACCTTCCTCAAGGCTTCCCTTCTGGGCCAGCTGCAGCATCTGTGCCTCCAGGGTCACCATGGTCTGGCAGAGACACTACCATCTGCATGTAGGCCTGAAGAAGGACAAACAAAGCCGACTAAAACTCTGAGCCTGATTCTCAGGATCTAAAAGTGGGGTGGGGGCAGGAAGCCCTTCCCTGGGCAGTTCATGATGTGATGCCCAAGACGTTCACCCCCCACCCCAATACTGTGGGAGACAGAGATAAGGAGAGACTGCTTCAGTCTGATAGTTTTAAAGATGTAGAATGTTTTGGCTATGAAGCCAATGGAAAGAGGCTATTCCCATTCACATGGAAAGAGAGTAGAGGCTGGCTTCTCCCAGGGGCCAGTCCCTCCAGCTGAGGTGATCTGAGGAGGAGCAAAACCCTTTGATAGACATCACTGAGAACAGGTGGCATGGAACTCATGCCTGGAAAATGGTTACGGGAAGGTATAGTGAATGCAAAATAATAAGAATAACTGACATTTACAGAGCATTTTCCGGTTTACAAAGTGTTTTCCATATGCTTATCTCATCTGATCCGGACAACAACTCTGTAAGGTAGGTGCTAAATACTATCTTCATTTTATAGATAAAGAAACTGAGGCAGACAGAGGATAAATTTCCTGCTCCTGGTCACACAGTAATTAAGTGATTGAGGAAGGATTTGAAGACATATGTTGCTAAGTCCAGGTCAAATTACTACCTACTTTGCCTTCCAGTCATCTCAAAACCAGTAGACAGTGCTGAGCCGAGGGGAAGCTTCCCAGTCCACCTTTTTTAGAACTTTACCTTCTGTCTTAGAATAATCAAAACTTAGGTGAGACTTGGGTGTATTTGTAGGTATGCAAGAAGTCAGTAAATAGAGCGAGATGGAAAATTAGACAGGCTTGGAGACTGGAGGTCTTGGGTTTAAATCTGGTCCCCAGATATTTCTTAGCTGTGGGACAACCCTGGGTAAGTCACTTACCCTCATTTGCCTAGTCCTTATCACTCTTCTGATTGAGACAGAAGGCAAAAGTTTAAAAAGAAAAGAAAATTAGGCAGAGAAAAGGGATGATTGTTAGAGCAATGTGCCAGAAGACATGAGGGGAGGGGACTAAAGTGAATGAAAGTAATTAAAGTAAACCACCTCCAAGTAAAATTGCCATGCTGTTCAGGCCTTCTGTGTTCTTTGTACTTCACTACATTCCTTCTCAAAATCGCCTTCTCATGGAAAAAAATGCTGTTTAAATTGGATTTATAAGTGGGTAAGATGGAAGGAGAAGCAGACACATCCTCTGCCCTTGGGATCCTCACTGTCTGGTTGAGGAGATGGGACTCCCAGGTGAAATGATACCAGTTTCAAGACAGAATGTAACTAGGAGCTGAAATGTTCATGTGGTAGATAATTGGGTCAGAGTCTCATAGGATCCTAGACTCAGAGCTGGAAGGGACCTTAGAATCAATCTAGTCCAACTCCTTCATTTTACAGGCGAGGCAACTCAGACCTAGAAAGGCCAAATGATCTGGGCCAGGCAGTAAAAGAAGGGAGCAATAAAACCTAGAACCTCTGAGCCCAAGTCCAAGTCCATAGCCTCTCATCGACTTATATATCAGAGAGTAGAATGTGCACTTCTAGAGGACCTACTATGTTGTAGTTTGCCCTTCATTTCAAAGAGGACCAGTGAGCTCATGGAGTGATGTCTCGACTTACACATGTACTGGATTTAAGTGAGGCAGAGTTTTTTTTTAATTTCTGAAAATAATTTGACTTTATTGTTTATGCCTACAAGAAGTTTATGATCCTTAGATACCTTTTGTTTTGTTTCTGAGTATATCTCTCCCCAGTTCCCGACCCAAAGAATGAAATAGAGAGGAGAAAAAATCAGTCCAGCAAAATTAATCTACATATCCCTGAAGTCTGAAAGTATACAAGCTATTCACTATCCATAGATCATTACTTCTGCAATGAAGGGATGGAGATCCTTTTTCACATGAGGCAGAGTTTCACGAAAGTATCAGCCTCACTCTTTCTTCCAGAGTCATTGAACACCAGTGGCAAGTAAAAAGTCAAGAGGATTATCTATGGACCATCCCTTGTGCTAATTGCTTTACAAATATTAACTCTTTTGTTCTCTTTTGATCCTTACAACAACTTTGTGAGGTATAAGTGTTTATAAGGGAAGATGAAGATTGGCATAGCCAAAGAAGTCTTCTTGGTACCAGAAAAGGCTGCTTGTTGAGCCAAGCCTTGGCTAGAACTTTGGAGTCAGAAGATCTTAGTTCAAGTCTTACCTTTAATGGTTACTATCTATGTGACCTTGGGCATGTAACTTAGCCTCCTTGAGTCTCAGTTTCTTCGCTTGAAAACTTAGAGCTGGTCTAGATGGCTTCTGATCCCTTTTAGAAATACAGCTGTGAGTCTATTATTTTCAGTACAATCAGCTTTCAACTGCCTCGAATCATAGTTTGGGAGTATCATTCTCACCCCACTAGCTTAGAAATCTGGACAAGCTAGATAGAAAAGTAGATAGAGGGCTGAGCCTGCAGTCAAGAAGACCTGAGTTCAAATTTGATTTCAAACACTTACTAGCTGTGTGAACCTGGGTGAGTCACTTAACCCTGTTTGCCTCAGTTTCCTCATATGCAAAATGAGCTGGAGAAGGAAATGGCAAACCATTCCAGGATCTTTGCCAAGAAAACCCCAAATTGGGTCATGAAGAGTTGGGCACAACTAAAATGACAATAACGACAAAAACTTTGAAATCATAACATGAGTTGGAGATCTTTTCTTTTTTTCTTTCGTTTTTTTATTCACATATTTCTTACATTTTATTTTTTGTATATATTTTACCTCATACAATAGTTTATGCTTTATCAATCCAACTAAAATGTAAGTTTCTTTTTTTCTGAAAAAATTATTTAATTAATTTAGAATATTTTTCCATGGTTACAAGATTCATGTTCTTTCTCTCCCCTTCCTCCACCCTTCCTGTAGCTGATGCACAATTCCACTGGGTTTTCATGTGTCAAGACATATTTCCATATTATTGATGTTTGCGCTAGGGTGATTGTTTAGAGTCTACATACCCAGTCCTATCACCATTGAACCATGTGATCAAGCAGTTGTTTTTCTTCTATGTTTCAATTCCCACAGTTCTTCCTCTGAATGTGGATAGCGTTCTTTCCCATAAGTCCCTCAGAATTGCCCTGGATCATTGCATTGCCGCTAGTAGAGAAGTGCATTACATTCAATTGTACCACATTGTATCAGTCTCTGTGTATAATGTTCTCCTGGTTCTGCTCCTTTCACTCTGCATCAATTCCGATACCACAATTTGTTCAGCCATTCCCCAATCGAAGGGCATCCCCTCATTTTCCAATTTTTTGCCACCACAAAGAGTATGGCTATAAATATTTTTATACAAGTCTTTTTTCCTTATGATCTCTTTGGGGTATAAACCCAGCAGTGGTATGGCTGGATCAAAAGGCAGGCAATCTTTTATCACCCTTTGGGCATAGTTCCAAATTGCCAGACAGAATTGTTGGATCAATTCCCAACTCCACCAGCAAAGTATTAATGTCCCAATTTTGCCACATCTCCTCCAACATTTATTACTTTCCTTCACTGTCATGTTAGTCAATCTGCTCAGTGTGAGGTGGTACCTCAGAGTTGTTTTGATTTGCATTTCTCTGATTATAAGAGATTTAGAACACTTTTTCATGTGTTTATTAATAGTTTTGATTTCTTTATCTGAAAACTGCCCATTTATCAAGTGGGGAATGACTTGATTTTTTTTTGGACAATTGATTTAGCTCCTTACAAATTTGAGTAATTAGACCTTCATCAGAGGTTTTTGTTATAAAGATTTTTTCCCAATTTGTTGCTTCCCTTCTAATTTTGGTTGCATTGGTTTTTTTGTACAAACCCTTTTTAATTTAATGTAATCAAAATTATTGATTTTACATTTTGTAATTTTTTCTAACTCTTACTTGGTTTTAAAATCCTTCTTTTCCCAAAGATCTGACAAGTATATTATTCTATGTTCACCTAATTTACTTAGAGTTTTCTTCTTAATATTCAAGTCATTCACCCATTCTGAGTTTATCTTGGTGTAGGGTGTGAGATGTTTATCTAAACCTAATATCTCCCATACTGTTTTCCAATTTTCCCAGCAGTTTTTGTCAAATAGTGGATTTTTGTCCCAAAATCTCGGATCTTTGGGTTTATCATAGACTGTCTTGCTGAGGTCACTTATTCCAAGTCTATTCTACTGATCCTCCCTTCTGTCTCTTAGCCAGTATCATATTATTTTTTTTTAAACCCTTAACTTTGGTGTATTGTCTCATAGGTGGAAGATTGGTAAGGGTGGGCAATGGGGGTCAAGTGACTTGCCCAGGGTCACACAGCTGGGAAGTGGCTGAGGCCGGATTTGAACCCAGGACCTCTGGTCTCTAGGCCTGACTCTCAATCCACTGAGCTACCCAGCTGCCCCTTTGTATACACTTTTTTTTTTTTAACCTGGGATTCCATTCAAGGAGCATAGGGCCACAACCAGTAGGCAATGGGACACACAGTCGCTCAGGGTCACCCAGCTGGGAAATGTCTGAGCCCGGACTTGAACCTAGGACCTTTTCGTCTCTAGGCCTGGCTCTCAATCCACTGAGCTAGCCCAGCTGCCCCTACTTTAGGTTGCAGTTTCTTTAGCAGATGTAGTTTTTTTTACAGGGTAGGGTTGCTAGCCCCACGCCCAACCCTCCTCCTTTTTCATCCGAGCTAGGGACCGTCCTTGGCCCCGGAGTGGTAAGGGTGGGCAGTAGGGGTCAAGTGACTTGCCCAGGGTCACACAGCTGGAAGTGTCCGAGGCCGGACTTGAACCTAGGACCTCCAGTCTCTAGGCCTGGCTCTCAATCCACTGAGCCACTCAGCTGCCCCTATACACTTTTTAGTATCATATTATTTTGATGACCACTGCTTTATAGTATAGTTTAAGATCTGGTACTTCTAGGCCATCTTCCTTCACATAAAATATAAATTTCTTGAGAAAATGAATATGTCTTGTACTTATTTCTTTTCTTTTTTCTTTTAAAATATTTTCCTATAGTTACATGATTCATGATGTCTCCCTCCCCTCTTCCCTCCTCCTTCCCAGTGCTGACAAGCAATTGCACTAGGTTATACATATATTATCACTTGATACCTATTTCCATATTAATCATTTTTGTAATAGAGTAATCTTTTAAAACCAAAACCCCCAGTCCTATACCCATATAAAGAAATGATAAATCATATGCTTTTCTTCTGTGCTTCTTTTCCTACAGTTCTTTCTCTCCATGTGGATAGCATTTTTTTTCCGCATAAGTCCCTCAGAATTGTCTTGGATCTTTGCATTGCTATTACTAGCAAAGTCGATTACATTTGGTCATTACACAATGTTTCAATTTCTGTGTGCAATGTGATTGGAGATCTCTTCTAAGCAAGACAAAGGAACTCAGAACAATATTTCTTTTTATAGTCCCCTCAGTGAGACTCTCCCAGACCATTACTCCTACTCCCATCATTTTTCCTACTTCTCTCTTCTTTTCCTTCACACTTTTCTTTCTCCCTCTCTCTTCTCACTTTTCTTTCTTACCTCCTAAATATCCTTTCTCCCTTTTCCTCTCTCTTTTTCTCCTCCTCCTTCTTGTTCTTGTTCTTCTCCTTCTTACTCTTTCTCTTTCTCCTCATCCTTTTCCTTCTCCTCCTCCTCCTCCCACTTTTGTCTCTGTCCTTTTCTCTGTCTCTGTCTTTCTCTCTCTCCCTTCCTCTCTTCCTTCACTTCCTCCCACCCTCTCTCCTTCCTCCTTTCTTTTCATTTTTTCCGGAACAAATTACTTGGGACACACTATATGAATGGGATTTGATATATTTGCAGTCTTAGTATGCCATAAACACGGCTCTGGGACTCATTTTGAATTTCCCAATCCTTCCTCTTTTAAATATCTGGCTCTGCTTCTTCTTGGCATCCCTTTAATTCCCCTAACCATGCAGAGGTGTGTTTGGCTCAGAATGACAAGCACGGTAGCTGCCCACAGATATTCTATGTTCTTGACCACAATGGTAACTGATCCAGTTTCTTTACTGCATGGTTCCCAGGAATTACATAATTTGTAGAGTATTTTGTCTATATTTCTGCCAATTATGCAGGGGATGGTGACCCAGTTAAATTCCTTTGGTTGTTCCCCAAGTGAATGCTTAATTGCTGCTCCTTACCCAATTTCTTATTTCCCAGGAATCACAAATTGCTTTATACTCTTTATTGTCCAGAACTTCACACTGTAGTTTCTTATTATGTTAGATGCCTTGCTCTGCCACTTAACTAGTTGTGTGACTTTGAGCCAGTTATTAAAATTCCCTGGAATGCCTCCTTATCTGTAAAACTGGGTAGATGGACTATGTGATTTATAACATCCATCTATGTTTTTAAAAAAATTCCCTGCATTTCCCTTTATTCCCCTTTTGAGAGCTCAGGCTAAAACCGTGTTTGCTTCTGATCCAGGAAGTCCAGGAGCTGTGGTTTGAAGGCTTAAGAGAGAACTCAAGGGCCCTGAGAGGATCTCTAAAGGGAGAACAGGGTACAAAACCCAGAGAAGCCTTCAATACAATCTGCCACCATAGCCAGCTCCATCAACTGCAAATCTGCTATGTCAGAAATAACAATCTGTCCTAGGAGGACGGATATCCCAGAAACACTGTTTAATGGGGAATCTGGCCCAAGGAGTTCCACTCTTCAGGAAGTACTTTACAACATATGGTTGCCATCTTCCCTTGTCCTGAGGAAGATGATGACAATGGGAGAATGGAATCCCTTAAAGCTATGGGGACAGGGGAAGATGGATTCCTAGTGCTGACCCCAAAGTCAGAAAACCTCAAGGAGGAAAAGAGTATGGGAATATGGCTTCTGGAAGAACAAAAAAAATAGCTGATAGATATCATCGAAGAATTTCCATTTAAATGATATCATGGAATAGTGGACACAATGTTGGACGTGAAGTCAGAAGACCAGGGTTCAAATTCTGTCTCAGTCACATACTGTTTGGGTAGCTAAGGACAAGTATCTTTCTTGGGCTAAGTTTCTCATCAGTAAAATGGGTATAATTATATTTCCTACAGATTCACATTATTTCCAAGTTAAAGGTAATTATTGAATCTAAGCCATACATGAGCAAGAATTCCTGATACAATTATATATATTGTATATACATATATCTGATATATATATATATACACATACATACATACACACACACACACACATATATATACAAGTGGCCATCTAG
This sequence comes from Gracilinanus agilis, assembly GCF_016433145.1. Taxonomy (NCBI): domain Eukaryota; kingdom Metazoa; phylum Chordata; class Mammalia; order Didelphimorphia; family Didelphidae; genus Gracilinanus; species Gracilinanus agilis. The sequence continues at coordinate 677,818,615 of NC_058131.1, forward strand.
CTTCTGTCTGAAGGTATCCAGAGATGAGGAGCCCAGTATGGGGGAAGATGGTGATGATGCAGGTTCATTATTGGAAGCACTCCCTGAAGAGCAGAACTCATAAGGCCAGATCCCACGATTCTATGACATTAGTCCTCCTTTCATTGTTGTTAATCCTTTGTCTTTGAAGAGGGCTAATGATGCTTCTAGAATCATCAAAGTCCAGTGGCAAGACAAAAATCAGGACAACTGGTCATGGCCCAGGTTGCAGTAGATGACCTTGGCATCTGACTGACTGAACTCAACAGTACCTGCTTCAACCACAAACTCAGAAAGTATCCATAAACAGGGAAGGAAGGGGATGAATAAACAAATGGTTGTATATGAATTTATTAACTTACTACAAGAAATGACTAAAGGAATGAATTTAGAGAAACCTGAGTAGAATTATATGAATTGATTCAGTGTAAAAAAGAATAAAACCAAGAGAACAATCTATAGGATTACTATAATATTATAAAGGAACAATACCAGGAGAGACTTTGGATAAGCCCTTTCACTTTTAGAGAGCTCCCATTGTTGGGAAGCTTGTCCTTACATTAGCCCTATGTTTGTCTTTTTGTAATGCCATTCTCCACTCCCCTCAATCCAATTCTGCCCTATGGGGTTTAACTAAGTCTAATCCCTCTACCACTTGACAGTCCTTTTCATATTAAAACACACTTCTCCTTAAATTTCTCTTCTTAGGGAGAAGTTGGATGGCTCAGTGGATTGAGAGCCAGGCACAGAGCCTGGAGATCCTGGGTTCAAATCTGGCCTCAGATGCTTCCTAGCTGTGTGACCCTGGGCAAGTCACTTAACCCCCATTGCCTAGCCCTTACTGCTCTTCTGCCTTGGATTCAATACTTAGTATTGATTCTAACGTGGAAGGTAAGGTTTAAAAAAAAAAAAAGATTTCTCTTATCCCACTTAATCACTTGCGGTTCTGACAACTTATCTCCATATGGCATGAACTCAATAGCCTTCACCATCCTTGTCACTCTCTTCTGGATGCCCTTTACTTTATCAATGTCCTTCCCAAACATGGAACTCAAGATTGAACACAGGACTGCAGATATGGTCTGAGTAGGATTCTCACTTCCTCATTCCTAGAAGTTAGGCCTTCATGTAGCTGAAGATCATGTTAGCTTTTGGGGGTTACCATATCACACAGATTTCACAGGGTTATGAAGAAAACATTTTGTACCTGCTCAAGGGCAATACAACTAGCTCTAATCATTAATTTAGGGCATTGGCCGTTTATACTTTTTTGTTTCTCCTGCACATCTTTGGCAATCTGGGAAAGTCTATGGAGCACTTTTCAGAAAAATGCTCTTAAATGCATAAAATAAAGTACAGAGAAAGCCAAATATATGGAAATACAGACGTCAAAATATTTATTAAGCAAAAATTCACTGATCCCAGATTAAGAACCCCTGATTTAGAGTAAGGGTGGTTTCACAGCTCAGTATAAGGTATCCAGCTATTCTACAAAGATTTTCCCTGACATAAGATGTGAAGAAAGTGCTTTGTAAATGGTGAAGTGCCATATGAATGAAGGATGATTTCTATTATACATGTTATTATTATTGTTCCTGGTAGAAGTCAATTTGGTCATACCATAGCATGGCATGGCAGGATGTAGCTGTATATAGTTATCTCGTTCAGCCCTTTGATTTTACAGATATTGAATCAGGTTTGGGGAGATTTATATGACTTGATGTAAGTCACGTCGATAACAAATGGCAGAACCAGCCAGCCAATGAAAATTTATTAAGTGCCTACTATGTGTCAGGCAGGGTGATGAGCACTGGATATACAAACAATGGTACAAGGCAATTCTTACTCTCAAGGAGCTCACAGTCTAATGAGGCTTCGCCTTCTGGATATGTATGTATAAACAAGGAATCTAAAGGGTAAATTGGAGATAATCACAGAGGGAAGGCACTGGGTCCTCTGGGTCCAAAGCCCCCACTACTAGGGAGTCAGAAAAGCTTCCTGAGGAAAGGAGATTTTTGCTGGGACTTAAAGGAGCCCAGGGAAACCATGAGGCAGAGATGAGAAAGAAGAATATTCTAGGCATGGAGGACAGTCAGAGCCAGGAGATGTAATGTCTTGTGTGAGGAAGAAGAGAGATCTGTGTCACTGGACTGAGGAGTTTATGGGGGCAGTAGAAGGCCTAGAAAGGAAGGAGAAACTAGGCTATTAAATGTTGTAAATGCCAAAGGATTTTATTTGATTCCAGAGGTGATAGGGAGCCACTGGAGTTTATTGAATAGGCATGGGGGGGGGGAGGGTGACATGGTCAGAACTGCACTTTAGGGAAGATAACAAACAGCTGAGTGGAGGATGGGTTGGAGCAGGGAGAGACTTGAGGTTTTAAGACCAACACGTTGGCTATTGCAGTTGTCCAGGCAGGAGGAGATGTGGGTCTGAGCCAGGACAGTGGCCCTGTTAGAGGAGAGAAGCAGTCATATGCAAGTGATGTTTTGAAGGAAGAATCAACAGACTTGGCATTAGATTGAAAATGGGAAGGGGATGAGAGAGGGTGAAGAGTCAAGGATGCTACCTAGGTTTTAGGCTTGGATAACTGGGAGGGTGGAGGAATCCTTAATCATAACAGGAGAGAGTTGGGGGAAGGGATGAGTCCAGTTGTCTGGGAGACATGCAATTAGAGACACCCAATAGGCAATATTCTTTTCACTGGCATAGGCAGAGGTACACAGGTGAGAATCAGCATGGTATATGTGTGGGAGGATAGGAAGACAGGAAAGGATAATCATGGAGGAGTAATAATAATAATAATTAAGGTGTATTCGAGGCAGGTAGGTGGCTCAGTGAATTGAGAGCCAGGCCCAGAGACAGGAGATCCAGGGTTCAAATCTGACCTCAGAACTAGCTGTGTGACCCTGGGCAAATCATTTAACCCCCATTGCCTAGCTCTTACTGCTTTTTTGCCTTGGAACCAATGCACAAAGATTGATTCTAAGATAGAAGGTAAGGGTTTAAAACATAATAGTAATTAACACATGTATGCAACATTCTTTTTTACAAAATGCTGTTCTCAGAATGATTCTATGAGAAGTCACTCTACCATTAGAGGTAGTGCCTAGAGTGTTGGATCTGAGAATCAGGAAGCTTCATCTTCCTGAGTTCAAATCTGGCCTTAGACATTTACTAGCTATGTGATCCTGAGCAAGGATTGCGTAACCCTGTTTGCCTCAGTTTCCTCGTCTGTAAAATGAGCTGGAGAAAGAATATGGCAAATGATTCCAGTATCTCTGCCAAGAAAATCTCAAATGGGGTCATGAAGAGTCTGATACCCCTGAAAGGACTAAACAACAACAACAGGCAATTAGAGATAAGAGACTAAAAGTCAGGAGAGAATTTAGGTCTGGACAAAAAGATGTGAGGATCATTTGCATAAAGATGATAGTTGAATTCATGGGAGCAACTGAGATCACCAAGTGGAACTGTACAAAGGAGAAGATGAGAGGGCCTAGGGGGACACACACACTCAATTAGGGGACATGAACTGGATGAAGAACCAGTAAAGGAGGATTGGCCAAATAGGTAGGAGGAGCCCCCCAAAGTAGTAGTCATGAAAACCAAGAATGAAGAGAGCTATCAAGGAGAAGAGGGTAATTGACAGTGTCAAAGCCAAAAGAGATATCAAGGAGGTTAATGATTGAGAAAAGGCCACTAGATTTATTCATTAAGAGACCAGTGATCATTTTGGGGAGAACAGTTTGGGCTGAGTGATGAGGTTGGAAGCCAGACTGCAGAGAGTTAACAAAAGAGTGAGACCATCGGGAATGGAAATGAAGGCACCTGTGTAGATGGCCTTTCAAGGAGTTCACATAAAAGGGAGGAGAGATACAGGATTATTGCCAATGGAGAAGGATGGCCCAAGAGAGGGTTTCTGAGGATGGTGGAGGCAGGAAGATATTTTGTAAGCAGTAAGGAAATAGCCAGTGGGGAAGGAGAGAGATTAGAGATTAGTGAGAGAATAGGAATGACTGAGGGAGTAATCTATTGGAGAAGATAGGATGGAATGGGATCATTTGGGCATGCAGAGACATTTGCCTTGCCAAAGAGGAGGACTGCCTCTTCACAGGAGACAGGGTGAAGGAGGAGATAGTGGTAGAAGAGGATGAAGAGATAAGTAGAAGCTCTGCCAGTGGCCCTATTTTTTTTCCCAGTGAAATGTGAGGCAAGGCTCTCAGTTGAGAAGACAGGGGAGACATGCGAGGTTCATAGAGAATGGGGGAAAGTCCTATGGTGTGTACGATAGTGGGTCAGTTAAAATAGTGAGCAAAAGGATTGCCTTGCTTCATTAAGAGCCCAGTTGAGATTATGTAAAACTCATTTATAGGGAACCCTGTCTGCATAATTTTGTGATTTGATTCAATTTCATTGAGCAGTACATGAGTAGGAATAAAGGCAGTGGATTTTGTGAATAATCCAAGACAGAATTAGCAAGGAAAGAGCTTCAGTAGGATAATGGAGCAAGGATTCAGGGGTGACACTAGGGATAAATTGGTTCACCAAGGAGCCAAAATAGGAAAGGAGCAAAGTTTAGTCAGTGCAGAGGAGACGACCCACCCAGAAAAGAACTGAGAGATGGAAGGACTGGAGATCATGATGAGCATGAAGGAAGGGTTTGGGGTGGCAAGGCAGAGGGAGAGATGGAATGACCACAGACTGGGATCAGATAAAGGAAAAACAATGCTCAGACCAGAACTTCAATCTAGGTCCTCTGGATCCAAAGCCAACATTCTTTTGACTACACTATTCGGCCTCAACTACTAAGGTCCCCATGGGTACTTCTTATCCTAGAAGATCTCGATGGGCCCATCCTTTGGTAGGTGAGTTCTTCCTAAGATTTCAACTTTGAGCAAGTCCCCACCCCCACCCCAGCAGCTCAATGTTCATTCCTCTACTGCTGACTTTGGACTTCTCTAAGACGTTCTCCCCACAACAAACACACACTGTCTTGAGGGCAGGGGGGTTATTTCTTTTTGCTTATATTGTAACACCAACCTTTAGCACAATGCCTGGCACATAGTAAAAGTGTATTGATGCTGATAGAAGTTAAGGGTTAAAAAAAAAAGAACCTACTAAGTGGTAGGCACTGTGCTTTAGGAATGTGTTACTTCTCTTTGGACCTCAGTTCCCTCATTAAACAGGCAGATGTTGTCCTATGTAGACTCGATTTGAGCTGGGGGGGTTGTTGCTACACACGTGTACATGTATGTTCATATATGTAAAAGTTCATTAGTCACAGACACTAGCATGTATGTCAGTCATACCATGAACCTCATAGTCACTGCAATTTGTATGTGTCAAACTGTTTTGGGTTTGAAAGGGTTCATTAGAGCCAGAAAAATTACACATTCTTACTGCTCTGTGGAATGTCTTTCCTCCAGCTGTTGACATCTGCTTCTCATTAACAGGTCATGCAGCAGGGCTTTCAGTTTCCATGCAACAACACCCCGCCCCCCCCCCCACCCTCTGGCATCTTCCCATCTGGGAAAGGAGCCCAGAGGCACCCAGACTCCCTCTCACTGGGAAGGAGGTAACAGCCGATGGCAAAAGTTTTTGAAGCTCTTGGACACCTAGGTTGGGTGGGGAAGAGCCCAAAAGCCCCACAGCAGAGGTCCCTCACACACACACACACACACACACACACACACACACACACACACACACACACTGGGTGTGCTCACTACAGATGAACCCTAGTGTCTTTAAGAGGGGTGAGCTTCAGGGCAAGGGGAGGAATGGGGGGGAATGGATCAATGAAGTGGGGGTTCCCCCATATGAACAACCCTATGCAAGGCACTCCAGGGAAGGGGCTTGGAAGCTGAGTGGGTCCTTAGTGGCCATCTAGTTCAATCTTTGCATTAGACTGTGAGCTCCTTGAGAGCAGGGACTGCCTTTTGCCTCTTTTTTTCCCCAGTGCTTAGCACAGTCTAGGCATACAGTGGATGCCTAAATAAATATTGGCTCTTATTATTGCCTAATAAATATTATTACCTAAAGAATATTTATTGACTCTTGGCATCTCATGTTATAGATGTGTCAAGTGAAGCCTAGGGAGAGGAAATGCCTTGGCCAACATCACACAAGGTTGTAAATGTCATAACTGGAATTTGAACCCAGGCCTCAAAACCCAGTGTTTTTTCACTGGTATAGGCAAAGGTAGGGAGATGAGAATGAGCATGGTGTATGGGGGGGAGGAGGGTAAGGAAAGAGGAAAGGGCAGTCATGGAGAAGTATTTCTTTTAAAACCCTTACCTTCTGCCTTAGAATCAATACTGAGTATCAGTTTCAAGGCAGAAAAGTGTTAGGGGTAAGTGACTTGCCCAGGGTCACACAATCAGGAAATATCTGTGTCCAGATTTGAACCCAGGACCTCCTGTCTCTAGGCCTGTCTCTCAATCCACTGAGCCACCCAGCTGCCCCATGGATAGTAATAATTCACACATAAGTCACATTATAAGTTTTACAAAATTCTGTTCTCATCACAATCCTATGAGATTGGCAGTGCAAGTAGTATCCCCATTTTAGAGACAAGGAAGTTGAGGGTCATAGAAATTAAATGATTTGTCCAAGAGGCAATAGTTAGTAAGAATTGCAGTAAGTAGTCAGACCTAGTCTTCTGACTCCAGGTCCAGGATTTGTCTCCCTATACTAGACCAGGATATCAGACTGTATGGGGCAGAGGATATGTGTTAGGGAGTGTGTGTGTGTGGGGGGGGGGAGTGGGAAATAGGTTTGGACTAAATTAAAAAGAGGCTTGAATCTGATGCTAAAGAATTTGTATGTGATCCTATAGGAAGTGAACCAATGATGAATAAATTCCCTCCCTAATCATAAATAGCTTCCAAGGAATATCCTTTCTTGTCTATGGCTATAGAGAAGATTAAAGGCTAAACTCTCTTCTCAGGGCTAGTAAGGGTGAGGAAACATTGATTTGAGTGTAGCTATTGGATTGAAGGACAAGGGTCACCATCTTGACCCTGACCCCAATCTGGTTAGAGTGAAGTTCTTGGGTAAATTGCATAGCCCCAGGACTGGCCACCAGGGAGAGGATGGGAACTAAAGAGCCATTTTGCTAGCCCCACTAAAATAACAGGCTGGCTTGAAGACTTGAAGACTCTTAGAGATTAAAAAAAAAAAGTTCTTGACCAAAGATCTTTCCTTAGCTGGCTGTGCGCATCTATGAGTCTAACTCACAAAAGAACCAAAATTGCCTTGGATGTTGAGTCAACTCACAAAAGACCTTGGATAGCATCCCCATATAGAAGATGTCCCATAGCAGCTGTGATTCGGCAAAGAACCTTGGCATATGGTGAGTGCTTAATAAATGTTTGTTGACTTGACTCTGAGGCAGCATAATAAAGCAAGCCCAGAAGATGACACCCGGAATTTGCAGCTGGGTGGAAGATGCAGACACCAACTAGCAGATGATATCAGCAGTTCAGTTAGGAAACAAAGGTAGATCCAAAGGCAGGGAAATCATCCAACTAAGATGGAACCAGTGCTATACTTGTATTTCTTTTTTTAACCCTTACCTTCTGTCTTAGAATCAATACTGAATATCAATTTCAAGGCAGAAGAGTGTTAAGGATTAGGCAATTGAGGGTAGGTGACTTGCCCAGGGGTTTACATGATTAGGAAGTGTCGGAGGTCAAATTTGAATCCAGGTCTTCCTGTCTCTAGTCTTGCCATGGAATAACTTACCTTTCTCTCTACTACTAAATGTTTAACAACTAGTTTTCGGGGGGCGGGGGGGGGGGGGGACTGTGCCAGCAATGTAAATGTATTTTTAAGTTTAATCTGCCTTATTCATATTTTCTCTTTCACTTTCATTCTAGACACCATAATAAAATGATAATTCAAGTTCTTGATTTGCAATCTGATTTGGGGGGGGGGGGGGTATAAATGCTCACACTGAAAAATTTAACAATCGTTCTCAGGAGCGTGTATGAGCTGGCCCCAGTACCCCTTGAGTGTAGCCCTAGAGGCTGAATTGCCCAGGCTAGGTGTGTTTCCTATTCTCATTCCCTCTCACAACAATGGTGTGGACCATCTGTGGAATAGCATGTTTCTGTATATAAAGGGTCAGGGAGTGTCCCTAGCTCTTAACTTTGCTATTCTGTTTTAATTGAATGTCCTTTTAAAATAATATGTCCACTAGTGTGAAAACTGAAGATCGCTGGAGACTCGTGAGCTTTAGTTTTGAATAAATGTCCATCCAAAATAAGTCTCAACAATGGATTTAGCTTTCAAGGACTTGAATTTATGAGCGTTCAGGACCAGAGGTATCCAATGTGACCAAATGCACTGTAGCCTGCAGACCTACTCCCAAGGGGAGTCTAAACTAGATTAAAATACAATTGGGAAATATTTAGCAAAGTAAAAAAAAAAATACAAGAGAGCATAGATAATGTTAATATATGGTTTTCTAAGCCAATATGCAGCCCACAGGGATACTTCTACAGGGTTTAGTTTCTGTTTTTTTTTCTGAGTTTGACATCACTGAATCTGGGACACAGAGATACCAACCAAAATAATTAGTGCAAAGAATACAGAGGCCGATAACCTGAATTTGAGTATTGCCTGTGTGGAAATCTTTGAGCCTCTATTTTCTCACCTGTAAAATGGACATAATAATATTGGCAGAAGCCTCCTCCTTGAGTTGTTGTGAGTTGAAGAAATCCCTTTGGAAACCTTAAAGAGGTAGGTTAATGGAAGGTATTATCATCTCTTCAGCATTGTCTTGTGAGTCTTTCCCCACCCCGCACCCTATCTCCTCATCTCTTCATTTTCACTCTTGCTATCATAGCATACAATCATGCCTCCCTTCTGCCTGTCCTCTAAAGAAATCCCAGCCCATAAATCTGTCACAGGCTCTTTGCTTATTCTATTAATGGCAGACTCTGCTTGGGCTAACAACTCATAAATCTGACCCCTTTCACTTCCAATTTGTTTTGCCCCCAAGCCAGCTGGCTTTCTCTTGGTCCTGAACTAGATAAAATTAGGCCCTTTTTGACTGGCCTAGAGGCACATTCTCTGGTTGAACTCTGCCTAATTAACAAATGAATCCAATGATCAACCCATCCTACTACTGCCCAGCTCCATATTAGGCTACTCTGTGGGAGAAAGAGAAGAGCTGGCTTAACTAAGATGGAAACAAGGGCCATGGAAAGAAGATGGTCAAAGACATTGAGAAGGACCGATGCCCAATTGGACAAATAAAGTCAGGGGCTTGGGAAAGGGAAAACGAGGCCTTTGTTTTCCATGCAAAGAGAAGCAATAAATTATTTTGATTGGGGGAGAGCAGTGATGTTATTGAGGATATGGTGTTGGTGATGATGAGAATATGCATTCAATTTTTTTTAAAGAAATGATTTGGGTACAGGCATAGGTGGCATGTTTGTCTGATTTGCAGATGACAGAAAGCAAGATAGAAGAGACTGGGTGAGGACAGGAAAAAATGTAAACTATTACACCTAATTTCTTTTCTAAAAAACCCTTAATTTCTGTCTTAGTAACAGCTCCAAGACAGAATTCTGGGCAAGGACTAGGCAAATGGGGTTGAGTGACTTGTCCAGGCACACAGCTATGATGTCTGTGTTCAAATTTGAACCCAAGTCCTCTTGACTCCTGGCCACTGTGCCACATAGATACCACTTCCACTTAATTTTTAAAAAATCTTCATAAATCCAGGATGCTGGGCATGAGCTCATCTGCAGGAAATAGAAGGCTTTTAGTGACCTGCATGTTTGAAGAGTAAAGATCATAGTGTGGTTACCACCCTCGATCTACTACCTGAAAAGCTTGAGAATTGGCCATGCATACATAATAAAGTGCAGAATGTGAAGCAAAAGAGAGGATGGTATTGTCGTGATAGAAATGAAGATAAACTGAGGCAAAAAATTCTAAGCACATTTAAAAATTTATTTTCTCAAAACTTTTAAGCCCTCCCTAGGGACTTTTGTCCCTCTGCCTTTCTCCCTCTTGTTTATTTGCATGGGAGATGAAAAGAATCTTGGAACTGAGAAAACCAAGGGGGGACCTCAGATCCTGATAGCCCTCGGCAGGCTGCATCATTTCTAAATGATGCTGAATAGGGACAGTTTGATGGTTGAATATTAAGCAAGGACTTATAAATGACATATATAACATATTATATATTCTAGATACAGTATGCTATATTGCACTATGCTATTATACTCTAGTATGTATAGAGTTAGTGCAAAATCAGCAATGCAGCCATCCATCCAGGTCTCCTTATAAAAATAGGTTGACCTTGGGCTGAGGCTCCAACCTTGCCCCATTAGCTAGCAATGGGCAGTACTCAAGCCTCAACTATGTGGACAATCTACACAGTCTTTTTTTGTTGGAGTTTTTCCTAATAAAAAAGCGGTGCTTCTGGGAAAGTCAGCAGGATGCTTGTGGCTAGAGATCTTTCAAAGTGATTTGTAGACCAGAGAAAGTTGGATTGTGGGGGGACTAAGACATCAGTGGGTTTGGAATATGGGCAGATTAGAATATAAGTGCGACGTACTAATGGCTGGGTCTTGGTAGTGGCTAGTGTAAACTTTTAATTTGGGGTACTAAATCTTTCAAGAAAGCAGTAGCTGCTCTCACCCAGAGGCCCATAAGAGTGACCACTTGGCATTAATGGGCCAAAATAGACACTATAACATCATATTGTTTTATTGTGTGCCTTTACGTTGAATTAATTCTATCCCACTAGTAAAAGTAAACCTGTTGGTGACGATCTTGTGCAGATGTGAATTCACAGAGTACCTTGACCTAAGGAGCTTGTTGACTGCACCCACTTTTCAAGTTGGGATTTGGTCCCAAGTGCTATACTGCATTAAGAACACAGCATCAGGATATGAGGAAGTAACGGTCCCCCTGTACACTGCCATGATCACCCCACATTTGAAGTCCATTACATTCGATTATGCCACAGTGTATCTGTCTCTGTGTATAAGGTTCTCCTGATTCTGCTCCTTTCACTCTGCATCAGTTCCTGGAGGTCTTTCCAGTTCATATGGAATTCCTCCAGTTCATTATTCCTTTTAGCACAATAATATTCCATCACCAACAAATACCACAATTTGTTCAGCCATTCCCCAATCGAAGGGCATTCTATCATTTTACAATTTTTTGCCATCACAAAGAGTGCGGCTATAAATATTTTTGTATAAGTCTTTTTCCTTATTATCTCTTTGGGGTATAAACCCAGCAGTGGTATGACTGGGTCAAAGGGCAGATAGTCTTTTAAATCCCTTTGAACATAGTTCCAAATTGCCATCCAGAATGGTTGGATCAATTCACAACTCCACCAGCAATGCATTAATGTCCCTATTTTGCCACATCCCCTCCAACATTCATTACTCTCCCCTGCTGTCATGTTAACCAATCTGCTGGTTGTGAGGTGGTACCTCAGAATTGTTTTGATTTGCATTTCTCTAATTATAAGAGATTTAGAACACTTTTTCACATGCTTATTGATAGTTTTGATTTCTTTATCTGAAAATTATCTATTCATGTCCATTGCCCATTATTTATTTTACCTTTTGTAATATTTTCTAACTCTGGTTTGGTGATCACCCCACATTTGGAGTAATAAAATACAACATGTTTTAGAGAGGGCACCAAGAAACTTAAGAACAATCAGAGAGTCCAATGACAGTGGCAGAACTAAGATTTTGGAGAAGTTCAAAGGTGCAGAAAAGAGGAAAAGAGTATTTTTAAAATAGCACAGAAATAAGTTAGGTCATGTATCTTAGGAAAACTTTCGGGGAAATTTGTTAATATATATAATTGGTAAAAAATGAAACAAAAATATTTAAAAATTTTAGAAATAAAATAGCACAATTTTTACAAGTCATTATATTTACATTTTGATGGGATAGCAAGAGAGCAGATCAGAGCAGGCTTCTAAGGACAGGGAAAGTTTCCTGGAGGAGGTCAGTCTGATTCTGGACTTTGAAGATGGATGGGGGAGAAGAAGGCAATGGGAATTTCAGGAGGAAGAAATGATATAAGAGACATAAATAGAGAAATGCATGGCAGTTATATCTAGAAGGGTTATTAAAGGTCATCTAATGATGCAATCCCTTCTTGTTTATAGATAGGAAGATTGAGGTCCAGACAGGGTGAAATGGGTTGGTCTCAGATTCCATAGAAAATTGGGAGAAATGGATCTGAGTATCAACACAGTAAGTGTCTTTTCCACCCAACGTGCCTTGTAAATGCAATATCTTTCATATTCATATACATGCAGTTGGGGTATGTGTATGTGTTCAATCTAATGATTATCAACTATATCTAGAATATATCATATATTATAGATATAATATGCTATATTGTACTTTACTATTATACTATATAATGCTACTTTACTATATGATTAGTATGTTACTCTACTATTTACTATATTGTGCATTCTACTGGAGTATATATAATAATATACATAATGTGATAATCAGATCATTTCATATAATATAATAATATGCAAAACAGGGTATTCCAGAAGTCTTTGGGCATTTTAAGCTATTAAAGCTTTAAAGTACTATGAACATTATTAAAATTTTAAGCCATACCTTAAAACTCATGAAGACTTTTGGAACAATCTATATGTACAGATATCTATATAGGTATCCTTTCAATACCACAACTTTCCCCATTTTGTCTTTGATGTATCATGAGCTGGCATGAGAAATTAAATGGGAATTTTGGGAGAGTTTGTGGAAACTGCAGATGGAATGTGAAGGCTAACAGATGACAAAGAAAAAGTTTAGAGACTCAAAAATGCATAAACTATATGTATAGTATTATATAACATCAACATATTTTACCTTTTAATGTTATAAATATACATAATTTCTTTTACTGTAAACACCCCATGAAAGAAAAGATTCAGACTTCTCTGAAATGAAGAGAAGGCCAGAGATTTTTATATATATTTTCCAGATGGCCTTCCCCTAACCCCTGCAATATGGAAGGGACACTTGTATTATCATATGTAACATATGACATAACATAACTCAATATTATATATTATATGTAGTGTAGCATGTTGTATATTTATATATCAAGTCTATATTATATTATATTATATTATACTATACTATACTATACTAT